>NW_028225179.1:69727576-69837537 GCF_052327205.1 Somniosus microcephalus | reverse complement strand
CCCCCCCAGTCGCTCTCTCTCTTCCCCCCCAGTCGCTCTCTCTCTTCCCCCCCAGTCACGCTCTCTCTTCCCCCCCAGTCGCGCTCTCTCTTCCCCCCCAGTCACTCTCTCTCTTCCCCCCCACTCGCGCTCTCTCTTCCCCCCCAGTCACTCTCTCTCTTCCCCCAGTCGCTCTCTCTTCCCCCCCAGTCGCTCTCCTCTCTCTCTCTTCCAACAACAACATGCCCTCGAAAAAGCCTCGGCAAAGAGTTAAACTGTAATACTCCGTTGTCCTGCAATTTATTATTTTTGTACAAAGTGTGCAAAACAAGACACAAGGATGTCTTGCTGCAGTTGTACAGGGCCTTGGTGAGACCACATCTTGAGTACTGTGTGCAGTTTTGGTCGTCTTATCTGAGGAAGGATATTCTTGCCATGGAAGGAGTTCAGCGAAGATTCACCAGGCTGATACCTGGGCCTAGAAATTGGGTTTTGGCGCAGCGACGGCTTTAGCACCGGAAGTTAGTGCCGGAGCTACGTCGCGCTGGGCGGGCCAAAAATTCACTACTTCTGCGCCCAAACGGCTGCCGGCGCTGCTGAAAGCTGTTAGCGCCTGAAAACTGGCGCTATGCGCTGAATTTCGGCGCTATTCCGGCGCTGCGGCGCCCGCTGCGGTGCGGCAGGTTCGGGAAGTGCAGGCCTCCTCCTTCCCTTAAGGAGGAGCTGCCTGCACCTGGCCGCGGCCCGCGATAATCTTTTTAAAAATGAGCCCGGCACCTCGGACAAGTGCCGGGCTTGCTTCTGTTCCGGGGGGGGGGTGGGGGGAAGTCCGGGGAGGGAGCTGCGGCCAGGCGGGCGGCGGGAAAGCGGCCGGCCGCCGCGGGGCCTTTAATGCGCCGGCGCAACGTTCTGTAAGGCACCTCTGCCAGAAAGTTGCTTGCGGCTGCCACGGGCGAGGCGGCCGCAACTCAATTTCCGAGTTCGGGCGGGTTACCATGGCAACCGGGACGCTGCGCACACCGATGACGTCATCGGTGCCGGCGCAGCGCTACCGGCCTAACGCCGATTTAGGGCCCCTGTCAATTTCAAAACTGGCCATAACTTCGCCGCTAGGCCCTCTAGCGCCTCAAAAGCGGCGCTAAGGCCAGTGAATTTCTAGGCCCTGGGATGGCAGGAATGACGTATGAGGAGAGATTGGGACGATTGGGCTTGTACTCGCTGGAGTTTAGAAGAATGAGAGGGGATCTTATTGAAACTTATAAAATTCTGACAGGACTAGGCAGACTAGATGCAGGGAGGATGTTCCCGATGGTCGGGGAGTCCAGAACCAGGGGTCACAGTCTAAGGATAAGGGGTAGGCCTTTTAGGACAGAGAGGAGGAGGAATTTCTTCACCCAGAGAGTGGTGAACCTGTGGAATTCTCTACCACAGAAGGCAGTAGAGGCCAATTCATTAAATATATTTAAGAAGGAGTTGGATATATTTCTTAAGGCTAAAGGTATCAAGGGATATGGGGAGAAAGCAGGGACCGGGTACTGAATTTGGATGATCAGCAATGATCGCATTGAATGGTGGAGCAGGCTCGAGGGGCCGAACGGCCTACTCCTGCTCCTATCTTCTATGTTTCTATGTTTCTACTCCCAGGGCAGGTACAGCATGTGTTAGATACAGAGTAAAGCTCCCTCTACACTGTCCCATCAAACACTCCCAGGGCAGGTACAGCACGGGTTAGATACAGAGTAAAGCTCCCTCTACACTGTCCCATCACACACTCCCAGGGCAGGTACAGCACGGGTTAGATACAGAGTAAAATCACTGTCCTTGCTTTTGTTTGGGAGCTTTAGTCTGCAGGATAGTGTTGAGATTTAATCTGTTTACAAGTTGCCTATGTAACATGGGAATTTACAGTATGGTTAATCTAATACTAATGTTTATCTATTGTTCATTGATAAGAGCTGTGTGGTAATTTATGATAAGAGGTCGCATAATAAAAGGTGACAGGTTATCAGCCTGTGTTTACGTTTTAGTTCGATAATGCCTGTGTATGGCTGTTACTCAAGTATTGATCAAGGCTTAGAGCAGAACATAGACAGAGAGAGAGACAGAGAGGTGGACAAAGAGAGAGAGAGTGAGACAGAGAGAGACAGAGAAACAGACAAAGAGATAGAGTGAGACAGAGAGAGAGACAGAGAGAGACAGAGAGACACACAGAGACAGAGGAGACAGACAAAGAGAGTTAGAGACTGAGAGAGACAGACAGAGAGAGAGAGACAGAGAGAGACACACACAGAGAGTCAGAGAAACAGACAGAGATAGAGTGAGACAGAGAGACAGAGAGAGACAGAGAGAGACACAGAGACAGAGGAGACAGACAAAGAGAGAGAGTGAGACAGAGAGAGAGACAGAGAGAGACAGAGAGACACACAGAGACAGAGGAGACAGACAAAGAGAGTTAGAGACTGAGAGAGACAGACAGAGAGAGAGAGACAGAGAGAGAGACACACAGAGAGTCAGAGAAACAGACAGAGATAGAGTGAGACAGAGAGACAGAGAGAGACAGAGAGAGACACAGAGACAGAGGAGACAGACAAAGAGAGAGAGTTAGAGACTGTGAGAGAGACAGACAGACAGAGAGAGTCAGAGAGAGAGAGAGAGAGAGACAAAGAGAGAGAGAGACAAAGAGAGAGAGTGAGAGACTGAGAGGGACAGACAGACAGAAAGAGACAGAGAGAGAGAGACGGAGTGACAGGGAGAGAGACCGAGAGAGAGAGAGAGCGAGTGACAGAGAGAGTGAGACAGAGAGAGACAGATAGAATGAGATAGAGAGGAGAGAGAGACAGAGAGAGAGAGAGACAGAGACAGACAGAGAGACAGGGAGAGAGAGAGGTAGAGAGAGTGAGACAAGAGTTGCAGACAGAGAGAGAGAGAGAGAGAGAGTGCGGGGGACACATAAGTAGGCCATTTGGCTCTTCGGGGTCGATTTTCCCGAAGCTGTCGGGAAGAAGGCGGGACTACAACTTTCGGGTTTTTGGACCCGCCTACATTGACGTCCGGCCAATCCGCGTGATTTTCACTTGATTGACCTTGTTGAGCCCGCCCAGCGGGCTCAGCAGGCCAATTAAGGGCCACCCGGCAACAGGTGACGTCACAGACTGAAATTTCATCTGTCAAGAGTTCTTGACAGATGAAATATCAGTGTTTCACAGCTGTTTGAAGCTGCCAAACACTGAGGCCCCGATTTTCTGCCAGCCGTCGGGCGGGTTTTCAGGTGGGCGGGGGCCGAAAATTGCCAAAATGGGGGGTCGTGACCCCCCCCACCTGATTCCCCGGCCCGTCCGACTTTCGGACCGCCGTTTCTCTGCGAGCCGATTCAGTCCCACCCGCCGCTGGCAGGACTGGCCATCGGGACCCTAATCACCAATTATTGGCATGTTTAATGCTGTGGCAGAACCACTGAATGACTCTGGCTAACTGTATATAATTCTCTTTAACGATGTTCTAACACCAGCCTAAGCCTGTACCATTGTGTTAGGCATTACTGTGTTTTGTATGTAGAGTTTGCATGTACGGGGCGTGACCCCTTTAAGAGCGCGGGAAAACGCGGGCAAACGCGATGACGTCACGTCGCAAACCACGTGACTGCCCAGGCAGTCCTCGTGGCATCTCCGTTGAGTAAAGACCTATTTCATTGGTTCTCCTGTGTCGATCTCAATTATTCGTAGGAATTCGTTAATTCCTACATTGGTGACCCCGTTTTTGTGAACGTCGTTTCGCTAAAGCTACCGCAGTTCTGGGAGCAGCAAGCGCCCTCGTGGTTTATTCAGGTCGAGGCCCAGTTCGCCCTGAGGAAGATCGATGCGAATCAGACCAAGTATCTTTACTTGGTCTCCGCACTCGACAGCTCTACCGCCCCTTGGATCGTCAGCCTCCTCGAAAACCCCCCAACGGAGCGCAAGTATGAAACCCTCAAAGCGCGGTTACTGCAAGTTTTCGGGCTCACAAAATCGGAGCGCGCCCGTTGATTACTCGCTATGCCCGGGCTCAGGGACTCCAAGCCTTCAGAGTTGATGAGCCAAATGCTCACACTCCTGGGCTCAGAACGGGAATGTTTCCTATTCCGCGAAATTTTCCTCAGCCAACTGCCTGAACAGGTACAAACTGCCCTGGCCAGATCTGAAACTGAAGACTGCGCAACACTCGCGGCGGAGGCTGACAAAATTTTTGCTGTAACTCGGCAGTACTGCGCCGCCACGAGTCACCCATCCCCCGCAGACGCCGCCCCAGTTCGTCAGCCTGCTGGGCTGTGTTTCTACCACGCGCAGTTCAGCGCGAAGGCAAAGCGTTGCCGCCCTCCCTGCAGTTTTCCCCCCCAAAAAGCCCAGCATCATCTGACACTGCGACCACTGAGGAACGGGTCTAATGGGCACCCTGCGGCCGCGATGGCGATCGGCAACGCGGGGAAATTGCTGTTCATCACCGATACCCTCTCCGGTCGTCGTTTTCTTTGCGACACCGGAGCGCAGTGCAGCATTTTACCCGCGTCCGCCTTCGATGTGCAGACGGGGAATCAAGGCCCCGCCCTTGAAGCGGCCAATGGCGGCACAATTCGGACCTTCGGCAGACGGCGAGTGGAGTTGTGCCTCGGGGGGCAACGTTTTCACTGGGAGTTTGTTACGGTCAAAGTTTCCCAGCCCCTCCTCGGCGCGGATTTCCTGTGCGCCAACAGCCTCCTGGTCGACGTTCGGAACCGGCGGCTGATCAACGCAGCCACTTTTAATTCTCTTCCGTGTTATCGCAGTAACACTACGTCACGCACAGTCTCCTGTGCGTTCCCGACTCCTGATGAGTTCGCTCGCCTGCTCAGCGAATTCCCCGACCTGACAAGACCCACGTTCTCCTCCACAGCCACGAAACATGGTGTGGAACACCACATCACCACCAACGGGCCTCCCCGGTCTACGCGTGGGCCCGGCGCCTGGAACCTGGCAAGCTGGAGGTCGCAAAGGCGGAGTTCGCCACCATGGAACGGTTAGGGATTATTCGCCGGTCGACTAGTCCCTGGTCTTCACCCCTCCATATGGTCCCAAAGCCTGGCGGTGGATGGTGGTCATGCGGCGACTATCGACGACTAAACGACGCCACCACTCCTGATCGGTACCTGATTCCCCATATCCAGGATTTCTCTGCCCATTTGGCAGGGAACACCGTTTTCTCAAAAGTCGACCTCGTCCGAGGCTACCACCAGGCCCCAGTTCATCCACAGGACGTCCAGAAGACCGCAGTCATCACCCCATTAGGCCTCTTCGAGTTTTTACGGATGCCGTTTGGGTTAAAGAACGCCGCCCAGGCTTTCCAATGCCTGATGGACTCCGTGCTGCGGGACCTCAAGTTCCTCTTCGTCTACCTGGATTACTACACAGACCACAAGAGTAACTTTTAACAGGTCTTACTATTCGAAGGTCCGGGCAGAACTGCCCAATAAATCATTGCACAGCACTTATATACCGGTGTGGTCACCACCGGTATTACAGTATACAGCAGCCAAGATAAAGTAGTGCAACTCTTAAAATAGTTCTCTTAAAGGTGGAACGGTTACATACACCACAATCCTCCCTTTTTAGCTTAACAGTATATATTCCCCATTAACATAACATAATAACATATATACACAACTTCATGTAAAAACAGTTCACAGATTCAGTCTCTCTGGAGGCTTCCTGACTCGGTCCGGATAACGCCTCGGTGGTGTAGTAGTTTTCGGTGGTGTAGTAGGTTCTTTTGGCAAGGTCGATTCGGCTTGAATGCCAGTGTCGGGTTCATCTGATTCCAGTATCACCGGATCGGAGGTAGATCCTATGGGTATCTCTGCTTCATCATTAGGCGTATAGAGTTGTGGAGTAGGTTGTCCCTTTTCGGATGACTCTATGATCTGGTCAACATGGCGCCTTATTATGCTTTCACCAATGTCCACGGTATACATCAGCGGTCCTAGTCGTGTGCAAATAGTTCCAGGCTGCCATTTCTCGGTACGGTAGTCCCGGGCCAAAACTTGTTGACCTATCTGGAAGGTTCTAGTTGGCCTTTCATTCATGCCTTGAAATTGCCGGTTCTCTACGTCCCTTCTGATGTTTGGCTTGATCAAATCCAGCCGGCATCTTAGTCTTCTATTGAAAAACATCATGGCGGGAGTTTGGTTTGTAACCGCATGTGTTGCATTCCTGTACGCCAACAAGAAGTTATCTACCTTATGTTGTAGATTTATGTCTTCCTTACCCATGGCCTTTATGGCCTTCTTGAAGGTCTGGACAACCCTTTCAGCTAATCCATTGGTGGCGGGATGGTATGGGGCGGACGTGTAGTGCTTAACCCCATTGTTTTTTAAGAACTTCCTGAATTCTTCGGACACAAATTGCGGTCCATTATCAGAACAGATCTGTTCCGGCAGCCCATTCCTGGCAAATATGGTCCTTAATACAGTGATGGTTTTTTCCGTGGTGGTGGAGGACATCTTTATTACCTCCGGCCACTTGGAGTGTGCATCCACCGCGATTAAGAACATTGAGTCCATAAATGGACCAGCAAAGTCGATATGTACCCTTTGCCATGGAGATGAGGGCCACTCCCATGGATGTAGAGGAGCTTGTGGTGGGGCGTTTTGAACCTTCTGTCATCCTAGACAGCTCTTGGTCATTTCTTCGATGTCTCCATCGATACCTGGCCACCACACAAACGCTCTGGCTAGGTTCTTCATTTTCACTCCACCCAGATGCCCCTCGTGAAGCTCCTTTAGCAGTTTATGCTGGAGTTTGGGTGGAATCACCACTCTGGATCCACACATCAAAGTTCCTCGGCACACTGACAGCTGTTCTCTTCTTTGCGAAAATGCTGGCAACAGTGGTTCGCCATGTGCTGGCCATCCCTTCACCGTTAAATCGTAGACTCGTGAGAGAGTCGGGTCATTTCTTGTTTCCTTTTCAATCGTAGAATTTGTTACTGGTAGACATTCCACTATGGTTGAGTGGAACATCTCCACTGGGTCCACTGTAGGCGCCTCTTCTACCGTTGGCAACGGTAGGCGCGATAAACCGTCAGCATTCCCGTGCTGTTTTGATCCTTTGTATTCTATGTCATATTGGTGTGCCCCTAGGAAAAGGGACCACCTCTGTAGCCTTTGCGCTGTCATAATGGAAACGCCCTTTTTAGGGTTGAATATGGATACCAACGGCTGGTGGTCTGTCAGCAGTGTAAACTTCTGGCCCTGCAGGTAATGATTAAACTTCTTTACTCCCCACACCAGGCTGAGAGCCTCCCTATCTATCTGAGCATAGTTGCGTTCAGCGGAGGTCAATGATCTGGATGCAAATGCGACTGGCCTTTCCGAGCCATTTGGCAACTTGTGTGAGAGTACTGCTCCAATACCATAAGGAGAAGCATCACAAGCTAAACGAATAGGTAGCGTTGGGTTGAAGTGAGCCAACACTTCCTCTGAGGTGATCAATGCCTTGCTTTTGCGAAAGGCCTTCTTACAGTCCTCGCTCCACTTCCATGGTACTTCTTTCTGCAAAAGAACATTCAGCGGGTGCAGCACCGTGGATAGATTTGGCAGAAACTTATGGTAATAGTTAATCAACCCTAGGAACGACCTCAACTGGGATACATTTTCCGGAGCGGGAGCCTTCACAACAGCTTCGATCTTGTCAGGTGACTTGTGCAGCCCCTCCTGGTCAATGACATGACCACAGTACGAGATCCGTTTCTGAAAGAACTCACATTTCTGGCGATTAACTCGAAGGCCATATTCCTTCAACCTGGTGAGCACCAGTTTCAAATTTGCAAGGTGTTCCTCATCATCATCTCCTGTAATCAGGATATCGTCCAAGTAACATTGAGTGCTTGGAATTCCCTGTAATACCTGCTCCATGGCCCTCTGCCAAATTGCTGGAGCCGAAGCCACTCCAAAAACCAGTCTATTATATCGATACAAGCCTCTGTGCGTGTTGATTGTGAGATACTGGCGCGACTCTTCCTCAACTTCCATCTGTAAGTACGCTTGCACCAGGTCTATCTTGGTGAAGCGTTTCCCGCCAGACAATGAAGCAAAGATATCCTCAATCCGCGGAAGCGGATATTGCATCGTGTGAAGCACCGGATTAACTGTGATCTTGAAGTCTCCACAGATGTGGACCTTCCCCGGTTCCCCTGGCTTGTTACTCGATGAACGCTTCATGATGGGAACAATGGGCGTGGCCCACTCACTCCAGTCCACCTTAGACAGTACTCCTGAACGTTCTAGCCCTTCCAGCTCAGCTTCCACAGCAGGTCGTATCGCATAGGGTACCGGTCTGGCTTTGAAAAATTTTGGGTTTGCATGTTCTGCAATCTTGATTTTTGCCTTAATTCCTCTCAGTGTTCCCAGTCCCTGTTGGAACACCTCTTTAGCCTCATCCAATATTCTGGACAATCGTTCAGGTTTGACATCTTTTTTTCCGGAATCTACCGTTATTGCGTTTAGGGAGTGCCAGTCTATATTTATTTTCCTGATCCACTCCCGTCCCAGAAGTGGTGGACCTCCCTCAGGTACTACATATAAGTCCATTCCTTGGTGTTCTTTGCCCTTGTGTACCACCTTGACTTTTATCTTTCCGATGGGGTATACTCTTTGCCCCGTGTATGTCTGCAATACTATCTCCGTATCCCGTAGGGGAATATGTTTGAATAACTTTTTGTAATCTTGCAATGCCGATCCGGTGTCCAATTCCATCTTCACTTGGACTCCTGCTATCTGCAGTGTGACCCAGATATTTTGTAGGTCAGCTTCCTTACTCACATTGTGAATTCTCAGACTACCCAGTTCCTTGCTGTTGGAGTCTGAATCCGAATTCCGTTCCATCCGAACTCGTCTCAGCCACCTTATGTACCTTTCTGCAATTTTCCTGCGGTGACTTTTTGTTGCTGGTCTTCTTTCCTGACCGGCATACTTTAGCTATGTGACCAAGCTTGCCACATTTTCTACATTCCTGGTTTTTAAACCAGCATTGGTTCTGATTGTGTGTTGTCTTTCCACAACGATAACATTTCATTGTACCCAAAGCCATTTGATCTACGCTGAGTACCGCTGCCTTCAGCTGCATTTCCGCAGTGCCTCTCGCTGCGGCTTCGTGCGATGCTGCAATAGTGACAGCTTTATCAAGTGTAAGATCATTCTCTTCAAGCAGCTGCTTTTGTGTTCCTTCTTTCGACAATCCACACACGAATTTGTCTCTCAGTGCCTCTGTCAGACTTTCCCCAAACTGACAGTATTTCGCTAGCTTACGCAGTTCAATTAAATACTCCGCGTTGCTTTCCTCTTTCAGTTGCGTTCTCGCATAAAATTTAAATCGTTCCGCTAACATCAGCGGTGTGGGGTTCAAATGATTTTTCAGGACAGCAACAATTTTAGCGAAAGTCTGATCCGCCGGTTTAGCTGGTGATAGAAGATGCTTCAATAGCCCGTATGTCTTCGTACCCATTGAGTTTAGTAAGGTTAGTGCTTTATCTTCATCTGATATTTTATTTGACTTACAATATATCTCTATGCGTTCTACATACGTGGCCCAATCTTCAACATCGGGATCGAAATCGTTGATGTTACCACGCTTAGGCATCCTCGCAATCTTCTTGAGAAACAAAAAGAAATTTTTCTTTTATTTTTTTTCAAAATGGCGGTTTCCCGCGCTTGTTTTCTTCCCCCGCCTACGAAAATGGCGGCTTCCCGCGTTTGCCTTTCTCCCCCGCTGGCTGTAATGGCGATTGCCGTATTGCTGCGTTCGCCCTCCCCAGCGGTTTTCAAATCGTGCCTCCCAGCCCCTCTTGCAGTCCGGTCCTTTCCCCCCGGCTGCGGCTGAGTTCTCCGCGTTTTTAAAAAAAAATTCTCCCGCGCCTTACGCTGACCCGGTCGCTGCGCCTCGCGGCCTCGGTAGCTGCCCGGCCTTTTTCACCGGTCGCGGTCGAGCTCTTTCTCGACACTGTTGCGTCTCCCAGCCCGCTTGCAGCCGGGTCTTTTACTCCGGCTGCGTTTGCATTCACCGCGGCTCCCGTGCCTTACGCTGCCCCAGTCTCAGCACCTCTGGCCCCGACTTCTGTCCGGCTTTTTTCCCCAGCCGTGGTCGAGTTCTCCGCCCTTATATCCTCCGTTTTTCCCTCCCCTACTTCATGCCAACGTGGCCGACTTGCTGCTCGTCGCTGATCGGCTTACCCACCACCGTGATAGAAGGGATGATCACTGCCTGTTGCTGATGGAAGGCTTCGTGTCAGAATTCTTCCTTTGCTCTGCAGACCCGAGTCTTTTCTCAGCAGAATGATGAGGGCGGATGCCCCCTCTCGACGCCCGTTAAAGTGCCTTGGATGTATCTCTGCCGCAGGGTAAGATCGTACTCGTCGCCACTGTTAAGTCTGTGTGTTATCATGAGAATTACTACACAGACCACAAGGGTAACTTTTAACAGGTCTTTACTATTCGAAGGTCCGGGCTGAACTGCCCAATAAATCATTACACAGCACTTATATACCGTATACAGCAGCCAAGATAAAGTAGTGCAACTCTTAAAATAGTTTACTCTTAAAGGTGGAACGGTTACATACACCACAACCTACGCACCCTTTTTCAACGCCTCAGCCAACACGGCCTGATTATCAACCCAGCCAAGTGTCAGTTTGGCCTGCACCAAATTGACTTCCTGGGGCATCGCATCACCTCAGAGGGAGCGGTTCCTTTACCTTCGGAGGTAGAGGCGGTGACATCTTTTCCACGCCCGCAGAACATAAAGGCCCTGCAGGAATTCCTAGGCATGGTAAATTTTTACCACCGTTTCGTGCCTAAGGCGGCACTACTCATGCGGCCCCTGTACGAGGCCCTCAAGGGCAAGACTGACAAGAACCCGGTAGACTGGATGGATGACATGGCGCGACACCAAAAGCGCCTCAGCCAACGCGACTATGCTGGCGCACCCACTGCCAGGAGCCACCATCGCCCTCACCACCGACGCGTCGGACTACGCAGTCGGTGCCGTGCAACAGCAGTGGGTGAACAGGACGTGGCAGCCGTTGGCATTCTTCAGCCGTCAACTATGGCAGAATGAGAGAGCATACAGCACGTTTGACCGGGAGTTGCTCGCCCTTTTTCTGGCCATCCATCATTTTCGGTTCCTTCTGGAAGGACGTCCTTTCACCGCCTTTGTGGACCATAAGCCGCTGACCTTTGCAATGTCCAAGACCGCTGAACCGTGGTCAGCCCGACAGCAGCGTCAACTGACCTACATATCCAAATTCACCACGGATATACGGCCCGTGGCCAGTAAGGACAACCTGGTGGCAGACTGCCTCTCCCGCACGGTCGTCAATACGGTTCATTTGGGCATCGACTACGCCCTCATGACAGCGGACCAAGCCTCAGACCCGGAGGTCCAAACTTACAGAACGGCCATCACCAGCCTCCAGTTGGCCGACGTCAAGTTCCATTCGGCAGGTACTACGCTGTTGTGTGACGTCTCCGTACAGGATCCTCGCCCTGTCGTGCAGGTCGTCTGGCGCCGCAAAGTGTTTGATGCCATACATGGGTTGTCACACCCTGGAATGAAGGCCTCTCAGAAACTGATGTCTGCGAAATTTGTATGGCATGGCATGCATAAAGATGTCCGCGACTGGGCCAACACCGGCGTGGTCTGCCAAAAGGCAAAGATACAGCGCCACATCAAAGCTCCGTTGGCCGCCTACACAGTTCCGGAGCGACGTTTTGACCATGTCAACATAGACCTGGTAGGACCACTCCCACCCTCCCATGGTTTTTCATACATCCTGACCATGGTTGACCGCACCACCAGATGGCTGGAGGCGGTTCCCCTGTCATCCACTACTTCGGCGGACGTGGCCAGGGCGTTCATTTCCTCCTGGATCGCCCGTTTCGGAGTGCCCGCAGATATTCCGTTGGACAGGGGACCGCAGTTTTCCTCCGAACTCTGGAATGCAGTGGCCCAAGGACTTGGTGTCAAACTACACTGCACCACAGCCTACCACCCACAGGCAAATGGCCTCTGCGAATGCTTCCATCGCTCAATGAAAGCCGCCCTGAGGGCCAGCCTCCAGGACGCTGGATGGGCAGACAAGCTACCGTGGGTCCTGTTGGGCCTTCGCACGGCCCCCAAAGAAGACCTTCACTCTTCATCTGCGGAACTCGTGTATGGTCAGCCACTGCGAGTCCCAGGGGACTTCCTACCAATATCGATGGAGCCATGGTCCGCGTCTGCCCAGCTTGCTAGTCACCAAGAGGCGGCTAGATGTTTCGCACCGGTGCCCATTTCGCATCACGGGCTGCAGAGGTCACACGTTCCCACGGAGCTTCACAAGGCTGAGTACGTTTTTATTCGCCATGACGCACATAGGGATCCGCTCAAGGTTCCTTCCACGTGTTGGAAGCAGGGGACAAAACCTTCACGGTAGATGTTGGTGGTAAACCGGACCACATTTCGGTCGACCGCTTAAAGCCAGCACATTTGGACCTCGACCGCCCCGTCGAGGCAGCACAACCACCGAGACGGGGTCGGCCATCCATCGTCGTTACGGCAGACCAAGTGCGACTGCCCGCCAGACCACCAGCCGCCCTGCAGCCTCCGCCTCGGGAGTACAGAAGTCGTTCTGACAGGCTCGTCAGACCCCCTCACCGTTTGACTTTGTCCGTAAAGCGAATTCTGGGGGGGGCGCATGTGGCAGAACCACTGAATGACTCAGACTAACTGTTTATAATTCTCTTTAACGATGTTCTAACACCAGCCTAAGCCTGTACCATTGTGTTAGACATTACTGCGTTTTGTATATAGAGTTTGCATGTACGGGGCGTGGTCCCTTTAAGAGCATGGGAAAACACGGGCAAACGCGATGACGTCACATCACAAACCACGTGACTGCCCAGGCAGTCCTCGTGGCATCTCCGTTGAGTAAAGACCTGTTTCATTGTTCTCCTGTGTCGATCTCAGTTATTCATAGGAATTTGTCAATTCCTACAATGCCATTTTAAGGGGCCCTTGCTATTTTCAAGGGTTCCCCACGCTAAACACGCCTGCGGGGAACCCCGCTGATGAAACCTGGCGTGAAGATTGCCGGCTTGCTTGCTCTCAGCTGCAGGTCATTCGGGAAAGCTGCGATTTAATCGGAGAGCATTTGTATGTTGAAGGACCTTGCTGTTGAAGGCTTGGGGCTACTTCTTCAAGGTTTAGGCACAGCTGTGGAAGGTTGGAGCCTCACACACTTCTCCAATGTGATCTCCTGGGAAGCCCCTCTCGGCACCGTCACTCAGCACTTCCTCAGCGGTGGCATCTACCAGAACCATGGGACTGTGGCGACACGCCACCATTGGACATAATCCGCTCACGGCGGCACGGACAGTTTACGCAAGCGCACTGCCAGCAGCAGCCGCCCCCAGCCGGGGGCCCTTTCCTCCGGCAACTTGTTTCCCGCAGGGACAGGCTGCCGGGAGCACTTCCTGCCTGGGGAGTATTTAAGTGGTTGCGTGGGCTTTTCAAGCTCTCTTTTTGCCATGATGTAAATTAAAGCAGTTGTGTTCCATCAACTCTGGTCTCGACTCCCACGTTTGCCGTGGTATCTCAACAGGACGCCTTTTTTTCCTTCCCTTCTTGCCATTAAAGGATCTCCAGCAGCAGAGGTGGCAGCAGCAGAACCAGGAACAGCAGGATCAGCAACAGAAGCACCAGGCTGCTGCTCACTCACCTGAAGCTGTACAGGTCAGAAGGGGCCAGCGCTTGGAAGTGGCTTGAGAGCACCTTGCTGTGCTTTCGGGGGCCATGGGGACCCGTATCTGCACTAGCAGTCCTACTCAGAAGGGCTTCCATGAAGGTCTGGTTTCTCTGTTCAACAGATGGCCATCGCTCCTCAAGAGATGTCATTCTCTTATGAGCAGTCACCATGTTTTCCCTACCCTGGCTCCCTATCTCCTCCATGGAGGTTGCCAACCTTTCCATGGTGATGTGTTCATGCGCCAAGACTCCACAAAGGCTCTGCTCATGGTCGCTATGGACTCCTCCATTCGCTCCACACTCGCAGCGACCCTGGAGACAAAACCTGCCAGAGCCTCCTGCATCTGTGCATGGAGATCCATCACCTTTTCTCTTGCGGATGGACCCAGAGGCAGAGGGTCGACATGCAGCGCAGCTGAGCTGAGCTGGCAGAGTCCTGCGCCCTCTGACAAGGACTCTCCACTGCTGTCCCTGTCTCCAGAATCTGCTGAGGCTCACTTGTGAGCTGTGAAACACCGGTGACAACACTACTCTATGTCCCGAAGGTCCCCCCAAGGTGTGAGTATCTGCGCTGGTGCTGGGTGCGCTTACTTCTGCTGACGCTGCGCCCTCAGATGTTGGAGCTTCCTCTGAGGAGTCTGGCTGCACAGCCTCTTCCTCCTCCACAGTGGGGACGGGAGCTCTGGATGGTCCTGTGGGGGAGTAGAGGAAGGAGTTCGAGATGTGATGTCAAGGTTACATGCACATTCGAGTTGACATCTGCTGACACCTGCATCCATGCAGCCTTAGTCTCAGTGGGAGGCCGCTTCCTCCCTGACCTAGGGAAGAGGACCTCCCTGTGGGCCCTAACCCCATCCAATAATGCCTGCAGTGAAGCTTTGTTGAATTTGGAGGCAGCTCGGGGTCTGGCACTGGCCACAGCTGCTGCAGGCTCCTCTGCCATCCTGTATGGTTCGTGTGGAAGCCAACAGAGGAAGCAATGCTTGCTGTGGACCTTGAAAGCACCACGAATTATGACATCATACTGTGGGGCTTCCTGACTGGAAATGGACAATTAGCAAGGCTGCCCACACGCTGGAAATTAATTGGCCACTTGAGGGAAAATTGTGTGCAGCTGGCTGACCCATTTTTTTGTGGGTCAGAACCCCACATTCGGGGAATCCAATCATTTCCCACACAATCCACAAAATCGGGCCCTGACAGTCTGGGTTCTAACACGAGTCCTTCTGCACAGACTCAGTTAGAACTCCCAGCAGCACTCAAAGCTGAAGGCTGTCACTTTTCACAGATCGCAGCCATTCAGCTTTAAGTGCCGGCTGAGTGATGGACTCCCGGCGCCTACAAGAAGAAAGGCTGTTAAGGTAAGTACAGGTAAGTAAAAGTTCTTTACACACTTTAGACACACCAAACACACTTACCTTTGCACTCATGTACCCATCACTCACCTGAACACCGACATCGCGACCCCTCCAACTCCTTCAACCCGACGGCCCGCCTGCTCTAATCTGGCATGGTTTGGAGCTGTCGGGAATCCTACACGACACCCCTCAAAATAGGGATTAGGCTAAAAACTGCCTGTTAACTACCTGTTAACAGGCAGTTAATTGGCACTAATCCCTTCCCACCTGGGGTCGGCGGGTCCCAGTGCGGGGCGGGTACCCGCCGCCTCTGAAACTTGCGTGGAGCGGGGTTTTGGGTGGGATGGTGTCGGGACCCCCGAATTCGGGATTTCCCCCCCCCACACGCCTGAAACCCCGCCTGACGGCTCCAGGAATATCGACCCCTTCGAGTCTGCTACACCATTGAATAAGATCATAGCTGATCTTCTGCCTCATCTCCACTTTCCTGGACAATCTCTATATGACTTGCTTTATTCTGTATCTAACCCTGTGCTGCACCTGTCCTGGGAGTGTTTCATGGGGCAGTATAGAGGGAGCTTTAATCTGTATCTAACCCGTGCAGTACCTGCCCTGGGAGTATTTGATGGGGCAGTGTAGAGGGAGCGTTACTCTGTATGTAATCCGTGCTGTACCTGTCCTGGGAATGTTTGATGGGACAGTGTAAAGGGAGCTTTACTCTGCATATAACATGTGCTGTACCTGTCCTGGGAATGTTTGATGAGACAATGTAAAGGGAGCTTTACTCTGTATCTAACCTATGATGTCCCTGCCCTGCAAGTGTTTGATGGGACAGTGTAGAGGGAGCTTTACTCTGTATCAAACCCGTACTGTACCTGCCCTGGGAGTGTTTGATGGGACAGTGTAGAGGGAGCTTTACTCTGTATCTAACCCATGCTAAACCTGCCCTGCGAGTGTATGATGGAAGAGTGTAGAGGCAGCTTTATTGCATATCTAACCCGTGCTGTACCTGCCCTGGGAGTGTTTGATGGGACAGTGTAGTGGAAGCTTTACTCTGTATCTAACCCGTGCTGTACCTGCCCTGCGAGTGTATGATGGAAGAGTGTAGAGGCAGCTTTATTGCATATCTATCCCATGCTGCACCTGCCCTGGGAGTGTTTGATGGGGCAGTGAAGAGGGAGCTTTACTCTGTATCTAACCCGTGCTGTACCTGCCCTGGGAGTGTTTGATGGGACAGTGTAGAGGGAGCTTTACTCTGTATCTAACCCGTGCTGTACCTGCCCGGGGAGTGTTTGATGGGACAGTGTAGAGGGAGCTTTACTCTGTATCTAACCCGTGCTGTACCTGCCCTGGGAGTGTTTGATGGGACAGTGTAGAGGGAGCTTTACTCTGTATCTAACCCATGCTGTGCCTGCCCTGGGAGTGTTTGATGGGACAGTGTAGAGGGAGCTTTACTCTGTATCTAACCCGTGCTGTACCTGCCCTGGGAGTGTTTGATGGGACAGTGTAGAGGGAGCTTTACTCTGTATCTAACCCATGCTGTGCCTGCCCTGGGAGTGCTTGATGGGGACAGTGTAGAGGGAGCTTTACTCTGTATCTAACCCGTGCTGTACCTGCCCTGGGAGTGCTTGATGGGGACAGTGTAGAGGGAGCTTTACTCTGTATCTAACCCGTGCTGTACCTGCCCGGGGAGTGTTTGATGGGACAGTGTAGAGGGAGCTTTACTCTGTATCTAACCCGTGCTGTACCTGCCCTGGGAGTGTTTGATGGGACAGTGTAGAGGGAGCTTTACTCTGTATCTAACCCGTGCTGTACCTGCCCTAGGAGTGTTTGATGGGGACAGTGTAGAGGGAGCTTTACTCTTTATCTAACCCGTGCTGTACCTGCCCTAGGAGTGTTTGATGGGGACAGTGTAGAGGGAGCATTACTCTGTATCTAACCCGTGCTGTACCTGCCCGGGGAGTGTTTGATGGGACAGTGTAGAGGGAGCTTTACTCTGTATCTAACCCGTGCTGTACCTGCCCTGGGAGTGTTTGATGGGCAGTGTAGAGGGAGCTTTACTCTGTATCTAACCCGTGCTGTACCTGCCCTGGGAGTGCTTGATGGGGACAGTGTAGAGGGAGCTTTACTCTGTATCTAACCCGTGTTGTACCTGCCCTGGGAGTGTTTGATGGGACAGTGTAGAGGGAGCTTTACTCTGTATCTTACCTGTGCTGTACCTGCCCTGGGAGTGTTTGATGGGACAGTGTAGAGGGAGCTTTACTCTGTATCTAACCCATGCTGTACCTGCCCCTGGGAGTGTTTGATGGGACAGTGTAGAGGGAGCTTTACTCTGTATCTAACCCGTGCTGTACCTGCCCCTGGGAGTGTTTGATGGGACAGTGTAGAGGGAGCTTTACTCTGTACCTAACCCGTGCTGTACCTGCCCCTGGGAGTGTTTGATGGGACAGTGTAGAGGGAGCTTTACTCTGTATCTAACCCGTGCAGTACCTGCCCTGGGAGTGTTTGATGGGACAGTGTAGAGGGAGCTTTACTCTGTATCTAACCCGTGCTGTACCTGCCCTGGGAGTGTTTGATGGGCAGTGTAGAGGGAGCTTTACTCTGTATCTAACCCGTGCTGTACCTGCCCTGGGAGTGCTTGATGGGGACAGTGTAGAGGGAGCTTTACTCTGTATCTAACCCGTGTTGTACCTGCCCTGGGAGTGTTTGATGGGACAGTGTAGAGGGAGCTTTACTCTGTATCTTACCTGTGCTGTACCTGCCCTGGGAGTGTTTGATGGGACAGTGTAGAGGGAGCTTTACTCTGTATCTAACCCATGCTGTACCTGCCCCTGGGAGTGTTTGATGGGACAGTGTAGAGGGAGCTTTACTCTGTATCTAACCCGTGCTGTACCTGCCCCTGGGAGTGTTTGATGGGACAGTGTAGAGGGAGCTTTACTCTGTACCTAACCCGTGCTGTACCTGCCCCTGGGAGTGTTTGATGGGACAGTGTAGAGGGAGCTTTACTCTGTATCTAACCGGTGCTGTACCTGCCCCTGGGAGTGTTTGATGGGACAGTGTAGAGGGAGCTTTACTCTGTATCTAACCGGTGCTGTACCTGCCCCTGGGAGTGTTTGATGGGACAGTGTAGAGGGAGCTTTACTCTGTATCTAACCCGTGCTGTACCTGCCCCTGGGAGTGTTTGATGGGACAGTGCAGATGGAGCTTTACTCTGTATCTAACCCGTGCTGTACCTGCCCTGGGAGTGTTTGATGGGACAGTGTAGAGGGAGCTTTACTCTGTATCTAACCCGTGCTGTACCTGCCCTGGGAGTGTTTGATGGGACAGTGTAGAGGGAGCTTTACTCTGTATCTAACCCGTGCTGTACCTGCCCTGGGAGTGTTTGATGGGACAGTGTAGAGGGAGCTTTACTCTGTATCTAACCCGTGCTGTACCTGCCCTGGGAGTGTTTGATGGGACAGTGTAGAGGAAGCTTTACTCTGTATCTAACCCGTGCTGTACCTGCCCTGGGAGTGTTTGATGGGACAGTGTAGAGGGAGCTTTACTCTGTATCTAACCCGTGCTGTACCTGCCCTGGGAGTGTTTGATGGGACAGTGTAGAGGAAGCTTTACTCTGTATCTAACCCATGCTGTAAAGTTCTCAAAATTCCCACATTCCCCCAAGGTTATTAATAAAAGGGACCCTTCATGGGCAATTTAAAAAGGGTACCCAAAAAGGATGGCGCCCGCACCTCGTGACCAGAAGCCTGTAAGATTTTAGAAGTGTGGACCCTGCAGCACAGAGCAGGCAGTTTTGGGAAATCGAAACTTAAAATGCATTTCTGTGAAAAGGACTTTGTGTTTGAAAAGTCAGACAGCTAGGCAAACATTGAATATGCATTGCATCAGATCGAAACAGATCAGCCCAGTTAGGCCTAAGTATAAGGCCATTAGTTTGTCCGCATAAATAATCGGAAACAGCTCCAGGGAGCCACCAAGGCTGGACAGGCTGATTAAAATGCATTAATGACAATACAACCCGGACATCGGGCCATCAGGTGTGATAAACGGTCATCTAAAGCCAGTTAACTTAGATTGGTATAATCATTTAAAACAGCCCACCAAAAGTTGGACAATAGACTGACCTGATTTGGCGCGTCGATAAGGGCTTTCAACGGGAGTATAATTATAGGCCCATTGGTAGCCACGTTGCTCTCTCTTCCTCCTGCGCTTGCTACCTAGCCACCGCCCGTGTCTTCCCCAAATCCATCAGGGATGCCCGGCACAGCACCAGGCGAACACGGGCAGACCAGGCCGGACAAGACGAGACAAGACGAGACGAGATGAATTTGAGACAAGATGAGTTGGAAGAAGATTGAAGAATGCTTCGAATAATCGGGCCTTCAATCCAGCTTACCCACAACGATCTTCATGCAAAATTCAACCGCCACCCGAAGAAGAAGAACCATCATCCCTGCGAGGTAAAGTACCCAAGCAAAGGCCTAGAAATTCAGTTCGGACGCTATTGCGGCGCTAAAGTCGGGTGCTCGGCAAATTTAGCGGCCGCCGGAAAGTGCAGGCGAGCTCGCCGAAATTCAGTAGATTTGGCCAACTTTTTGGCCGAGCGCTGCAAAAGGCGTTGGAACCCTGTGTTCAGGCGCTAATCCGGCGATGCGGCCTGATAACGCCGATTCCGGGCGCAGCGCAGGTGCGATCATGTGGTGAGTGTCAGCAGACACCCTGACGCCGGCCAGCTCTTAAAGGGGGAAGGGTCAACTTTGACTGCAGCCACGCCCTGCATGCTGTAGCCCTGCAACTAGGCCTCAGGACTGGTTGTGTACCAAATCAACGCCTGGAGGTCATGGAGAGGGCCCGTGAAAGAGCCCAGCGGTTCTCTGAGCATGCGCTGGGTGTGCTCCTTCATGGGGTACGCAAGAGAAGACGGGTCGTGTGCCCGGCTAGTGGCAGGAAGGCTCCCAGGAGCCAGTTCAGGGAGGCGTGGACCAAAATTGCCCGGAGGGTCTCCTCCAACTCCGATGTTCCCAGGAGTGCGGACCAGTGCCGCAAGAAATACAATGACCTATGTCGGCTGGTCAAGGTGAGTACCCTTTCCAGTGTCCCCCTCATCCTTGCATGTGCACCTCCCATTAGGGCCAAAGGGACATCAAAGGTCTAATGCCCAGCCCTCCTGCCGCTGCAATGGCACTTGCATGTTAATCAATAGCTCTTTCTGCACTTATCACACTGTGCAAGCTATTCCACCATGGGAGGCCTCACACACAGCAACAGGGCACCCCACTGTGCAAGCTATTCCACCATGGGAGGCCTCACACACAGCAACAGGGCACCACACTGTGCAAGCTATTCCACCATGGGAGGCCTCACACACAGCAACAGGGCACCACACTGTGCAAGCTATTCCACCATGGGAGGACTCACACACAACAACGGGGCACCACACTGTACTTAGACGCCCTCCTTTCTCTTGCAGGCCAAGCTGGCGAGGAACGCCAGGAGCCTGCGTGTCACTGGTGGAGGCCCTCATGATTACCAGGAGCTAACCGTTCTGGAAGAGAGGGTGGCCCGACTCCTGCGTCACCCGGTGATTGGGCCTGTGGCGCTCGGCGACGCCGACCCTATACTGGAACCCACTGGTAAGGACAGGACCGGGTGCACCTCTCTCCTTGCCCTCGCGCATCAGATCTACATCCTTCCCCACTGGCCGAGAAATGCGCATAATGCACCAGTGCGGCCTCCCTCGCTGTCGGCCTGTCCTCACTCTAAAGCTACACTTGTGCCTTCCTGCTTTCAGCTGGTGAGGAGGAGGTGCTCCCTGAAGCCCAGACAGCCAGGCCCTCGGAGGAGGAGGAGGACGTCGAGGAGCAGCAGGAAGACGCCACCTCGGGGGAACCCTCCTCCGCTCCAGGAGATGGCAATGAAGGGGAGACGTCTGGCATGCCGGAGAGCCAGGGGGAGGCGGGGGAGGGGAGCCCCGAACCTGGTCCCAGTGGCATGGACGCACGCGGCAAGGCTCCGGCGGCACGCCAGCCTTCTGGCCAGAGGGTGGAGGCGCCCTCCAGTCCGGACTCGGACGTCGCCGTGGAGGTGCGCCTCCTGGACGAGATGTTGGCGGCGTCGGAGCGGCGGCACGTCGAATTCATGGAGGTGGTGGCACAGATGCCTCACGCCATCGAAAGCCTCGCACAAAGTGTGGTGGCTTTCGGCCAATCCCAGGCCAGGGGCCTGGAGCAATTCGCAGCAGTGCACGCCAGGGGGGTGGAGCTCCTTGTGGCAGCGCATGAGAGGGGGGTGCAACAACTCGAGGCAGCGCAGCACGCCAGTCGCCAGCTGAGAGGTGCTGGGCAGACAATGGCAATGCAGATGCGGGCACATGCCGGCGCAGTTGGGGCACTGACTTCTGCCACCCTCGCACTGGCGCGGAGGCGTCGCCAGGCCAGCCGCCGCCCTGCTGCCGCACACCGGTCTGGCGACCAACAGTTTGGCGTGCTTGCTCCCCGGCCAGGCCGCCTGAGTGCACGTGTGTCTGGCGGCCAGCGCGCGCCTGGCATCACCCACCTTGTCCCCATTGGTGCAGGCGAGCCTGCCACTCCCCCAGCCAGGGTGCAAGGAGCTGCTGCAGGCAGTGAAGAGGGCCACCCACAGCTGCAGCAGCCACCAGCCGGCCCCTCCCGGGCCCGCCCTTGTGTAGGCCGACCCCCAAGGGCATCTGGCGAGACGCCTTGTCGCCCTGAAGATCCTTCCCCCAGCCTCGCCACAGCCTCACGGCCCAGCTTGAGGCGCAGCAGCAGGACGGGCCAGGGCAAAAGACGGCTGTCGACAGACTCGCCCTCTCGCCACACCGAATAGAGTGTGTTGAGCGAGGGTTTGGGTGATGCGGGGGCTTCTGTTCTGGGGGGCATTATGTGGTTTGGTTTTATGGGGGTGTTTGTGTTGTGGGGGGGGCTTGTTTTTGTTAGGCCAGTGAGGAAGGCCATTTGGATGGTGATGTTTTGTTAATCCTCCCCAGGTTTTGGGAGTGACAGAAGTTTGTGACTGTTTTTTGGGGGTCTTCTCTGTTTTGCTCTTCCATGTGGGAAGGGCCCTGAGTTTTTGAAATAAAGATGTTTATTTATTCACCATGTGCAGGTGTCATGTTTCAAGTGGTTGTTGGGTTAACCGGCTGAGGGCTTGCGGAGCGGCTGCCTTCAGCTGCGTTCAGTGGCCCAGGCCATTCCCTGACAGGGGGCCTAGAAGTGTCGAGCAATAAGCCCCCGGCGGACGGCCCTTGGACCTTGTCGCTCCCTCCTGGCCTGGTGCTCCTCCTCCTCAGGGTCCTCCTGCTCGTCCTCCTGAGGTGGTGGGGCAATGTCAGGTGGCAGTGCCTGAGTCCTGCGGATAGCCAGGTTGTGGAGCATGCAGCACACCACGACGAACTGGGAGACTCTATCCGGCGAATACTGAAGAGACCCGCCCGAACGATCCAGGCAACGGAACCGTTGCTTGAGGACGCCTATCGTTTGCTCTATTAGGTTCCTTGTGGCTTGATGGCTTTCGTTGTATGCCAGCTCCGCTGGGGTCCTGGGCGCGCGGAGCGGGGTCATGAGCCATCTGCACAAAGGGTAGCCCTTGTCCCCGATAAGCCATCCCCTTGGTGGAGGCTGTGCCTGGAACATGTCAGCCACAGTAGTCTGGCGCAGGATAAAGGCATCGTGGCTGCTTCCTGGGAAGCGGGCATTGACAGCTAGGATGCGCTGCCTGTGGTCACACACCAGCTGCACATTTAGGGAATGGTAGCCCTTCCGGTTGCGGTATTGCTCGGCATTGTGGATAGGTGCCCGCATAGCCACATGCGTGCAGTCAATGGCACCCTGCACCATGGGGAAGCCCGCGATCCTGGCAAATCCGACTGCACGCTGCTCCTGCTTGTGTTGGGTCATGGGGAAGGAGATGAATTGGTGCCTCCTCGCGAAAAGTGCTTCGGTGACCTGTCGGATGCAGCGATGCGCGGCGAACTGGGAGATGTTCGCAATGTCCCCAGCAGCGGCTTGGAAGGAGCCGCTTGCATAAAAGCTGAGAGCCACTGTGACCTTCACTTCCACCGAGAGAGACGCCCTGGACATGAGCTGTGGCTGCAAATCTGCATGAAGCAGCTGGCAGATCTCTCCAACCACCTCCCTTCTGAAGCGCAGCCTCTTAACACAATGCGCCGCAGTCATGGTGAGATATGAGACCTGCTCCCGGTATTGCCTGACTGGGTAAGGCCTACGTTGGCGACGCCTAATGGCCCCTCTGCGTCTAGGCATGCCTGGCCCTCTCTCAAAGCGTCTGCGAGCCCTTCACACAAAATGTAGCAACTGAGGGTTGGCCCCCCATGCAGCCCCCATTACAAAGTTCCAAACAGCAAAATCACAAGGATGCAAATGTCAAAGCACTGGCTAGAAGCCAAAAATACCTCTCCTATGGTGTCCGAAATCAGTAATCTCTGTGCCTTGCTCTCTGTGCAGAAATCCAAACCAGTCAAGTCATTGCAGCGAAATGGCTGGCTTTTATGGGTGAGTGGATGTGCCCTTTAATTAGCGCTCCCCGAATCCCACAGGGCCTCTGTTGAGTTCCATTTCACAGTTCTTAGCAGCGCCACGCCCACATCGGCCGGGCGCCACTGAATTTCCGGTTTGGGGCGCACAAACAGCGTTGCACGACAGAATGACGTCATAAGATGCGCGCGCAGCTGAGCGGGCGCTAACACTTTGCGCCGGCGCTAAAGCCCAGCTGAATTTCGGCATAGGCGCAGATCCGGCGGTGCCCGGGCGCTAAGTGGATAGCGCTGGAAATCTGGCGCTAACGGCTGGCGCAAACAGCTGAATTTCTAGGCCAAAGACTTTAATCTCTGGGTACTTTACCGGGACGACGCCCTCGCTGCGCCCTGAGACCACGTGACAACGGTGGGCCCCAGAGAGCACAAAGAGCGAACCCCAAACTCCACAACCGTTATTACTCAGCAGATTTTGACCTGGTGAGCATGAATTCCTGGCCCCTCTTAACTTAATCTGGTTAGGTATTATAGGTGGGATAAGGGTTAAGGGATTTTATTAATGTGTGTTGTTCCCTCGCTGTGCTGTGTGTTCCCCATTCCCATTTAAGTATATTCTTTTGATAAGCCTGTAACTACATAGTGACTTTTCAGTATTTGTAATTTTTATTTCTGTTTTAATAAAATCTTGGTTTTCTTACACCGAACCACTTGTCTGCTCGTTTTCTGTATCACCGCCTGTACCTAAGTCCGGTGTCGAGAACCCAGGGGTGTGGGAGCGATTCAAACCGCTCACAGGCAGTCAGGGGCATAACTGACTGGGCACACGCCACCCCCTACAGAAAACGGCGACCACGGCAGGACACCGGCAACAGTGTTGCGATACAGTAGACAATGGTTCGGATGAAAGGATTTCTGATTATGTGTTTAGCAAGGTGAATATCACGAAGAAGTGGATCACCACTCTGTTAAGGGCTGGGCGTCCGGTAGATGCAGCAGCTAAGTGGACAGAGGGAAAGGAACACAAGAAGTCCTTAGAGAAGGCAGTCTGGCTGATGTGTTTCAAAAAGCAGATCCAGCTTTTGGAGAGGCTCGTTGCAGCACAGGCAGCCGAGTTAAAGGAGTCAGCCCTGGAGATCCAGGATAAGGCTCTAGCAGGGGAGAAGTTAATGGTAGCATTGCAGGCCCTGAATCAGGAGAGGTTGTATTTAATGGGAGAACACAAGGCCCAGTTGGAATACCTACAGTGCCAAGTCACCGAAGCCAAGGGAAATGAGTTAAGGTTGCGGGAAAAGAATGCCCGCTTGGCAAGGCAAGTTAGGGAACAGGAGGAGAAAGTACAGGAGGTAAAGGCAGCTAATAAGCTAGCGAGCGAACAGGGGTTTGAGGAGGCAGACCACGGCCCTTGCAAGGAGCGGATAGAAAGTCTGAGCCAGGCCCTTAGGAAGGCAAAAGGCATGGTATGCCTTATAAGCCCGAAGGCAGGCCAGGCAGATTTTATGGGGAACGAGGGGAGGAGAGTTCAAACATCACCGGTAGTGCCCAGGGACGACCCGCTTGAGGGACAGGAGATCTCACGACCACCACCCGTAGCGCCAAGTTTCAGCGAGGTTTGGCAGCAAGGGGGGGGGTGGAGCCAGAGGTGGAGGCGAAGGTGGAGCAACCCCCGCCAGAGAGGTCGGAGCCGGGACCGATGTGCCCAGCCCAGCATCGGAGGTTCGGCCCACCCGTCAATGGCGACAATGAGGGACCCCTCCAAAACCAGTTCGTGTTACCCTTTAACACCCAACAGCTTAGGGCTATGGTGAGCCATATCCCGAGGCTCTCCGAAAAGGGGAGACCCCTCGATCCACTTCAGGGAAGTAGAGCGGTCAGCCAGCGTCAATGACTACGATGGCGCTGAGCAGGACAAAACGCTGCTATTCTCCCTGGAGAGTAGTCTCCTCCAATCCCTCTCTGACGAGTGTAAGAAGGGGCAGGGCGGGTATGAGGAGCTCAGGGATGCGGTTCTGGAGGCCATGGGGATGAATGAGGGAAGTCCTTTCTCCCGTGTGGAGAAAACGGTCCAGCTCGCAGGGGAAACCCCGCAGGCTTTCGCGGACCAGTTATGGCCGGTGCACCGGGGGGCCTGCCCGGGGACGCTGAACCGGGTGTTCCTGAACGGGGATCCCCTGGCCCATTGGCTCCGTTGCCTGGTGGCGAACAGCTTGCCACAGGTCCGGGCCAAGGCAGAAGTCTGGTTCGACCCCAAGAACCCCCAGACCACCGAACTTACGGTGATTAGACAGTTGACTCCAGCCTATACAAACGGTAGGGGAGCTGATGCACACCCACCCAAGGGGAAGGTGCATGAGGTAAAACCCGGACCGGGTAGGAAAGAGTGGCACCAGGAAGGGAATAACCCCCCCAACACAAAGACGAATTGTTATGGGTGTGGGAAGGATGGTCATTGGCGGAAGGAGTCCAAAAACCCTTGGAAAGACAACAAGGGAAAGAATTCCGCGGCCCCAGCCCAAAGGGCAGAGGCGGGAATCTCTCCCACAGCGGTCGAGTCATTTTTGGACACCATGAGGTCCTTATTGACTGGCCACAGGAAAGTAGCCGCCACTACCGGTGCTCTGACCCCGTCAGCCCCATCCAACCCACAGCCCTGACTAGAGCCAGCATAGCCTGTTGACCTGTGTTCTCTTGAAAACGATGAGGGGAACAGGCCCTGTGTTAAGATGCGGGTGGAGACGGTGCAGGGGAGATATTCAGTGGACACTGGAGCTTCCAGCATGGTGGTCCATTCGGAAGACCCGACCAATCCACCCAGGTCTAACAAGGCCCCATTTAGCCTAATGGGAGTCACAAGGAATGAGCAGGCTGGGGAAATGGCCAAACTTTTGGCCATAGTTTTAGGATCCCTCCCTACCATGTGGGAGGGTAACCAAAGGACCAATGAGGTGGCCAAGCAGAGGGCCAGGGAAGGAGAGTTCTGGGGTCCCTGTAGAGCAGACCCGGTAGCCGCAGTCCGGGACAAGGGAGGTAGCTTTGGCCCCGGACCTAAAGCAGGTCCAAGCCCCCGGGGCGGGGTCTTCGCCCTCAGGTCCCTCCTCCTCTACACCTGGGTTAGGGGCGGGGTCTTCACCCTCGGGTCCCTCCTCATCTGGATCCCAGAAGAGGGGGGGGTGTCCCAATCAGTGGACGGGATGGCCCTTCCCCTTAAACAAGCCACAGCGCCTGCCCGTGCAGTCTGTGAACTTGCTCCTGCTGCAGGCTGAGGATTTTTATCCTCAGACCCTACCCCAACTGGTTGTTTTCTCCTCTCGGGTTTAAACAGTTTGCACTGATTAATATAACCAACAGCCTGTTTTTAAACCTCGTCCGCTGCCCCGAACGGGCCTTCTAGGGACTCCCCATCCTCTTTCCTTACCGGGACGGCCTTACAGACGGGATCGGACCAAGTTTTGGGACCTGGGGGCGGAGACTCTCAGCCTACAGCAACAGGCTGCGAAGAGTTACCTGCCCCTAGCCCAGGTTCGGGAGAGGTCAAGCCTAAGGGGGAAGATCCCAAGCCAGCAGTAGTGGCAAGCCCACAGGCCGCACTGGAGGGGACAGCAGTTCGGGTTAAAGGCCCATCGGCCAAGAAAACCCCTCCCGCCAAAGCCCCTAGAAGGTCCCCACGGACGCCCCAACCAAGAAAGCCATGGTCACCAGCTCCCCAGTTTAAAGGGACAGCCTTCCGAGTCAGGGGGAAGTCAAAGGACAAAGGTCCCCAGCCAGCAGCCACGGGCGGCGAGCGACCAACAGTACAGGACAGTGCGGCCACGCCGGAGGGAGCGGTGTGCCGCAGACCAACCAGGAATTAGCCTGGCCGCCTGGAGACGGGCAGCGGATGTACATAGTTTAGGTAAATTTAAGTTTTGGTTATTGTTAAGTTTAGGTATTTAGCTTAAGTTCGGGTGTTTTAGCTTAAGTTTAAGTAAGGTTATGGGTAGTTTTAATTAAGTAGTAATCTGCTAAGAGTGTGTATATTTGAGTCGAGGTCGCGAGACCCGACTATGCTTCACCCAAGCCAGAGAATCTCTTGGGGACCAGGCTGTATGTTTTTGTATCTGTTGCAGAAAGACTTTTGGGATGAAGGGGAACGTAATGCTGCTCGCCCTGATAGGACTGAGCCTCGGAAGGAGGGGCGACGTGGAGGAATCCCACATCTATGGGTGCTCAGGGGAGAGAGCACCTATAGCAACCGACGGGAGCGGCGAACGGGATGTGGAGGAGACCGCCGCCTATGTCAACGAGGGAAGGTGGCCAGGGTGGCTGGGGTCCAATTCGTCTCAGTAGTCAAGCCAGACTGGGTACACATACGGGGAGGCCTCCCTCCTGTGCCCCAGGGTACGGGTCGTTACCACAAGGGTCAGCGTCACCGTAGGGAAGCGTGTATGTTTAACGTGCAAGGGACATATTCCTCTGGATAGGTGGTGGTGGCTCAAGAAGCTGAGCAAGGATATGAGAAACCCTGCAGTCGAGTGGGAATGGTTGGGGAACAATACCCACTGGACGATTACAGGGACTCACGGAGGATTAAGTGTGTGTTGGGACAAGTGGTGGGAACCGGACCAAGGGATTTATATCTGTATGTGGGGGTCAGAGAGGGTCTGCCCCGCAGGCATATCTATCATTTTCCACTGGCAGTGGCAAGACGCCGGGGAGGGGATGAAGTGGGATACCAGCCTGAAGGCGTGCGTGGTCCCATTCTCCCCGATCCCAGTCAATGCCACTGAGCTTGTAACCCACCCCCGTAAGCCCCCGCCCACGGCGCAGGCGGCGAGGTTACCCAGGGAAGGGTGCCCCACCACCACCAAGGGACCAGGGAATGGGCTGGTACTAGTGCCTACAGATCAGGTACTGTACCAAGGGGTGCACTATACGGTAGCCTCTGTGATTTTAAATCTCACCAAGGTACGTTTGCCGGAGTGGTGTCCCAAAGAAACAGAGCAGCTATACCAGGCCCTATTAAAGGACAGGTTCAGGAAGTTTTATGAGTTCAATTTCGCCAATGTCGACAAAACCGAACTGTACACCACACGCCGCGAGTTTTTGGGAAATGCAGGGAGACAAAGAAGGGGAGTATGGAATGATGTCCAAAGATGTGCGGGTTAGGTTGATTGGCTATGATAAATTGACCCTTAGTGTTAGGGGGCTTAAATACTTGGGGTTACAGGGATAGGGTGGGATATGTGTTGGTATAGGGGTTACGGGGATCGGGTGGGATATGTGT
Source organism: Somniosus microcephalus (assembly GCF_052327205.1). Classification (NCBI taxonomy): domain Eukaryota; kingdom Metazoa; phylum Chordata; class Chondrichthyes; order Squaliformes; family Somniosidae; genus Somniosus; species Somniosus microcephalus. The sequence goes on along the minus strand of NW_028225179.1, from coordinate 69,808,644 downwards.
CGGTGCAGGCTCGATCGGCCGAAATGGCCTCTATCTGCACTGTGGGGTTTCTGTGATTTCTGTGATTCTGTGATGTTTCTACTGTGTTTAACACTGGGTCCTCTGTCATCAACAGTTTGGATGACATAGAGCTGCAGACCCTGATAAATGGTTTAAAAACACAGTTAAGGAAGATATTAATGGATGAGAACAAAGCAGTGGGCTCGGAGTTGCATGAGGACCAGGCCATGACGATCCATTTAAAGGAGATCATAGCGGAATTGGAGAAGCACGCAAAGACGGTAAACACCCTCATAAGGGAGGACAGAAATGCTTCTGACCAGGCTGCGCAGAATGAGGTGTGCATGCTGTATGGGGCGTGGTTGCTAGGCGAGGGCCGCAGTAATCTGGAGGATTTAAAACAGGGTATAGTCCCCTCCTGGATCAGCAACAAGCACCTCGCAGCCCTCCATCTGTTTGAGAATGCATTAAGCCCGTGCCAACCCCGGCTAGCTTCAGAAGCCTACCCAGTCCCAGTGGATTGTGGGCGGTCCAACCACACCATCATGGGTATAGTAGTGAGAATGCCGGTCATGGTTAGGATAGCCCGACCCGCACCGGTATACAGGGTAGAAAACATTGGAGTCATTCAAGGGGGTGCACACATTCTTTTCACAGCGGTCCCACCTTACGTCATAAAGTGGGAGCACACTATGACAGGGATTGACCTCTCAGGGTGCCTGAGCCGGGGAGCACACATAATCCTGTATCCCCAGCACTTGAATGCCTATTCAAAACCACAGTGCGGGTTCAGAGCTGCTGGCGCGAAACCTATAAATTGTACCATGGAGGCAATGGCACAAGGCCATGTTCCCCCGCAGGTAGCATATATAGGAGGTGGTACATATTGTGTCACCACAGGAGCGTCCCACTACCAGCATGGACAGCATAGCTGGTGTCCGGTTAGTGACAGCAGTTTCTGTTTTAAACCCGAGGCAGAAGTTCAAGTGGCCCAGGAGCGAATTGTCCCCATTCCTGAACCCTCCACTGTTCACATCACTGTAAAGGAGAATTTTACCAACTTGCAGAAGTATGTAGCGCATTTTGGCTATGATATTCCCGCTCTCACCGAACACCTTACCAAAATACTCAAAGCCGTTATAGTTTCACAGAAACATTTTTACACTCTGGAGCAGAAAACAGTGGAGATAAGGGCTAAGATATTGGATATTGTGATTCCACCCTGGTGGGACATTTTCAATAACATAGAGGTCCCTTCTTGGATCAGGCTGGCTTCCCACATTCTTGTGGTTTGCCAGTTAGGGATAGTGTTGTATCTAGTCTGCACTCAGTGCAAGGGAAAAGGTCAGATGCTAGAATTCCAAAACCAGAGGATCTGGAAGGAACATTATGTGAAGGTGGAGGGAGATATGCCTGTTTGAGTTGTTTGTATTTCTGATTAAAGATTGTTGTTTCTTGTGTTTTGTTGTTTTAATAAAGATTTTTGTGATATGTTGTTAATAAAGATGTATGTGTATCAAGTGGTGCAGGGGTGTTGGACCCCTCCATGCTTGGATGTGAGTAAAAGACTGTAATTATTCTATGTATGCTTATGTACACTACATTTTCACGGAATGGGAAGTGCATGTGTCATGGAATCATAGATAGGTAATTACAGGGGAAGATTGACTATGGAGGGTCGGAAATTTTGTTCACCTTGTAAGGATGATACTTCAAGAAAGTTTTAGTATCACAGGGGGGAGTGTAAGGTACTCAAAATTCCCACATCCCCCCAAGGTTATTAATAAAAGGGACCCTTCATGGGCAATTTAAAAAGGGTACCCAAAAAAGATGGCATCCGCACCTCGTGACCAGAAGCCTGTAAGATTTTAGAAGTGTGGACCCTGCAGCACAAGCAGGCAGTTTTGGGAAATCGAAACTTAAAATGCATTTCTGTGAAAAGGACTTTGTGTTTGAAAAGCCAGACAGCTAGGCAAACATTGAATATGCATTGCATCAGATCGAAACAGATCAGCCCAGTTAGGCCTAAGTATAAGGCCATTAGTTTGTCTGCATAAATAATCGGAAACAGCTCAAGGGAGCCACCAAGGCTGGACAGGCTGATTAAAATGCATTAATGACAATACAACCCGGACATCAGGCCATCAGGTGTGATAAACGGTCATCTAAAGCCAGTTAACTTAGATTGGTATAATCATTTAAAACAGCCCACCAAAAGTTGGACAATAGACTGACCTGATTTGGCGCGCAGATAAGGGCTTTCAACGGGAGTATAATTATAGGCCAATTGGTAGCCACGTTGCTCTCTCTTCCTCCTGCGCTTGCTACCTAGCCACCGCCCGCGTCTTCCACAAATCCATCAGGGATGCCCGGCACAGCACCAGGCGAACACGGGCAGACCAGCCGGACAAGACGAGACGAGAAGAGACGAGATGAGATTAGATGAATTTGAGACGAGATGAGTTGGAAGAAGATTGAAGAATGCTTCGAATAATCGGGCCTTCAATCCAGCTTACCCATGACGATCTCCATGCAAAATTCAACCGCCTCCCGAAGAAGAAGAACCATCATCCCTGCGAGGTAAAGTGCCCAAGCAAAGACTTTATCCTCGGGGTATTTACCGGGATGACGCCCTTGCAGCGCCCTGAGAGCACAAAGAGTGAACCCCAAACCCTACAACCGTTATAACTCAGCAGATTTTGACCTGGTGAGCATGAATTCCTGGCCACTCTTAGCTTAATCTAGTTAGCTATTATAGGTGGGATAATGGTTAAGGGATTTTATTAATGTGTGTGTTCCCCATTCCCATTTAAGTATATTCTGTTGATAAGCCTGTAACTACATAGCGATTTTTCAGTATTTGTAATTTTTATCTCTGTTATAATAAAATCTTGATTTTCTTACACCGAGCCACTTGTCTACTTGTTTTCTGTATCGCCGGCTGTACCTAAGTCCGGTGTCGAGAACATAGGGGTGTGGGAGCAATTCGAACCGCTCACAGGCAGTCAGGGGCATAACTGACTGGGCACACGCCACCCCCTACAGTGCTGTACCTGCCCTCTGAGTGTTTGGTGGGACAGTGTAGAGGGAGCTTTACTCTGTATCTAACCCGTGCTGTACCTGCCCCGGGAGTGTTTGATGGGACAGTGTAGAGGGAGCTTTACTCTGTATCTAACCCGTGCTGTACCTGCCCTGGGAGTGTTTGATGGGACAGTGTAGAGGGAGCTTTGCTCTGTATCTAACCCGTGCTGTACTTGCCCTGGGAGTGTTTGATGGGACAGCGTAGAGGGAGCTTTACTCTGTATCTAACCCGTGCTGTACCTGCCCTGGGAGTGTTTGATGGGACAGTGTAGAGGGAGCTTTACTCTGTATCTAACCTGTGCTGTACCTGCCCTGGGTCTGTTTGAAGGAACAGTGTAGAGGGAGCTTTACTCTGTATCTAACCCATGCTGTACCTGCCCTGGGAGTGTTTGATGCGACTGTGTCGAGGGAGCTTTCGTCTGTATCTAACCCGTGCTGAACCTGCCCTGTGAGTCTTTGATGGGACAGTGTAGAGGTAGCTTTACTCCATATCTAACCCATGCTGTACCTGCCCTGGGTGTGTTTGATAGGACAGTGTAGAGGGAGCATTAATCTGTATCTATCCCGTGCTGTACCTGCCCTGGGAGTGTTTGATGGGACAGTGTAGAGGCAGCTAAACTCTGTTTCTAACCGGTGCTGTACCTGCCCTGGGAGTGCTTGAAGGGACAGTGTAGAGGGAGTTTTACTCTGTATCTAACCCATGCCGTAGCTGCCCTGGGAGTGTTTGATGGGACAGTGTAGAGGGATCTTTACTCTGTATCTATCCCGTGCTGTACCTGCCCTGGGAGTGTTTGATGGGACAGTGTAGAGGAAGCTTTACTCTGTATCTAACCCGTGCTGTACCTGCCCTGGGAGTGTTTGATGGGAGAGTGTAGAGAGAGATTTACTCGGTATCTAACCCGTGCTGTACCTGCCATGGAGTGTTTGATGGGACAGTGTAGAGGGAGCTTTACTCTGTATCTAAACCGAACTGTAACTGCCCTGGGAGTGCTTGTTGGGACAGTATAGAGGGAGCTTTACTCTGTTTCTTTTCCATGCTCTACCTACCCTGGGAGTGCTTGACGGGAGCGTGTAGAGAGAGTTTTATCCTGTATCTACCCCATGCTGTCCCTGCCCTGGGAGTGTTTGATGGAGACAGCGTAGAGAGAGCATTAGTCTGTATCTATCCCGTGCTGTCCCTGCCCTGGGAGTGCTTGTTGTGACAGTATAGAGGGAGCATTACTCTGTATCTTTCCCATGCTGTACCTGCCCTGGGCGTGCTTGACGGGAGCGTGTAGGGAGAGTTTTATCCTGTATCTATCCCATGCTGTACCTGCCCTGGGAGTACTTGATGGGGACAGTGTAGAGGGAGCTTTACTCTTTATGTAACCCGAGATGTACCTGCCCTGGGAGTGTTTGAAGGGACAGTGTAGAGGAAGCTTTACTCTGTATCTAACCCGTGCTGTACCTGCCCTGGGAGTGTTTGGTGGGACAGTGTAGAGGAAGCATTTCTCTGTATCTATCCCATGCTGAACCTGCCCTGTGAGTGTTTGATGGGACAGTGTAGAGGGAGCTTTACTTCGTATCTAACCCGTGCTGTACCTGCCCTGCGAGCGTTTGAATTGACAGTGTAGAGGGAGCTTTACTCTGTATCTATCCTGTGCTGTCCCTGCCCTGGGGGTGTTTGATGGGGCAGTGTAGAGGGAGCTTTACTTCGTATCTAACCCGTGCTGTACCTGCCCTGCGAGCGTTTGAATTGACAGTGTAGAGGGAGCTTTACTCTGTATCTGTCCCGTGCTGTACCTGCCCTGTGAGTGTTTGATGTGACAGTGTAGAGGGTGCTTTGCTCTGTACCTAGCCCATGGTGTCCCTGCCCTCGGAGTGTTTGACGGGAGAGTGTAGAGAGAGATTTACTCTGTATCTAACACACGCTGTACCTGCCCTGGGAGTGTTTGATGGAGACAGTGTAGAGAGAACTTTACTCTGTATCTAACCTGTGCTGTACCTGCCCTGGGTGTGCTTGATGGGGACAGTGTTGAGGGAGCCTTACTCTTTATCTAACCCATGCTGTACCTGCCCTGCGAGTGTTTCATGGGACTGTGCAGATGGAGTTTTAGGCCTAGAAATTGAGTGCCCTTAGCGCCGATTTTGCGGCGCTAGAGGGCCTAGCGCTGCATTTGGCGCCGGCGCCGAAATTGCCTGGGGCCCTTACGCCGCGGTAGACCGGTAGCGCTGCGCCGGCACCGATGACGTCATCGGTGTGCGCAGCGTCCCGGTTGCCATGCCGACGGGCCCCAGCGCCGAAATTCAGTTGCGGCCGCCTCGCCCGTGACAGCCGCAACTAAGACTCTGGCAACAGAGTCTTACGAGTCTTTGCGCCGGCGCATTAAAGGCCCCGCGGCGGCCGGCCGCTTTCCCGCCGGCCGCCTGGCCGCAGCTCCCTCCCCGGACTTCCCCCCGCCCCCCCCCCGGAACAGAAGCAAGCCCGGCACTTGTCCGAGGTGCCGGGCTCATTTTTTAAAAGATTTTCGCGGGCCGCGATCGGGTGCAGGCAGCTCCTCCTTAAGGGAAGGAGGAGGCCTGCACTTCCCGAGCCTGCCGCACCGCATCGGGTGCCGCAGCGCCGGAATTGCGGCGCGAAACGGCAGTTAGCGCCGATGTACCGCCGCAAAGACCCTTCAGTAGCGCCGGCAGCCGTTTGGGCGCGGCCCTGCTGAATTTTTGGCGCGCGCAGGGGGACTTAGCGCCGGCACTAACTTCCGGCGCTAAAGCCCTGGCTAAGCCAAAACTCAATTTCTAGGCCTTAGTCTTTATCTATTCCATGCTGAACCTGCCCTGGGAGTGTTTGATGGGGCAGTGTAGAGGGAGCTTTACTCTGTATCTAATCTGTGCTGTACCTGCCCTGGGAGTGTTTGATGGGACAGTGTAGAGGAAGCTTTACTCTGTATCTAACCCGTGCTGTACCTGCCCTGGGAGTGTTTGACAGGAGAGCATAGAGAGAGCTTAACTCTGTATCTAACCCGTGCTGTACCTGCCCTGGGAGTGTTTGATAGAGGCAGTGTAGTGATAGTTTCACTCTGTATGTATCCCATGCTGTACCTGCCCTGGGAGTGTGCTTGACGGGGACAGTGTAGAGGTAGCTTTGCTCTTTATCTAAAATAGAAACATAGAAACATAGAAGATAGGAGCAGGACTAGGCCATTCGGCCCCTTGAGCCCGCTCCGCCATTTAATGAGATCATGGCTGATCATCCCAATTCAGTACCCTGTCCCTGCCTTCTCCCCATATCCCTTGATCCCTTTAGTCTTAAGAATTATATATTTAACTCATTCTTGAATATATTTAATGAATTGGCCTCAACTGCCTTCTGTTGTTGAGAATTCCACAGGTTCACCACTCTCTGGGTGAAGAAATTCCTCCTCATCTCTGTGCTAAATGGCTTACCCCATATCTTTAGACTGTGACCCCTGGTTCTGGACTCCCCGACCATTGGGAACATCCTCCCTGCATCCAGTCTGTCCAGTCCTGTTAGAATTTTATAAGTTTCAATCAGATCCCCTCTCGTTCTTCTAAACTCCAGCGAATATAAGCCCAATCGACACAATCTCTCTTCATACGTCATTCCTGCCATCCCAGGTATCAGTCTGGTGAATCTTCGCTGCACTCCCTCCATGGCAAGAACATCCTTCCTCAGATAAGGTGACTAAAACTGCACACAATACTCAAGGTGTGGTCTCACCACACCTGTACAACTGCAGCAAGACATCCTTGCTCCTGTACTCAAATCCTCTCGCTATGAAGGCCAACATACCATTTGCCTTCTTAGCCGCCTGCTGCACCTGCATGCTTACCTTCAGCGACTGGTGCACAAGGACACCCAGGTCTCGTTGCACTTCCCCTTCTCCCAATCTATTGCCATTCAGATAATAATCCGCCTTCCTGTTTTTGCCACCAAAGTGGATAACCTCGCATTTATCCACATTGTACTGCATCTGCCATGTTTCTGCCCAATCACCCAACCTGTCCAAATCATACTGGAGTTTCTCGGCAGCCTGCTCACAGCACACACGCCCACCCAGCTTTGTGTTGTCTGCAAACTTGGAGATATTACATCTATTTCCCTCGTCTAGGTCATTAATATACATTGTGAATAGCTGGGGTCCTAGCACCGATCCCTGCGGTACCCCACTAGTCACTGCCTGCCACTCGGAAAAAGACCCGTTTATTCCAACTCTTTGCTTCCTGCCTGCCAACCAGCTCTCTATCCAAGTCAGTACCTTACTCCCAATCCCATGTGCTTTAACTTTACATGCTAATCTCTTATGCGGGACCTTATCGAAAGCCTTCTGAAAGTCCAAATACACCACATCCACTGGCTCTCCCTTATCTATTCTACCAGTTACATCCTCAAAAAATTCCAGTAGATTAGTCAAGCACGATTTACCTTTTGTAATTCCATGTTGACTTTGTCCAATCCTGTCACTGTTTTCCAAGTGCTCTGCTATTACAACTTTTATAATGGACTCTAGCATTTTCCCCACTACCGATGTCAGGCTTTTTCTCTCTACCACCTTTTTTGAATAGTGGGATTACATTAGCTACCCTCCAATCCATGGTAACTGTTCCAGAGTCTATAGAATTTTGGAAGATGACCAGCAATGCATCTATTATTTCTAGGGCCACTTCCTTAAGTAGCCCAGGATGTAGATTATCAGGCCCTGGGGATTTATCAGCCTTCAATCCCGTCAATTTCCCAAACACCATTTCCCTACAAATACTGATTTCATTCAGTTCCTCCCTCTCATTAGACCCTACATTCTCCAACATCTCTGGGAGGTTATTTGTGTCCTCCTTCGTGAAGACAGAACCAAAGTATATATTTAATTGGTCTGCCATTTCTTTGTTCCCCATTATAAATTCCCCTGATTCTGACTGCAAGGGATCTACTCTTGACTTCACCAATCTTTTTCTCTTCAGATATCTACAGAAGCTTTTACAGTCAGTTTTTATGTTCCCTGCAAGCTTACTCTCATACTCTATATTCCCCCTCTTAATTAATCTCTTTGTCCTCTTTTTTGAATCCTAAACTGCTCCCGATCCTCAGGTTTGTTGCTTTTTCTGGCCAATTTATATGTCCTCTTCTTGGATCTTATGCTATCTCTAATTTCCCTTGTTAGCCACAGTTGAGTCACCTATTTTGTTTTATTTTTACGCCAAACAGTGATGAACAAATTCTGTAGTTCATCTATGTGATCTGTAAATGTTTGCCATTGCCTATCCACCGACAACCCTTTAAGTAACCTTCCTGAATCCATCCTAGCCAACTCACGCCTCATACCATCGTAGTTTCCTTTATTTAAATTCAGGACCCTAGTCTCTGAGTCAAATACTTCACTCTCCATTTTAATGAAGAATTCTATCATATTATTATCGCTTCTCCCCAAGGAAGGTGCTGTACCTGCCCTGGGAGTGTTTGATTGGGCAGTGTAGAGGGAGCTTTACTCTGTATCTAACCAGTGCTGTACCTGCCCTGGGTGTGTTTGATGGGACAGTGTAAATGGAGCTTTACTCCTTACTATCCCATGCTGAGCCTGCCCTGGGAGTGTTTGATGGGACAGTGTAGTTGGAAATTTAATCTGTATCTAACCCGCGCTGTACCTGCCTTGGGAGTGTTTGATGGGACAGTGTAGAGGGAGCTTTACTCTTAGGCTAAACCGTGCTGTACCTCCCCTGGGATTGTTTGACGGGACAGTGTAGCGGGAGCTTTACTCTGTATCTAACCCGTGCTGTACCTGCCCTGGGAGTGTTTGACGGGACAGTGTAGAGGGAGCTTTACTCTGTATCTAACCCGTGCTGTACCTGCCCAGGGAGTGTTTCAAGGGACAGTGTAGAGGTAGCTTTACTCTGTAACTAATCCGTGCTGCACCTGTCATGGGAGTGTTTGATGGGAGTGTGTAGAGAGAGCTTTACACTGTATCTAATCCTGTGCTGTACCTGCCCTGTGAGTGTTTGATGGGACAGTGTCGAGGGAGATTAACTCTGTATCTAACCTGTGCTGTACCTGTCCTGAGAGTGTTTGATAGGACAGTGTCGAGGGAGCTTTACTCTGTATCTAACCTGTGCTGTCCCTGCCCTGGGAGTGTTTGACGGGACAGTGTAGAGGGAGCTTTACTCTGTATCTAATCCATGCTGTACCTGTCCTGGGAGTGTTTGATGGGACAGTGTAGGGGTAGCTTTACTCTGTATCTAAGTCATGCTGTACCTGTCCTGGGAGTGTTTGATGGGACAGTGTAGAGCATGCTTTACTCTGTATCTAACCCATGCTGTACCTACCCTGAGAGTGTTTGGTGGGACAGTGTAGAGGGAGCTTTACTCTGTATCTAACCCATGCTGTACCTACCCTGAGAGCGTTTGGTGGGACAGTGCAGAGGGAGCTTTACTCTGCATCTAACCCGTGCTGTACCTACCCTGGGAATGTTTGATGGGAGCGTGTAGTGGAAGCTTTACTCTGTATCTAACCCATGCTGTACCTACCCTGGGAGTGTTTGGTGTGACAGTGCAGAGGGAGCTTTACTCTGTATCTAACCCATGCTGTACCTACCCTGAGAGTGTTTGGTGGGACAGTGCAGAGGGAGCTTTACTCTGTATCTAACCCATGCTGTACCTACCCTGAGAGTGTTTGGTGGGACAGTGTAGAGGGAGCTTTACTCTGTATCTAACCCATGCTGTACCTACCCTGAGAGCGTTTGGTGGGACAGTGCAGAGGGAGCTTTACTCTGCATCTAACCCGTGCTGTACCTGCCCTGAGAGTGTTTGATGGGAGCGTGTAGTGGAAGCTTTACTCTGTATCTATCCCGTGCTGTACCTACCCTGGGAGTGTTTGATGGGAGCATGTAGTGGAAGCTTTACTCTGTATCTATCCCGTGCTGTACCTGCCCTGAGAGTGTTTGATGGGAGAGTGTAGAGGAAGCTTTACTCTGTATCTAACCCGTGCTGTACCTGCCCTGGGAGTGTTTGATGGGACAGTGTCGAGGAAGCTTTACTCTGTATCTAACCCGTGCTGTACCTGCCCTGGGAGTGTTTGATCTGTAAGGGGTGGTGTGTGCGGTCAGCTTCACCTCTGACTCCCTGAGCAGTTTGAATCGCTCCCACTCCCCTGGTTCTAGACTTTGGACTTATTTGGGGGTTGTAATGAAATTGCCGCAGACACCTGAGTTGGTCAAAAGAATTGAGATTTTTATTTTGAGACAGGAAAATAGACACGACAATAAATCTTATATTCTAAAAGGGGGGAACACTTTGGAATATGCGAAGGAGAATGACAATAGACAGAAATACCTTACCCTCCCAATCCCACTACACTAACTAGGTTGAATTCCAGAGGACCAGGAAATGCTCACCAAACAACTTTCTTGACAGATTGTAGAGGTTCACGGTTTTGGGGTTCTCTTTAGTTGCGGCGGTTGGGGCCTGCCGTACCCCGGACGCGGTGGAAGACTGCACCTGTGTTGGGTTTTCAGTCTTCGCCTGTCTGCTGATGTGGTTGGATGCGTAGTTGGATTTATCGGGTAAGTACCCAATTTCCTTTGGTTAGGTATAGTTTTTAGAGTCTTTTGTGTCAAATCTTACCCAGGGGTAAGTCAGGCTCGCTTGTAGAGTGGAAACAAACTTGCGAAGTTTCGACTTCTTGTTGGTTGGTTTCTTGTTGGTCGCGGTGGCCCAATATTACCTCATTCGTGGTAATATTGTTAGTTGTTGGTTTCTTAAGGCCTTTGGTTGCCGCGATTTCCTTTTCCTTCCGTTTCGTTCTTCTTTCCTCAAGTCTCCGATCCTCCGACTATGTACGGTGATGATGATAATGAGTAATACCTTTTTCTGAACTGTACTTTCCCTCTCCTATACTGAACTTGAACCTTCTTGAGCTGTGTCCTCAACTGACTCTCTCAACTCGAACTGCACTGTCGAACAGTCTTCTTTCTCAACTGCCTGTTTCAACTGTCTTTTCTGAACAAGCAGGCCTCAATTATACTGTGTTGAGGCCTGGCTTATCTGACCAACAAATCTCCTCTGGTCCATTGTTAATTTTGGCAGGCTCGTTAATTTTAAGATGTTTAAATTCTCATCGAGTTTCGGGCTGGTCCCATCTATTTTTAATTGGTCTTTAACTGGTTTCGGGATTGCTTTGAAATCAGTTTAAATGTGCAAAGAGTTTTTGGAAATCTTTCTGAGTGGTTTTTAAACTGTTGTTTGATTGTTTTCTCCTGCTGAGGCCAGGGTCTCTTTTGTTGACTAGTGGTATGTATTGTATTATTCATGTTCTTGGTGGCCCTGTAGGTTTCGGCGGGAATAGTCTTTTCCTTGGGCTTATTGTCTGAATCTGTATAATGGGACAGTGTAGAGGGAGCTTTACTCTGTAACTAACCCCATGCTGCACCTGCCCTGGGAGTGTTTGATGGGACAGTGTAGAGGATGCTTTACTCTGTATCGAACCCATGCTGTATCTGCCCTGGGAGTGTTTGATGGGACAGTGTAGAGGGAGCTTTACTCTGTATCTAACCCATGCTGTACCTGCCCTGGGAGTGTTTGACGGGAAAGTGTAAAGGGAGCTTTACTCTGTGTCTAACCCGTGCTGTACCTGCCCTGGGAACTGTTCTGTCCGTGTATAATAAGACACAGACTGCGGAGAACGGTACAACAGGTGTTTACTCAACGTGGCTCACACTGCAACTGACCTGTACAGATTACTACTCAGGGCTATATACAGGTGTGGCCACTGCCGGTACTGCAGTATACATGAGCTGTAAAAGATAGTTCCCCACTTAAAGGTATATACATTACAATTCCTCCCCTTTTAGATTAACAGTACCATAACACTCATTTAACAATTAAATATCAAACTAATTACAATGAACATTTTTAACATGCAACATTAGCTGAAAATAGTCTATTTATATATTCAGTCTTTGGGGAGGCTTCCTGATCCTTTCTGGATTGCGCCTTTCCCGAGTGTCTTGCTCTTGGTGCGGAGGCGATTCTGGCCCCCTGTCGTCGGTTGGTTCATCAGCTTCCGATGCTACTGTTTCTGGGGTAGATGCGACCTGTACGTCGGGTTCATCACCAGGTACGTATGGGCGAGGCATGGGGTTGACTTGTTCCTGTGACTCTAGGATCTGGTCAGCATGGCGTCTCACGATGCTCTCCCCAATGTCCACTGTGTACATTAGTGGGCCCTGCCGTGTGCATATCGTTCCTGGCTGCCATTTTTCTGTTCGGTAGTCGCGGGCCAAGACTGGTTGCCCTACATTGAAGCTCCTTGTTGGCTTCTCATGGATGTGCTGGAATTGCTTACTCTCAACATCTCTTCGTACGTTTGGTCTGAGCAAATCCAGGCGAGATCTTAACCTTCGGTTAAAGAACATCATGGCTGGGGCCTGGTTGGTGACTGCATGTGTCGCATTCCGGTAGGTGAACAGGAAATTGTCCACCTTGTGCTGCAGTGGAATTTTTTCATTGTACATAGCCTTTATTGCCTTCTTAAAGGTTTGTACGAACCTCTCAACCAATCCATTTGTGGCTGGATAATACGGGGCGGGTGTGTAATGCCGTACCCCATTCTTTTTCAAGAACCTCCGGAACTCTTCGGACACAAACTGTGGTCCGTTGTCAGAGCAAATCTGTTCTGGCAAGCCATTCCTGGCAAAAATGGTCCGTAGGACTGCAATAGTTTTCTCCGTGGTGGTGGAGGACATTTTGATGACCTCAGGCCATTTCGAGTGCGCACCCACGGCTATTAAAAACATTGAGTCCATGAATGGACCAGCAAAATCAATATGCACCCATTGCCATGGAGATGAGGGCCACTCCCATGGGTGTAGAGGGGCCTGTGGTGGTGCATTTTGGACTTTCTGGCATCCTGAGCAGCTCTTGGTCAGGTCCTCGATTTGGTTATCGATTCTCGGCCACCACACATAAGCCCTGGCTAGGCTTTTCATTTTTACCCCTCCCAGATGACCCTCATGAAGCTCATTGAGCACTCTATCCCTTAACTTGGGTGGAATTACCACTCGGGATCCACACATCAAGGTCCCCCGGCACACTGACAGCTGTTCTCTCCTTGTCGAGAATGCTGGCAACAGTGAGTCGCCATGTGCTGGCCATCCCTTCACCGTCAAATCATATACCTGAGACAGTGTCGGGTCATTTCGGGTTTCATTTTCGATACAAGCGTTAGTTACCGGTAGGTATTCAACTATAGTCGAATGGAATATTTCGACAGGATCCACTGCTGGTGCTTCCTCCGCAGTAGGCAGTGGCAGGCGTGATAGCCCATCAGCATTTCCATGCTGTTTCGTGCCCTTATATTCAATCTCATAGTGGTGCGCCCCTAGAAAAAATGACCATCTTTGTAGCCGTTGCGCAGTCATCACCGGAACGCCCTTGTTCGGATTAAAAATGGAGACAAGAGGCTGGTGATCAGTCAGCAAGGTGAATTTCTGCCCGTGCAGATAGTGATTGAACTTTTTCACTCCCCACACTAGGCTGAGGGCCTCCCTGTCAATCTGGGCGTAGTTCCGCTCGGCTGAGGTTAGTGATCGTGACGCAAAGGCTATTGGCCTCTCTGAGCCGTCCGAGAATTTGTGCGACAGCACCGCTCCAATGACGTAGGGTGACGCATCACATGCCAACCGAATTGGTAATGCTGGGTTGTAATGGGCCAATACCTCTTTCGATGTGATTAGTGCTTTGCTCTTCTGGAAAGCTCATCTACATTTGTCACTCCACTTCCATGGCACCCCAGTTTGCAGTAGGGTGTTCAGTGGGTGTAGTATTGTAGACAAATTTGGCAAGAACTTATGGTAGTAGTTTACCAGCCCGAGGAACGACCTCAGTTGTGACACATTTTCCGGTGCTGGAGCCTTGACTACTGCCTCAATCTTCTCTGGGGACTTATGTAACCCCTCTTTATCGATAACGTGGCCACAATATGAGATCTGTTTTCTAAAAAGCTCGCATTTGGGGCGGTTAGCTCGGAGCCCATATTCCTGCAATCTAGTGAGCACCTGCTCCAGGTTGGCAAGGTGATCACTGTCATTTTCGCCCGTGACCAGGATGTCGTCCAAATAACACTGGGTCCCTGGGATCCCTTGCAGGACTTGTTCCATTGCCCTCTGCCAAATAGCCGGAGCTGATGCTACCCTGAATACCAGCCGGTTGTATTGGTAGAGACATTTATGGGTGTTGATTGTGAGGTATTTTTTTGATGCTTCTTCTACCTCCATTTGCAGATACGCCTGGGCCAGATCAATCTTAGTGAAGCATTTCCCTCCAGGTAGCGAGGCGAAAATATATTCAATCCGCGGAAGTGGATATTGTACGGTATGAAGGACTGGGTTCACTGTTACCTTAAAGTCCCCACAAATGCGAACGTTCCTCGGTTCCCCAGGCGTGCTGCTCAACGACTTTTTCATCACAGGGACGATGGGTGTAGCCCACTCGTTCCAGTCTACCTTGGACAGTACACCTGAATGTTCCAGACTCTCCAGCTCTGCTTCGACGGCTGGGCGGATCGCATAAGGTACCGGTCTGGCCTTAAAAAATTTGGGCTTGCGTTTTCTTCAATTTTAATCGTCGCTGTCATGCCTTTTAGTGTTCTGAGTCCTTGCTGGAACACTTCTTTCGCGTCAGTTAGGATCTTTGACAGTCGCCCAGGTGTGACGTCGTCATCCTTTTTGTCAGCCACAGTCAGTGCCTGTATGGAATGCCAATCCAGTTGTATTTTCTGGATCCATTCACATCCCAGTAATGGTGGTCTTCCATCTTGCAATACATACAGGTCTAATTTTGGTGTTTCCTTACCGTTATATATAACGGTCACCCTTATTTTTCCTTTGGGATAGACTTTTTGCCCCGTGTACATCTTCAAAATAATTTTTGTGTCTCTCAAGGGTATGTGTGAGAATAGCCGCTCGTAGTCCCGTCGGTTTATGACTGTTAGGGCTGATCCTGTGTCCAATTCCATCTTTACCTGGACTCCTGCTATCTTCAGATTGACCCAAATGGTTCGGTGATCCTCCGTTGTGATCACATTATGTAGTTTCAGACAACTCAGTTCCCTGCTTTCGGAGTCGTTATCACTCTTTTGTTCGTCTGAACTATTCTCCGTCATCTTATGTACCTTCTTGTACTTTTCATTGATAGGTTTCTTATTGCTGGTTTTCTTTCCCGACCTGCAGACTCGTGCTATGTGTCCTACTTTTCCACACTGTCTGCACACTTTGTCTTTGAACAAGCAATCATTCTGGTCGTGTGTTGTTCTGCCGCAGCGACAGCACTTCTCTGTTCCATATGACATTTTGTTTGTGCCATATTCTTGCGGTCTCTGTTGTATCTCTGCAGCGCCCCGTGCTGCTGCTTCATATGATACCGCAATACTGAAAGCCTTTTCCAGCGTAAGGTCCTTTTCAGATAAAAGCCGTTTCTGGGTTCCTTCACTTTGAAGCCCACACACAAACTTGTCCCTTAAGGTATCTGCCAGTCCCGCTCCAAACTGGCAGTGTTTTGATAGTTTGCGCAGTTCTGTTAAATAATCAGCATTGCTTTCATCCTTATGCTGGTTCCGTTTGTGAAACTTGAATCTTTCTGCTATCAGCAGCGGTGTGGGGTTTAAATGTTCCTTTAGTATCGTTACTATGTCTTCAAAACTCTTTTCCATTGGCTTCGTTGAGGTTACTAGATTTCGTAATAAACCATACGTCTTTGCACCCATTAAATTTAACAATACCGACGCTTTCTTGTCATCTAACACCTCATTTGCCTTGCAGTATACCTCTATTCGTTCAACATATGTAGTCCAATCTTTAACTTCATTGTCAAATGCGGTGATACTGCCACTCTTCGGCATTTTGGGTGTGGTTTAAAATGGCGTCTCCCAATGGCTTAAAATAGCATCTCCCACGCTTTCCTTCCTCCCCCGCTGCTGCCAACGCCGCTCCCGGTGGTTCTCGTGGCAATGGCGGCGCCCTGTAGGTTTCGCGCGCTTCTCCTGCGCTGCTGCCAGCGCTGCTCTTGGCGGTTCTTGTGGCAATGGCGGCGCCTCGCGGGTTTCTGCGCATCTCTCTCTCCCTCTCTCTGACGCTGCTCAGCCCCTGAACACCGGCTGCGCCCTGTGCGCTCTGCCCTCTCTCTCTCTCCCTCTCTTCGACGCTGCTTGGCTCCTGAACACCGGCTGCGCCTTGTGCGCTCTGCCCTCTCTCTCACTCCCCCGTTGACGCTGCTCAGCCCTTTGCTGTGCTGCTCGGTCGGGCTCTAGCCCGCTGCTGTCCGGGAAGGGTCTGTGCACTACCTGTTGCCAGCCCGTTTCGCTGGACCACCTCGACTGGAAAGCCAAGCCTGGCTCTCGACAGCCTCCCCCGCAATTCTCGAGTCTCTGCTAGATGACTGGGCGGTTGCCCGTGGTCGACGCCCGAGTCTCTGGCCTTGACCTCCAATCCACTGATCTCCAGGAACGAATCCCCGGGAGGTGATGCAGAGTTGCAGGTAGGTTCGAACTTGCCTCGTCGTCAATGTTGTGTCCGTGTATAATAAGACACAGACTGCGGAGAATGGTACAACAGGTGTTTACTCAACGTGGCTCACAGTGGAACTGATCTGTACTGATTACTACTCAGGGCTATATACAGGTGTGGTCACTGCCGGTACTGCAGTATACATGAGCTGTAAACGATAGTTCCCCACTTAAAGGTATATACATTACAGGAACGTCTGATGTTGCGATGTATTTTAGTCGGGTACACGTGTACAGGAAGTAGTTGAGCTTCGCCTTTCACACCTTGGCCCTACCCTTCACTGGAAATAGCAGCAATTTGTTTAATGAGTTCGACCATTAAATGATGAACGTTCTTTGACCCGAAGGCAGCGAGCAGGACGTTCCGGGCTTGCAGGCCAATCTTTGGGTGTGACTGATTCAGAAATTTCCTCATGTTAAAGCAAGTCTGCCAACCACTCCCCCCGCTACCACAATCGATTGTTTTCAAGGATTAAGTTACGAGGAGAGATTACACAAACTAGGGTTGTATTCCCTAGAATTAAGAAGGTTAAGGGCTGATCTGATTGAAGTTTTCAAGATATTAAGGGGAACAGATAGGGTAGAGAGAGAGAAACTATTTCCGCTGGTTGGTGATTCTAGGACTAGGGGGTATAGTCTAAAAATTAGAGCCAGACCTTTCAGGAGTGAAATTAGGAAACACTTCTACACACAAAGGCTGGTAGAAGTTTGGAACTCTCTTCTGCAAACGGCAATTGATGCTGGATCAATTGTTAATTTTAAATCAGAGATTGGTAGCTTTGTGTTAACCAAAGGTTTTCAGGGGTATGGGCCGAATGCGGGTATATGGAGTTAGGTCACAGATCAGCCATGATCTGATTGAATGGTGGAACAGGCTTGAGGGGCTGAATGGCCTCCTCCTGTTGCTATGTTCCTATGTTTGTTCCCAACCTTGGAATGGGGGGAAAGATGGACTGGCAGCATTAGGGAGATTATACAAATCCGTCCGGATAGGGGCAATGCCCAGCCTCTAGAGATTGATCCCCAGGGAGTGGGAACAGGGGCCAACAGGCGGTGAGCACAGACGGGTTGGAGGAATGGGTTGTTTCAATTGCAGTGCGATGGGCGAGGCTGTGGTAACCGGTCATATAGCTCATTCCCTTGTATTTCTAAATCAACTTCCACGATCTCAGGACGTCCCAAAGTGCTTCACAGCCAATGATGTACATTTTTTTTCAAGTGTGGTCGCTGTTGTGATGTAGGAAATGCAGCAGCCAATCTGCGCACAGCAAGATCCCACAAACAGCCATGAGATAAGTGATCAGATCACCTGTTGTTTTTAGTGTTGCTTGGTCGAGGGATACATTTTGGCCCCAGGACACCGGGGAGAACTCCCGCTGCTCGTCTTCCAATAGTGCCCACGGGATGTATTAACGTCCAACCTGAGAGGGCAGACGGGGCCCTTGGGTTTAGCGTCTTACCCCGGAAGACGGCAACTCCGACATTGCGGCGTTCCTCAGTACTACTCCTCCGACAGTGCAGCACTCCCTCAGCACTGCCCCTCCGACAGTGCGGCGCTCCCTCAGTAATGCTCCTCTGACAGTGCAGCGCTCACTCAGTACTGCCCCTCCAACAATGCAGTGCTCCCTCAGCACTGCCGCTCCGACAATGCAGCGCTCCCTCAGTACTGCCCCTCCGACAGTGCAGCTCTCCCTCAGTACTGCCCCTCCGACAGTGCGGCGCTCCCTCAGTACTGCCCCTCCGACAGTGCAGCTCTCCCTCAGTACTGCCCCTCCGACAGTGCGGCGCTCCCTCAGTACTGCCCCTCCGACAATGCAGCGCTCCCTCAATACTGACCCTCCGATAGTGCGGCGCTCCCTCGGTACTGACCATCCAACAGTGCAGCGCTCCCTCAATACTGACCCTCCGATAGTGCGGCGCTCCCTCGGTACTGACCCTCCAACAGTGCGGAGCTCCCTCTGTACTGCCCCTCCAACAGTGCAGCACGCCCTCATTACTGGCATTCACTGGAGTGTTGGCCTGGATTTTGGAACTCAAATTTCTGGATTGGCCTCGAATCCACAATCTTTTGCCTTGCAATCACAAAACTAACAGTATTTTGGCACCACCCAGTGGCTGATGTCTAATATTCAGTCCATAACCTTGGCTCCCATGTTTCCTTTTCTCTCTCACATGGCAGCTGTCGATCATTCTGCCATTGCCATTTACACCTCATCTAGCATCCCCTTTTGCCTTGCACCATCACCCCTTTTGTCTTTTAATCTCTCCTGCCTTCCAGCCTATCACAGACCTTCCCCTTTTGTTCTTTCCATCCCTCCCCCCTTTCCCTGCCTCTGCACTTCCTTAAAAATCTCTAACTTTTTCCATTTCTGACGAAAGATCATCGACCTGAAAGGTTAACTCTGTCTCTCTCTCCACAGATGGGGAATTCAGAAGAAACTTCTTTACCCAGAGAGTGGTGAGAATGTGGAACTCGCTACCACAGGGAGTGGTTGAAGCGAATATTATAGATACATTTAAGGGGAGGTTAGACAAGCATATGAGGGAGAAGGGAATAGAGAGTTACGCTGATAGAGTTAGATGAGGAAAGACGGGAGGAGGCTCGTGTGGAGCATAAACGCCGGCATGGACTGGTTGAGCCGAATGGCCTGTTTCTGTGCCGTATATCCTATGTAATCCTATGATGCTGCCTGACCTGATGAGTGTTTCCAACATTTTCTGTTGTTTCAGATTTCCAGCATCCGCAGTATTTGGCTATTGTATATTATTCAGTGTTTGACTGAGCCCACACAGAGCCGGAAAGGCCCAGGCTCCATCCCTGGCCTAGTGCTGAGTGAGCTGATCTCACCCGGTGTGGGACTGAGCCCAACACACACAGAGCCGGAAAGGCACAGGCTCCATCCCCGGCCTAGTGCTGAGTGAGCTGATCTCACCCAGTGTGGGACTGAGCCCAACACACACAGAGCCGGAAAGGCACAGGCTCCATCCCCGGCCTAGTGCTGAGTGAGCTGATCTCACCCAGTGTGGGACTGAGCCCAACACACACACAGAGCCGGAAAGGCACAGGCTCCATCCCCGGTGTGATGAAATATATTCCATTCATCACTGCCTGCTTTCTGTGTCTTTTCCCTTCCCCCAGTCCTCATGTATTATGTATTGGAATGTGCTGGAACTGGTTGTGTGCAGGGCTCCGCCCATACCTGGCTCCTTTGTAATCTAAGTTCAGTCGGGCATCAGCCTCCTGAAGGAAGACATCTCTCTATTTTACGTGTTATGTTCTGAGTTAATAAAAGCCTTACTTTTGTTCTGCTAACTTCGAGTCTCGGAATAATTGAGGCACATCACCCGGCCTGTGCTGAGTGAGCTGATCTCACCCGGTGTGGGACTGAGCCCAACACACACAGAGCCAGAAAGGCCCAGGCTCCATCCCCGGCCTAGTGCTGAGTGAGCTGATCTCACCCGATGTGGGACTGAGCCCCTCACAGAGCAGGAAAGGCCCAGGCTCCATCCCCGGCCTAGTGCTGAGTTAGCCTGATCTCACCCGGTGTGGGACTGAGCCCCTCACACACACACACACAGAGCAGGAAAGGCCCAGGCTCCATCCCCGGCCTAGTGCTGAGTGAGCTGATCTCACCCGGTGTGGGACTGAGCCCCTCACAGAGCAGGAAAGGCCCAGGCTCCATCCCCGGCCTAGTGCTGAGTTAGCCTGATCTCACCCGGTGTGGGACTGAGCCCCAAACTCATACCCACACAGAGCAGGAAAGGCCCAGGCTCTTAAAGGAGGAGAGAGAGGTGGAGAGGTTTAGGGAGGAAATTAGCAGAGCTTAGGGCCCAGGCAGCTGAAGGCACAACAACAACTTGTATTTATTTAGCTCCTCTCACGTTGCAAAATGACCCAAGGTGCTTCACAGGAAAAGAAAGACTTACATTTATATAGCGTCTTTCACGACCACTAGATGTCTCAAAGCGCTTCACAGCCAATGAAGCACTTTTGAAGTGGAGTCACTGTTGTAATGTGGGAAACACAGCAGCCAATTTGCGCACAGCAAGCTCCCACAAACAGCAATGTGATAATGACCAGATAATCTGTTTTTTTTGTTCTGTTGGTTCAAGGATAAATCTTGCCAAGGACACCAGGGATAACTCCGCTGCTCTTCTTTGAAATAGTGGCCATGAGATCTTTACATCCACCTGAGAGAGCAGATAGGGCCTCAGTTTAACATCTCATCTGAAAGACAGCACTTCTGACAACACAGCACTCCACTGGAGTGTCAGCCTAGCTTTATGTGCACAAGTCCCTGGAGCAAGACTTGAACCCACAACCTTCTGACTCAGAGGCAAGTGTGCTACCAATTGAGCCACAGCTGACACAACTCTGAAGTGTTAGCATACAAAATTTGACACCGAGCCACATAAGGAGAGATTAGGGCAGATTACCAAAAGCTTGGTCAAAGAGGTAGGTTTTAACATAGACATAGAAACATAGAAGATAGGAGTAGGCCATTCGGCCCCTCGAGCCTGCTCTGCCATTCAATGAGATCATGGCTGATCATCCAAATTCAGTACCCGGTCCCTGCTTTCTGCCCATTTCCCTTGATCCCTTTAGCCTTGAGAAATATATCCAACTCCTTCTTGAATATATTTAATGAATTGGCCTCAACTGCCTTTTGTGGTAGAGAACTCCACAGGTTCACCACTCTCTGGGTGAAGAAATTCCTCCTCATTTCTGTCGTAAATGGCTTACCCCTTATCTTTAGACTGTGACCCCTGGTTCTGGACTCCCCGACCATCGGGAACATTCTTCCTGCATCTAGTCTGTCCAGTCCTGTTAGAATTTTATAAGTTTCAATGAGATCCCCTCTCATTCTTCTAAACTCCAGTGAGTATAAGCCCAATCGATCCAGTCTCTCCTCATACGTCATTCCTGCCATCCCAGGTATCAGTCTGGTGAATCTTCGCTGCACTCCCTCCATGGCAAGAACATCCTTCCTCAGATAAGGCGACCAAAACTGCACACAATACTCAAGGTGTGGTCTCACCAAGGCCCTGTACAAGTGCAGCAAGACATCCTTGTTCCTGTACTCAAACCCTCTCGCTACGAAGGCCAACATACCATTTGCCTTCTTAACCGCCTGGTTAAGGAGGAGAGGGAGGAAAGAGAGGCGGAGAGGTTTAGGCAGGGAATTCCAGAGCTTAGGGCCTAGGCAACAGAAGGCACGGCCACCAATGGTGGAGCGATTATAATCAGGGATGTGTAAGAAGCCAGAATTAGAGGGGCCCAGATATCTCGGGGGGGGGTTGTGGGGCTGGAGGAAATTACAGAGGTAGGGAGGGGCGAGGGCCATGGAGGGATTTGGAAACAAGGATGAGAATTGTGAAAGCGAGGCGTTGCTTAACCAGGAGCCAATAGAGGTCACCGAGCACAGAGGGTGATGGGTGAACGGGACGTGGTGCGAGTTAGGACACGGGCAGCCGAGTTTTGGATGACCTCAAGTTTACGTAGGGTGGAATGTGGGAGGCCAGCCAGGAGTGCGTTGGAATAGTCAAGTCTAGAGGTAACAAAGGCATGGATGAGGGTTTCAGCAGCAGATGAGCTGAGGCAGTGGCAGAGACGGGCGATGTTATGGAGATGGAAATAGGCGGTCTTGGTGATGGAGCGGATATGGGGTCAGAAACTCAGCACAGGGTCGAATAGGACGCTGAGATTGCGAACAGTCTATTTCAGCCTCAGACAGTGGCCAGGGAGAGCGATGGAGTCGGTGGAGAGGGAACGGAGTTTGTGGCGGGGACCGAAAACAATATTAAGTCAGAGGAGGTCCCAGAATTACTGAGAGAGAGAGAGATGGTAAAATTCAACTCAACTATTTCCCGAAGCTCAGGGCTGCTCTTGTAATGTCTTGTTCTCCCTCAATTTCTCAAACACAAAGGTCAATCATTCGCCCCATTCCCACCATCGTAGATTAGAGGACCAGGGGGGAGAAATTCAGTTTCGCCCCGTTTGGGGCGCGATTATCGGCCGGGCACAAAGTATAGCGCCAGCTGCTAATTATCGCCTCCAACTGCAAACTTGGCTTTTATCGCCACTGGAGGTGATTGGAGCATTAAATCAGGTGCTACACACCTCTCTTAAGGCGCAAAGGCCGAGGAGCGAGGCGCTACCTCAGAGCGCTGGCGAAGCTCATGTGATGTCAGTCAGCAATGGAACACAGACACACTGGCGCCGGCCAGTTCGTAAAGGGGAGGGTCGATCTTGCGCTCCATCCACATCCTGCTCATTGCAACCTTGAATCTTGGCCTGGAGAGACTGTAAGATTCACAAAATTTGAACATTGTCCTATAAGGGTCTATTGGCAGAAAAGGCCTTAACTTTTAAAGACTGTTTTAAAAGAAGCCCAGAAAAAGGGACACACAAAATGGCCGCCAGGTCCCGTGACCAGCTTTTGGGACACTTTAAATTGGTTCCTGCAGTCCCCAGACAGCTTTTGTGGATTCAGCCCACAGTAAGTTCTGGAAGGCAGTTTCAGGGAAAACGAAACCAGACAGAGCCCCATACATATAGATTGGATGCAGATCCGATCAGATCGGCCTGCAGATAAAGGCCATCTAAATGTTTACCCAGACAAAGGGAAACAGTTTTGAATTCATAGGGGGAACATCAAGACCCGTTAAAGACATCAAGAGGACATTAAAGACAATACAAGGTCATTCCAGACCAGAGATGGCAGTTACCGGCCATCCCGAAGATACTTTTAAAACAAAGACTACCCCGCTGTGCTACAAGCCCGCCAAAAGTTAAACAAAGACTAACCTTGATTTGGCGGGAGATATGGGCCTCTTTGAGAAGTATAACTGGAGTCCCGGGGTAGCCATCGGGAGCTTTTTGGGAGCTTTTGCAGCGTTTGCAGCTTTCGGTATGCTTCTTAGCCTTGGGAAGGCTTGACAATCGGAGAAGGTGGTTCGAAGAAGAAGAAGATGAGACCCGGGGTAGTCATCGGGAGATCATCGACAAAGCTGTTGACGAGAAGAAGAGGAGACGAGACGCCCTACCGATCGGGTAGCCAGCGTCGAGCGCAGGAGCACGGAAAAATCAAGGCGGTGGCCACCATCGTCGTCTGCAGGAGCACCGAGAAGACAGCCGGTGGGCGAAACGATGGACGGCGAGTCCTGCTGACTTAAGGTGGTCGAGACGCCATCAGCCTGGGCCGCCCGCTGCGCCTACAGCCCACTGACCACGTGGAGACAGGACGCCTGAGAGGATCAAAACGCAGACCTCAAAACCTCTATGTTTCTAACTGGGATTGGTGAGCATGTTTCTGGCCCCTCGTAATCTAATCTAGCTAGGCTTAGGGGGTGGGCATTTTGGGTATAATTAACAATGAATTGTTGTCCCTCGATGTTCCGTGTGTTTCCCCATTTCGTGATGACTTTTGTAAAGTATATTATGCCTGTATATATCTTGGTTAGTACTGTATTATGATTTGTTTTTCCCTCCCATGTACGCTCTTATTTGCTTGCAGTGGATTTGTTCCTTTTGCAATAAAATTTCATTTTGTTTTCATTAAACTTGGTCTATAAGAGTATTCTCTGCATTGTAGTTCCTGCCTCAAAGTCCAGTGTATAGAACCTAAGGGGTGAGTGGGTCGAACCACTCGAAAGTTTACTGTGCAAGAGAGAAAGGCCTCTGGAGAGAGAAACCTCTGCGATCTAAGAACCCCTTACAAGACCTGTACATCAAATCTGTTGGAAAGAACAATGGAGAGGCCCAGGGAAAGAGCTCAGAGTGCAGCCCCCATTGTCTCTTCTAAATCGATGCAAGGAAGATCAAATAAAAAAGAACCTGCAAAGTGCCGCACAGTACCCAAAACTCCTCAACACAGCTTTGAATATCTCTTGCAGTCGCTCTCTCTCACTCAGAATGCGTGGTGAAAAAATTTGGCCGACAAAAACAGGCAGGACGCGGTCACCTTTAAATAGCGCACCCCCAGTCCCTTCCCGACTGCAAAACGCTTCCCTCAACCTGTTGTTGCTAGCGGCAGGCGGCAAGACAGGGGGCGCCACTCAATGTCCAGTCCAGGGTGCTACCGGGGCATTGCACGCTCGACTGAAGTCACGATCTGTGAGCGCAGGAGATCGTGGCGGTAGTGTTTAGCTGCAAAATGTCTAGTCAATTTCATAAGCGGTGCAAACATCGCCGCGCACGGGCGCTAGTAGCTTTGCGCCACATTAGCGCCCACATAAGGCGCTAAAGAGAGACGCAAACCAACTGAATTTTTCCCCCGAGGTCCCTGAATCCTGAAACTTTCTCACTGAAAATCGCAAGCACCAGCATCGATGCAGATATCTGTACACTAACTGATATCTCTCAGTCTCTCTCTCTCTCTCAGGAAGATATCTGTATACTGACTGGTGTCTATCATTCCCTCTCTCTCTGAGAGAGATATCTGTGCACTGACTGGTGTCTATCATTCCCTCTCTCTCTCAGGGAGATATTTGTACACTGATTGGTGTCTCTCAGTCCCCTCTCTCTCAGGGAGATATCTGTACACTGATTGGTGTCTCTCAGTCCCTCTCTCCCTCAGGGAGATATCTGTGCACTGACTGGTGTCTCTCAGTCCCCTCTCTCTCAGGGAGATATCTGTACACTGATTGGTGTCTCTCAGTCCCTCTCTCCCTCAGGGAGATATCTGCACACTGATTGGTATCTCTCAGTCCCTCTCTCCCTCAGGGAGATATCTGTGCACTGACTGGTGTCTATAATACCCTCTCTCTCTCAGGGAGGTATCTGTACACTGACTGGTGTCTATCATTCACTCTCTCTCTCAGGGAGGTATCTGTGCACTGACTGGTGTCTCAGTCCCCTCTCTCTCAGGGAAATATCTGTACACTGCCTGGTGTCTCACTCCCTCTCTCTCAGGGAGATATCTGTACACTGACTAGTGTCTCTCAGTTCCCCTCTCTCAGGGAGATATCTGTACACTGATTGGTGTCTCTGAGTCCCCCCCCCCCCGCTCAGGGAGATATCTGTACACTGCCTGGTCATAGAGTTATACAGCACGGATAGAGGCCCTTCGGCCCATCGTGTCCGCGCCGGCCATCACGCCCTGTCTAATCTAATCCCATATTCCAGCATTTGGTCCGTAGCCTTGTATGCTATGGCATTTCAAGTGCTCATCCAAATGCGTCTTGAATGTTGTGAGGGTTCCAGCCTCCACAACCCTTTCGGGCAGTGAGTTCCAGACTCCAACCACCCTCTGGGTGAAAAAGTTCTTTCTCAAATCCCCTCTAAACCTCCCGCCCTTTACCTTGAATCTGTGCCCCCTAGTTATTGACCCTTCTACTAAGGGAAAAAGCTCCTTAGTATCCATCCTATCTATGCCCCTCATAATTTTGTACACCTCAATCATGTCCCCCCTCAGCCTCCTCTGCTCCAAGGAAAACAAACCCAATCTGCCCAGTCTCTCTTCATAGCTGAAGTGTTCCAGCCCTGGTAGCATCCTGGTGAATCTCCTCTGCACCCTCTCCAAAGCTATCACATCCTTCCTGTAGTGTGGTGACCAGAACTGCACACAGTATTCCAGCTGTGGCGTAACCAGTGTTTTATACAGCTCCATCATAACCTCCTTGCTCTTATATTCTATGCCTCGGCTAATGAAGGCAAGTAGCCCATATGCCTTTTTTACCACCTTATCCACCTGTTCCGCCACCTTCAGGGATCTGTGTACTTGCACACCCAGATCCCTCTGACACTCCGTCTTGCCTAGGGTCTTACCATTCATTGTGTATTCCCTTGCCTTGTTAGTCCCCCCAAAGTGCATCACCTCGCACTTTTCCGGGTTAAATTCCATTTGCCACTGTTCCGCCCATCTGACCAACCCATCGATATCGTCCTGCAGACTGAGACTACCCTCCTCGCTATTTACCACACTACCAATTTTTGTATCATCCGCGAACTTACTGATCATACCTTTTACATTCATATCCAAGTCATTAATATAGACCACAAACAGCAAGGGACCCAGCACCGATCCCTGTGGTACCCCACTGGCCACAGGCTTCCAGTCACAAAAACAACCTTCGACCATCACCCTCTGCCTTCTGCCACTAAGCCAGTTTTGTATCCAACGTGCAGATATCTCTCAGGGAGATATCTGCACACTGACTGGTGTCTCTCAGTCCCCCTCTCTCAGGGAGATATCTGTACACTGACTGGTGTCTCTCATTCCCTCTTCCTCAGGGAGATATCTGTACACTGACTGGTGTCTCTCAGTCCCCTCTCTCTCAGGGAGATATCTGTACACTGACTGGTGTCTCTCAGTCCCCTCTCTCTCTCAGGGAGATAACTGTACACTGACTGGTGTCCCTCAGTCCCTCTCTCTCAGGGAGATATCTGTCCACTGACTGGTGTCTCTCAGTCCCCTCCCTCTCAGGGAGATATCTGTAAACTGACTGGTGTCTCTCAGTCCCCTCTCTCTCAGGGAGATATCTGTACACTGACTGGTGTCTCTCAGTCCCCTCTCTCTCAGGGAGATATCTGTACACTGACTGGTGTCTCTCAGTCCCCTCTCTCTCAGGGAGATATCTGTACACTGACTGGTGTCTCTCAGTCCCCTCTCTCTCTCAGGGAGATAACTGTACACTGACTGGTGTCTCTCAGCCCTCTCTCTCAGGGAGATACCTGTCCACTGACTGATGTCTCTCAGTCCCCTCCCTCTCAGGGAGATATCTGTAAACTGACTGGTGTCTCTCAGTCCCCTCTCTCTCAAGGAGATATCTGTACACTGACTGGTGTCTCAGTCCCTCTCTCTCAGGGAGATATCTGTACACTGCCTGGAGTCACTCAGTACCTCTCCCTCAGGGATATATATATGTAAACTGACTGGTGTCTCTCAGTCTCTCTCTCTCAGGAACTTATCTGTACACTGACTGGCATCTCTCAGTCCCTCTCTCTCAGGAACATATCTGTACACTGACTGGTGTCCCTCAGTCCCTCTCTCTCAGGGAGATATCTGTACACTGACTGGTGTCTCTCAGTCCCCACTCTCTCAGGGAGATATTTGTGCACTGATTGGTGTCTCTCATAAGAACATAAGAACATAAGAAATAGGAGCAGGAGTAGGCCAATCGGCCCCTCGAGCCTGCTCCACCATTCAATAAGATCATGGCTGATCTGATCCTAACCTCAAATCTACTATCACTCTACATCCCTCCCGAACCCATGTGATCTCCTGGGAGAGGTGAAAAACCAGGTAAAAAATCCAATGGCCAATTTGGGAGAAAAAAAATCTGCGAAATTCCTCTCCGACCCATCTAGGTGATCAAAACTCGTCCAGGAGATCACTGACCCTATATTTTCTACAGTACTTACCTTCTGTAAAATGTGATCTCCACCCCAGCCAGGAACAGGAATAGTACCATCTCCTGAAATCTAACACATAATTAGAACACAAGAAGTAGGAGCAGAACCAGGCGACACGGCCCCTGGGCCCGCTCCGTTACCCACAGGGCCACAACCGTTCCGAACATAGACTCATGTCTAATTTCCTGCCTGCTCCCCGTAACACCTAATTCCCTTTACTTCTAAGAAACTGTCTATTTCTGTTTTAAATGTATTTAATGATGTAGCTTCCACAGCTTTTTGGGGCAGCAAATTCCACAGACCTACTACCCTCTGAGTAAAGAAGTTTCTCCTCATCTCAGTTTTGAAAGAGCAGCCCCTTATTCTAAGATTATGCCCCCTAGTTCTAGTTTCACCCATCAGTGGGAACATCCTCACCACATCCACCCGATCAAGCCCCTTCACAATCTTATATGTTTCAATAAGATCGCCTCTCATTCTTCTGAACTCCAATGAGTAGAGTCCCAATCTACTCAACCTCTCCTCATATGTCCACCCCCTCATCCCCGGGATTAACCGAGTGAACCTTCTTTGTACTGACTCGAGAGCAAGTATGTCTTTTCTTAAGTATGGACACCAAAACTGTATGCAGTATTCCAGGTGCGGTCTCACCAATACCTTGTACAACTGCAACAATACCTCCCTGTTTTTATATTCTATCCCCCTAGCAATAAAAGCCAACATTCCATTGGCCTTCTTGATCACTTGCTGCACCTGCATACTAACTTTTTGAGTTTTGTGCAGCAGGACCCCCAGATCCCTTTGTACGACAGTACTTTCCAGTTTCTTGCCATTAAGATAATAACTTGCTCTATGATTTTTCCTGCCAAAGTGCATAACCTCACACTTTCCAGTATTGTATTCCATCTGCCAAATCTCTGCCCACTTACTTAGCTTGTCTATGTCCCTTTGCAGGTTTTTTATGTTCTCCTCACTCACTACTTTCCTTCCCATCTTTGTATCATCTGCAAACTTTGATATGTTACACTCGGTCCCCTCCTCCAAATCATTAATATAGATTGTAAAGAGTTGGGGACCCAGCACTGACCCCTGCGGAACACCACTAGTTACTGATTGCCAGTCTGAGAACTGTAGTGTATGTGCCTTTAAGTCAGAACTACTTTTTACAGCTCCTGTATACTGTAGTACCGGCAGTGACCACACCGGTATATAAGCTGTGCGCATGCCTCTGTACCCCAGTCTAGAGATTACCCTCCTCCAGTAAAGACCTGTTATTTGTTAATGTACAGCATCCGTGTGATTATTTATCCACTGAACCATGGATCTAACAGTGGCGACGAGTGTCAATTCGAATCTACCTGCAACATAAAAAAAAAAATAGTCAAGTCCAGGAACACGGGCGTCGACCGCGAGCAACCGCCCAGCAGTCAGGCAGAGATCCAACTTCGCTGGGGAGGCTGTGGAGAGCCGGGCTTGGTTCCCCAGCCACAACGAGCAGTGAGAGACCGACGACAGTTCCAGAGCAGACCCTTCCCGAGCAGCAGCGGCTGGAGCCGACCGACGGCAGAGAGAGAGCCGAGCAGCGTCGACGGGGTACGAAAGAGGGTGAAGAGAGCAGGGCGCAGCCGGGGGTTGATCACCGAGCGGCGTCGAGGAAAAATACTGCAAACCGGAGAGAGAGAGGGTAAGAAACAGCCGGGTTCTAGACTAAGCGGCGTCGACACATATCAAGAGAAGAACGCGCAGAGCACAGCCAGGGATCACGGGCTGATCAGGGTCTGCGGGGCGAAGCAAGGGGAGACGCCATTGAGACGTGGAGAAGCAGGGAGAGCGCGGGAGACGCCATTGAGCCGCGGAGAAGCAGGGAGAGCGCGGGAGGCGCCATTGAGCCGCGGAGAAGAAGGAAGGAAAGCGTGGGAGACGCCATTTTGTGCCAGCGGAGAAGAAGGGGAAGCGCGGGAGGCGCCATTGGTGATAGTTAATGCACAACCAAGGATGCCGAAGAGTGGCAGTATCTCTACGTTCGACAATGAAGTCGAAGATTGGGCGACATATGTGGAATGTATTGAGGTGTACTGCAGGGCGAATGAAGTGCCAGATGCTAATAAAGCACTGGTTCTGTTAAATTCCATGGGTGCAAAAACTTATGGGTTACTGCGAAATCTAATAACCCCAGAGAAGCCGGTAAACAAGAATTTTGAAAGCATAGTAGAAATCCTACAGGACCACTTAAACCCCACACCGCTGCTGATAGCAGAACGATTTAAGTTCCATAAAAGGAACCAACACAAAGATGAAAACAATGCTGAGTACCTAACGGAACTGCGCAAGCTATCGAAATACTGCCAGTTTGGAGCGGGACTAACAGACACGTTAAGGGACAAGTTTGTGTGTGGGCTACAAAGTGAAGGAACCCAGAAACGGCTTCTATCAGAAAAGGACCTTACGCTGGGCAAAGCTTTCAGTATGGCAGTATCACACGAAGCAGCCGCAAGGGGCGCTGCAGAGATACAACGGAGACCGCAAGAATATGGCACCAACGAAATGACCTATGGAACAGGGAAGTGCTATCGCTGCGGCAGAACAACACATGACCAGAAAGATTGTTGGTTCAAGGACCAAGTGTGCAGACAGTGTGGGAAAGCAGGACACATAGCAAGAGTCTGCAGGTCTGGGAAGAAAACCAACAGTAAGAAATCTCCACAGGAGAAGTACAAAAAGGTGCACCAGGTGGTGGACAGTGGTTCAGACGAACAGAAAAGTGACACAGACTCCGGAAGCAAGGAGCTGGGTTGTCTGAAACTACATAATGTAACCGAAATGGAGGATCACCAGACTATCTGGGTTACACTCAAGATAGACGGAGTCCAAGTGGAAATGGAATTGGACACAGGGTCAGCTCTAACAGTCATAAATCAAAGAGACTACAAGCGGCTATTTTCACACATACCCTTGAAAGCTACAGAGATTGTCTTGAAGACGTATATGGGGCAAAAAGTCTACCCCAAAGGGAAAATAAGGGTGAAAGTGACATATAAAGGTCAGGAAATACCTAAAATGGATATATATGTATTGCCAAATGGAGGACCACCACTGCTAGGACGTGAATGGATCCAAAAGATACAATTAGATTGGCATTCCATACAGGCACTGAAGGTTGAGGCCAAAAAGGATGACGACGTCACACCTGGACGACTGTCAAAAATGCTAACTGACGCAAAAGAAGTGTTCCAGGAGGGACTAGGAACACTAAAAGGAATAACAGCAACAATTAAAATAGAGGAAAATGCAAGCCCAAAGTTTCTGAAGGCCAGACCAGTGCCTTATGCGATCAGACCAGCGGTTGAAGCAGAGCTGGAAGGGTTGGAACGTTCAGGAGTACTGTCCAAAGTGGACTGGAGTGAGCAGGCTACACCCATCGTTCCTGTAATGAAGAGGTCGTTGAGTAATATGCCTGGGGAACCAAAGAAGGTCCGCATCTGTGGGGATTTTAAGGTGACAGTGAACCCAGTCCTTCACACGGTGCAATATCCGCTTCCACGAATTGAGGATATATTCGCCTCGCTATCTGGTGGTAAACGCTTCACCAAAATTGATCTAGCCCAGGCGTACTTGCAAATGGAGGTAGAAGAAGCTTCAAAATATTACCTTATGATCAACACCCATAAAGGTCTCTATCAATACAACCGGCTGGTGTTTAGAGTAGCCTCGGCTCCGGCTATCTGGCAAAGGGCGATGGATCAGGTCCTGCAAGGGATTCCAGGGACCCAGTGTTATTTGGACGACATCTTGGTCACGGGCGAAAATGATGGTGACCACCTCGCTAACTTGGAGAAGGTACTCGCCAGGTTAAAGGAATATGGGCTACGAGCTAATCGCCACAAGTGCGAGTTTTTCCAGAAACAGATCTCGTATTGTGGCCACGTCATTGATGAAGAGGGGTTACATAAGCCCCTGACAAGATTGAGGCAGTAGTCAAGGGTCCAGCACCGGAAAATGTGTCACAACTGAGGTCGTTCCTCGGGCTGGTAAACTACTACCACAAGTTCTTACCAAATTTGTCTACGGTATTACATCCGCTGAACACCCTACTGCAAACAGGGGTACTGTAAGATTCGAAATTTTCAGTAATTTAATCACGCAAGAAAACAGGGTTAATAAGACAGTTTTATTGACCAAGAGAAGCTTGTACAGAAAAACCTTTGAAAAAGGGGGCATACAAAATGGCCGCCGGACCTCGTGATCAGTTTCTGGGACCATTTGATTTCGGTTACTGCAAGCCAGACAGGCTTGTGGATTGAGGACAGTAAGCCCGCGAAAGCCAGTATCGGGAAACCGAAACTCGGGGAACTGAGCATACATATTAATTGGATTCTAAGTACAAGACAGTTTCAGGTAACAGGATGGGGCCCATCAAGATATGGGCGGACAATTGAATGAACACTTAAACCCATTTACTGTACAAAGGAAAGACCGTTTAACAGCCATCAAGGGCAATCTCCAGACCGATCAATATGCGAACCGAGTTACGGTGACAAAGTAAAAGACATTATCGGCCAGGAAGGCCAGTTAAGCTATCACCGGCTCCCGTTACAAAACAAAGCACCCCTGCAGAGATTTCTGCCCGCCAAAAATATTACAAAGACTGGACTATGATCTGGCGGGAGATAAGACTGTCCCAAAAGAGTATAATTATGGATTGAAAAGTCCATCAGTGGTTTTTTAACGCTTCAGAACTTCGTCAGGAGGCTTAACGCTTCACGATCCAGGATTCACGCTTGGGGAACACGATTCAGCAATTGCGATTCAAAAATTCGGGACGGACTCTTCGGTTAAGCACTTCGGTTTCGGAACGTGGTCGGTGTTCGGCCAGGCAAGGCTCGGCCACGACGGGAAGACGAAGGAGGGTGGCCCGGGTACTTTTGTCGGGAGATCATCGACGACCCAGGCCGAAGGAGAAGGCACCCTCAGGAAGAGCCGACGAGCCAGGCGGGAAGGAGAAATAAAAGGACACTCCAGTACCTCAACATCCCATCCGGTAGCGGATTTTTTCCATGTGCATCCATCTCTACAACATCACATCGGTGGCAGATTCTCCCATGTATCCAGTTCTTCAACAACTGGTAACGGATTCAGTCATGACGAGCGCTCATCGAGGCTGTGTCCACTGCCTCATCGCCTGAGAGAGAAAAACAAGCTGCTCCAGAAGTTTCCAAATCCACGTGACGACGGAAAGCTGTGCCAAAAGGCTGCGAACCCCCTCTTTTGCGAATCTGAAAGTGGTGAGCATGATTCCGAGTTCCTCAAGTCGAAACTTAGTCTAGGTCTAGGGGAGGGGGTAAGGGTAATCGTAATGTGTTTCCCCTTTTACGATGTGCCGTGTGTTCCCCATTTCCATAGAGTTAAGTTTATAGATATGTGTATGCTTGTAGTTACATTAATCTGTGCTTATGACATGTATTTCTTAATGCTGCAAACTGTTTAATAATAAAAGCATCCATTTCGTGCTATTCAACCTGGTCTATTGAGTCTTTCTCTGCACTACAGTTCCCTGCACCTAAGTCCAAGGTCTAGAACCATAGGGGAGAGTGGGTCGAACCACTCAAGGGTAATTATTGCACGAAGCCTGGTAGGAGACCAGAACGAGCAAGAGAAACCCCCTACAGAGATGGCGACCGCGGCAGGACATTGGCAGCAGGAATGTAGTGTGTTAGATCAAGGTCTGAATAAACGAAATGTGATGGATGAGAGGATAGCGGATTATGTTTTTGGGAAGGTAAACCTTACAAAACAGTGGATATCTGACCTATTGAGAGATAGGCGCCCGCTAGACGCAGCCATCAAGTGGACAGAAAGTAAAGAGCATAAGAAATCGGTAGAAAAGGCGGTCTGGCTGATGTGTTACAAGAAGCAAGTCCAGCTTTTGGACCAGGCCGTTGTAGCACAGACAGCCCAGATCAAAGGGCTGCTTACAGAAGTAGAGGAAAAGGTTGAGGGAGGTCAGAAACTGATTCAATCGCTTAACGCACTGAATCAGGAGCGCCAATCCGTAACTCACCGCCATGAGACCCGGATAGAGTATTTGGAATGTCAGGTCATTGAGGCCAAGGCCAGTGAAGGTAGAATGAAAGAGAGGTGTTTCCGCCTAGCTAAGCAGGTAGCGACACAGGAGGAAAGTATCTTGGGGGCCAGGGCAGCTTATAAGATGGCCATGGAGGATAGGTCTGAGAACACCGATCACAGTGCTTGTCACAGGGAGCTAGAGGACCTGAGAACAGCCCTAGCAAAGGCAACCGGCTTGGTGTGTCTCATAAACCCGCCAGCGAGCCAGTTACTGTTAGCCAAGGAATCAACAAGACCAATTCCACAGGAGGCAGTTAGGGTACCAACCCCCGAGCCCTCAGCACCTCCCGCCTATACCGAGTCTTGGACTCCGGGGGAGGAAACGGAGAAGTCAGACACAGAGGTTCTTGAGGTAGAGCAACACCAGGTAGTAGGGTCGGGACCGGCGCCGATGTGTCCAACTCGACACCAGAGGCTCGGTCCGAACGAAGACAATGGCGATGATGGACCCCTTGTGAATCAGATCATAATGCCCCATAGCGCACGACAGCTAAGGGAAATGATCAGTAACATCCCGAAACTCTCCGAGTCAGGAGATCCCTCCGTGCATTTTAGGGACGTGGAGCAAACCGTAGCAGTTAATGACTGCGACGGGGCCGAACTGTCCAAAATGCTGCTGTTCTCCCTGGACAGCTCGCTCCTCCAGTGTCTCCCTGACGAGAGCAAGAGAGGGCGCAAGACGTACGAGGAGATACGGGACGAGATCCTGGAGATTATAGGGGAGGGTGACGGAACTCCGTTCCTCCGATTGGAAAGGACGGTACAGCTAGAGGGAGAACCCCCACGGGTTTGCGCCAGAAGGTTGTGGCCAGTGTACCGGCGCAGCTGCCCGGGAGGACCAGACCGGAACGCGCTAAATGATGACCAAAGGGCTCATTGGCTCCGGTGTCTGGTCGCCAATTGCTTGCCGCCGGTGAGGGAGCAGGCCAAAGCATGGTTTGACCCCACTAACCCCCGCTCCACGAAGGACGTAGTACTTGATCAGCTCACGATAAGTTACAGGAACAACAAGTGTAGGGATGTGCCTTCCTCAAAAGGAAAGGTGCATGAGGCGAGGCCTGCAGCTCCTGCTAAAAAGGAATGGCATCAGGAGGGGAATCGCGCCCCCCAAGCCAAGAGCAGTTGTTACGGGTGTGGAAAGGAGGGTCATTGGCGCCGAGACTGTAGAAATCCCTGGAAGGATTTAAAGGGAAAAACTTCCCCAGCCCCAGCCCAAGCGCCCGTCCGGGAGAGGGGAGCCGATGTGTCGATCCATCCCGATACGATCGAGTCGGTTTTAGAGGCAATGCGGTCTCTAATGACCTCGCAGGGGAAGGTGGCAGTCGTCAACAGCCCTGTTGCTTCCCCAATCCCAACCGAAGCGCCCAAATGACTGAAGCCCGCGCAGCCCGTCTACCTGTGTCCGCTCCGCTATGACGCGTGGAGAAGACCCATTGTGGAGATGGGGGTGGAGAAGGAAAAGGGTAGTTACCTGTTGGATACGGGAGCATCATGCACCGTGATCCACACAGCTAAGCCTTTTGCCTCACCTCTATCTACCCAGGCTCCATTCTCAGTAGCGGGTTTCACAGGCAGAGAACAGGCTGGCGCGTACTCCATCCCGCTCTCCATTCATTTGGGAGCACTCCACACCACATGGACGTGCATCCTATTGAAGTGGAATGACGGGGGTGGGAAAGGCATCCTCGGGGCTGATTTCTTGGTGGAACACGGGATCCTCATGGACCTTAGAAATCACTGTCTCTGGGGAGCCGGGAATGGGTTGGGCAAGGTAGTTGTAATCCCAGGGAAGGGAGAAAAGGGGACCCTGTGCACCATGAAGCCGTCAGGGGGTTACGACCTCGAGCTTCTGGTCGCGGACGTCCCAACGGACTTGCAAGCGTGTGTGTCGGAAAACCTGACCGTGTTTGCCACCCACAAGCACAACTGTGGGAGGGTCACCGGATTTGAGGTCAGCGTAGACAGGGACCCCATGATCCGACCCCAAAAACAGTATAACTTCCCCAAGGAGGCAGAACCTGACATGGAGACAGCAATATCTTCCTTGGTGCAGCAGGGCGTGTTGAGACCAATAGCCACTCACGTGAACTCCCCATTATGGCCGGTAAAGAAGCCGGACAATTCGTGGAGAGCCACGGTGGACTATAGAGTCCTCAACAGTAACATCCCAGCCTGCGCGCCCACGGTAGCAGC
The DNA here is from genome assembly GCF_052327205.1 of Somniosus microcephalus. Classification (NCBI taxonomy): domain Eukaryota; kingdom Metazoa; phylum Chordata; class Chondrichthyes; order Squaliformes; family Somniosidae; genus Somniosus; species Somniosus microcephalus. Next base: position 69,772,348 of record NW_028225179.1, on the reverse strand, counting down.
AGTTGCCGACCTAATAGGGAGTATTCCAGCATCCGCGACCACGTTCACGGTGCTGGATATCTCGAACGGTTTCTGGTCCATTCCACTGCGGCGGGAGGATCAGTACAAGTTTGCCTTTACTTTTAAAGGGCAACAGTACACTTGGAACTGCTTGCCACAGGGTTTTCACAACAGCCCCAGCATTTTCCATCAATGCATGGCAGGAAGTTTAAAAGAATTTAGCCAGCCCAATCAGATAGTACAATATGTGGACGACTTGCTCCTGTTCACGGACTCAAGGGAGGAGCACGGCCCACTATTAGCCGAGTTATTGGAGCTGCTGGAAAGAAAGGGTTTTAAAGTAAACCCAAAGAAAGCACAGATCGGCCAGCAGGAGGTGAAATTCCTGGGTCTGGCCATCCGCGCTGGAGAAAGAGCCATAGATAAGGCTAGACGGGAATCGGTGCAAGATCTACCGATCCCTAACACAGTAATGGGTGTAAGATCCTTTTTGGGGTTGACCGGGTACTGCAGGGATTTCATCGAGGACTATGCAGCCACAGCAGCCCCGCTACTCCGACTCTTACACAAGGGAGTCGAGTGGTCTTGGGATGAGGGGTGTCAGGCAGCATTCGAGAAGTTGAAAAGGGATCTGCAGACCGCGCCAGCCCTAGGGGCCATAGATGGGGGGAGGAGCTTTTCCTGGAGGTGGCCGCTAGTGGGGACAGCCTGAGCGCCGTGCTGCTCCAGGAGTGACACGGCAAGCTGAGACCAGTGGTCTATTCCTCCAGGGTGCTTACGGATGTGGAGAGGAGTTTTTCCAATTGCAAACGGCATCTCCTGGCCACGCATTGGGCTGTGAACAGATCAGTGATCTTCACAGGAACCTCTCCCATCACTCTCCTCACCCATCACACCCCCACAAAGATGCTTCTGGATGGAAGGATTAAGGATGGGACTGTAAGCAGCGCTCGGATTGCACGCTGGACCCTCCTCCTTTCCCAGATGGATCTCAAAGTTAAAGGTCTCTGCGAGCCAAAGCTCGCAGCCAACATGGTGTATCCCGGAACAGCCCATCGGTGTTCCGTCGAAGGGGTATGGGAGGTTAACATAGGTTTATGGGCCGGGATACACCCCACAGGCCGCGAGATCTATGTAGACGGTTCCAGCACGGTATCTGCTGGCGAACGACTCACAGGGTGTGGAGTTTATGACCCTACGGCAAACATTGCCTTGGCAATTAAGCTCCCCAGCACTATGAGCGCACAGCAAGCTGAACTGTCCGCGGTGGCGTACGTGGTTACCCACCCCGAGATCTTCCCAACCCCCATACACGATTTGCTCGGACAGCATGTTCACGTGCAATTCGTGTACGGAATACCTCACCATCTGGTCCCGCCGCGGATATACCTCCGCGGATGGACGGCCTTTAACAGTTAAGCCCTTGCTGGAAAAGATCCTGGCAGCTGTGGGGGAGGAAGGGGAGGTGTTCATCCACAAGGTGAAGGCTCATTCCACCACAGAACCCCGCAGTCAGGGCAACCAGCAGGCGGATGCGCTGGCCAGGGAGGGTGCCCGCAACGGCATTTTCTGGGACCCCTATGGACCCGGACCCGTGGCAGCGATCCGAGATGGGGAGAGAGCTCCAGGGAACACAGGGGTGACACTACCCCTAGACCTAAAAACCGTCCAGACCCTGGATCCCGCCCTAAAAACAGTCCTCAAAGCCATTACTGAGGGCAAGCAGGTAGAGGGTCCGTACAGTATGGCAGCCCTCTCAGTCAAGGAAGGCATGCTGTTCCGAGAGGAACAGTGGGTTGTGCCGCAGCAGCACCGGAGGGAATTCCTTCAACTGGCCCATGAGGGTCCAGGGGCAGGACACCCCGGGCCTGAGGTTACCTGGCAACGGGTAGAGCAGGCGGGATGGTGGCCGGGACTTAGAGACGATGTCCGCGAGTTCTGTGCGAGCTGTCTTGTGTGCGCTGCAAACAACCCAGACCCCCAGAAAAGGAAGGTGCCCATGGGGCACATCAGGAGGGTAGAGGGACCATGGCAGTCGATTCAGGTCGACTACATAGGGCCCCTGCCTGCCGCCCAAGGCGGCTATATGTATTGCCTTGTCCTGGTGGATGTGTTCACCAAATGGGTAGAAGCTTTCCCGTGCAGAACAGCTACGGCGCTGGGTACTGCCAAGATCTTGATCCGGGAAGTGTTCTCACGGTGGGGGCTCTCCCGTTTTGTTGAGTCCGACCAAGGGAGTCAGTTCACCGGTCAAGTGATGCAGAACACCCTCATGCTCTTGGGCATTGAAGGGAAGTGGCACGTAGCGTACAATCCCCAGTCATCCGGGCCAGCTCCAAGAGGTGAAGCGAGACAAGTTCGTCCAAACCCTTTTGGAGCGCCTGAAACAGGTTTATGAGCAAGCGGCTGGGAACATGGGGAGACAGCATCAGGGAAATCGACCGCTGTTGGAACCTCGTAAGCAACAAGAGTGGGAAGTCGGAAACCAGGTCATGGTTAGGAACTATGCCCGGGTGGGGAGTTTTGAAACACTGTACATGGGGCCTTACAGCATTGTAGACAAGGCCAGCCCCATGGTTTATGCAGTGAAGGTGCCCCAAGTACTAAATGGTTTCACATTAACCAGTGCAAACTGTTTAAGTCGGGTGCACAAGGGCCAACAACAGTGGCCAGGTCTGAGGACAAAAATCCTCAGCCTGCGACAGGGTCACAGACCACACAGGCTGGAACAGTGGCCTGCGTGAAGGGAGGAGTCATCCCATTGGAGTGGGAGGTCTCCCCTCTGATTTGGGATTCGGACGAGGAGGAGCCCGAACGGCTCGGCCCTGCCCTTGACCCGATCACGGAGGAGGATGAGTCAGAGGACAAAGATCCCGCCCTCGACTCAAGCTTAGGGGAGGTAGGGATTGGGGGCGGAGACTCACTGCCTGTAGGGACAGGTGAGGTGGAGTCGGATGCCACAAATCCCGGCCCCGGGGGTGCGGAGCCTGAGGGAGGGGAGCCGGAGCCGGCAGCTGTGGTGGAACCACAGGCTGTGACGGTGAAAGTCCCAACCCCCGGTCCGTCAGCCCTGGGAGCCTCACCCAAGGCAGCCCCTCGTAGGTCGACTCGAACGCCCCAGCCCAGAAACAATGGCCAAATTCTCCCTATCTTCCCCAACCTCGGTCCAGAGCAGCCCAAGAAAGGCACGATTCCCGTTCAGCAGCAACAGGCTGCGGGGGATCAAAGCCGAAGGTCAGTGCAGCCCCGCCACAAGAAGCGGCACGCTGCAGCCCTCACAGGAATTAGGTAAGCTGCCCGAAGGAGGGCGGCGCTGTACATAGGTGTTAGGTAATGATAAGTTAAGTTAGGTAATTGTAATGATAGTTTAAGGTGTGTAAAGTTTAAGGTGATGGGATGTTTAAAAGGTAGTTTTCGGAGTCTGCCCAGAATGTGTGGTTGTTTGGAAGCGGGGTCAAGGGATCCGCGCGTTCGTTTGATTGAGCCAGCACCTGTTGGGAGCCTGGCTACATCATCTTATCGATTACAGAAACCAGGGATACAATGGAGAGGATTCTCGTGATGCTCGCGGCGATCGGGTGCGGGCTGGCCTACCGGGGCCGCACCAAGGACGTCATCGTGTTCGGATGTTCCGGGGACACAGCCCCCGTCGCGACGGATGGGATGGGGAAGCGAGAGGTTGACGAAACCGCCACCTACTTCCACCAAGGGAGATGGCCAGGTTGGCTGGGAACGAATTCTACGGAATACTCCAGCAATTTCGGTTTCGCCTACCAAGAGACTTCGTTAATGTGCCCTCGGGTGAGGATCCTTGCACCCAGAGTCAGCGTTACCGTGGGAAAGAGGATCTGTTTGGTGTGTAATGGGAACGTACCACTAAGTAGATGGTGGTGGTTACGAAAGCTGGGGAAGGACATGAAGAACTCTACCATCGAGTGGGAACGACTGGGTAACAATACCCATCGGACAATTACGGGGACTCACGGACAATTACGTGTGTGTTGGGACAAATGGTGGGAACCAGATGAAGGCATATATGTCTGTATGTGGGGTTCAAAACGCGTTTGCCCCAAGGGCGTATCCATCTTTTTCCAGAGGCAGTGGCAGGATGAAGGAAAGGGGATGAGATGGGATGTCAGCACTCGGGCGTGCGGAGCCCCATACTCCCCGATTCCAGTAAACGCCACTGAACTCATCACCCGCCCACGCAAGCCCCTGCCCACGATTCCGGTAGCGCTGGCCCAGAAGGAAGGGTGCCCCACCACCACAAAGGGACCCGGGAACGGTCTAGTATTGGTACCCACCGGACAGGTGCTGTACCAAGGGGTACACTACGCGGTGGCCTCAGTGATTTTAAACCTCACTGAGGTACGATTGCCTGAGTGATGTCCCAGGGAAACGGAACAGTTGTACCAGGTACTGTTAACCCGAATGTTCAGACAATTTTACGAGTTTGACTTTGCCGACATCGACAAGGCCAAATTATACACCACACCACAGGAAGTTTTGGATCGGGTAGGAAGGCAAAGAAGGGGTACTGTAAATGACATTTTCACTGCTTTTAACACCGGAACGTCTGTTGTCAATGCTCTAGACAACGTGGAGCTGCAGACACAGATCAATGGTTTAAAGGCCCAGTTAAGGAACATACTGACGAGCGAGAATAAGGTAGTGGGTTCTGAGCTACATGAGGACTAAGCCATGACACTACACTTAAAGGAAATAATTGCTGAGCTAGAGAAACACGCTAGAACGGTAAATGCGCTCATTAAGGGGGATTGGAATGCGTCCGATCAGGCTGCGCAGAACGAGGCCTGTGTGCTATACGGGGCGTGGTTACTGGGCGAGGGCCGCAGTAATCTGGAGGATTTAAAACAAGGTTTGGTCCCGTCCTGGATCAGCAACAAGCACTTGCAAGCGCTCCACCCTTTTGACAACGCATTAAGCCCGTGCCAGCTCAGACTAGCTGCAGAAGCGTACCCAGTCCCAGTGGACTGCGGACGCTCAAACCACACTATCATGGGAATAGTGGTGAGGATGCCGGTGTTGGGTCCCGCAGCAAAGCCCGCCCCGGTATACAGGGTGGAGAACATTGGAGTCATTCAGGGGGGTGCGCACATTCGTTACGCAGTGGTCCCGCCTTATGTCATCAGATGGGAGCGTACGATGACAGGCACCGACCTCTCGGGGTGTCGAAGCCGGGGAGCACACATCATCCTGTGTCCCCAGCATTTGAATGCCTTTTTGAAACCACAGTGCGGGTTCAGAGCCGCTAGCGCAAAGCCGATAAATTGCACCATGGAGGCAATGGCAAAGGACCATGTGCCCCCGCAGGTGGCATATATCGGAGGTGGGACATACTGTGTCACCACTGCAGCGCCTCACTACCGCCATGGACAGCACGAGTGGTGTCCGGTCAGTGACAGCAGTTTCTGTTTCAAACCCAGGGCTGAAGTTCAAGTGGCACAACAACGGATTGTTCCCATTCCTGCACCCTCCACCGTTCACCTCACAGTAAAAGAGAATTTCACGGACTTGCAGCGATTCATCGCGCATTTTGGTTATGTCATTCCCCCTCTCCCCGAACACCTCACCAAGATTTTAAAAGCCGTTATAGTTTCACAGAAGCATTTCTACACACTGGAGCAGAAGACATTAGAGATAGCGAAGGACATATTGGACATAGTCACCCCACCATGGTGGGACCTGTTCACCAATATAGAGATCCCGGCCTGGATTAGAATAGCATCCCACATCCTAGTAGTGTGTCAGGTTTTAATTGTAATATTTTTATTATTCGTGCATTGCAAGAGAGGCAAACGCCTCCAGAGGCACGAGAACACAGGAGAATGGAGAGAACGCTATGTACGAGTGGGGGAAGAGGACACCCCAGTGTAAGCGGCTAGTATTAAAAGTTAAAGCGGCCCTCCATTTTTGGATTTCAGCCACTGCATGATTTAAGTGTGTGAATACTGTAATGTTATAGCCGTTGGTGAAGTTTTGTTTTGTTTGATTAATAAAAGGTGTATGCAGATGGTGCAAGTGGCATGGGCCCCCTTCACATCTGAATAACTGAATGTGTTATAGTATAAGGTAATACTGCCTATGATTGTCCAACTGTACACAAGGTAATTTTTCCGAAATGGGAACTGCATGTGTCGTGAGGGTCATAGATAGTTAATTATCAGGAATGTTTGGACATGAGGAATCAGGGAAAATTTGCTCACCGAGGATTATTGATACTTTAAGCAAGCTATCAGTATCACAGGGGGGACTGTAAGATTCGAAATTTTCAGTAATTTAATCACGCAAGAAAACAGGGTTAATAAGACAGTTTTAATGACCAAGAGAAGCTTGTACAGAAAAACCTTTGATAAAAGGGGCATACAAAATGGCCGCCGGACCTCGTGATCAGTTTCGGGGACCATTTGATTTCTGTTACTGCAAGCCAGACAGGCTTGTGGATTGAGGACAGTAAGCCCGCGAAAGCCAGTATCGGGAAACCGAAACTCGGGGAACTGAGCATACATATTAATTGGATTCTAAGTACAAGACAGTTTCAGGTAACAGGATGGGGCCCATCAAGATATGGGCGGACAATTGAATGAACACTTAAACCCATTTACTGTACAAAGGAAAGACCGTTTAACAGCCATCAAGGGCAATCTCCAGACCGATCAATATGCGAACCGAGTTACGGTGACAAAGTAAAAGACATTATCGGCCAGGAAGGCCAGTTAAGCTATCACCAGCTCCCGTTACAAAACAAAGCACCCCTGCAGAGATTTCTGCCCGCCAAAAATATTACAAAGACTGGACTATGATCTGGCGGGAGATAAGACTGTCCCAAAAGAGTATAATTATGGATTGAAAAGTCCATCAGTGGTTTTTTAACGCTTCAGAACTTCGTCAGGAGACTTAACGCTTCACGATCCAGGTTTCACGCTTGGGGAACACGATTCAGCAATTGCGATTCAAAAATTCGGGACGGACTCTTCGGTTAAGCACTTCGGTTTCGGAACGTGGTCGGTGTTCGGCCAGGCAAGGCTCGGCCACGACGGGAAGACGAAGGAGGGTGGCCCGGGTACTTTTGTCGGGAGATCATCGACGACCCAGGCCGAAGAAGAAGACACCCTCAGGAAGAGCCGACGAGCCAGGCGGGAAGGAGAAATAAAAGGACACTCCAGTACCTCAACATCCCATCCGGTAGCGGATTTTTTCCATGTGCATCCATCTCTACAACATCACATCGGTGGCAGATTCTCCCATGTATCCAGTTCTTCAACAACTGGTAACGGATTCAGTCATGACGAGCGCTCATCGAGGCTGTGTCCACTGCCTCATCGCCTGAGAGAGAAAAACAAGCTGCTCCAGAAGTTTCCAAATCCACGTGACGACGGAAAGCTGTGCCAAAAGGCTGCGAACCCCCTCTTTTGCGAATCTGAAAGTGGTGAGCATGATTCCGAGTTCCTCAAGTCGAAACTTAGTCTAGGTCTAGGGGAGGGGGTAAGGGTAATCGTAATGTGTTTCCCCTTTTACGATGTGCCGTGTGTTCCCCATTTCCATAGAGTTAAGTTTATAGATATGTGCATGCTTGTAGTTGCTTTAATCTGTGCTTATGACATGTATTTTATAATGCTGGAAACTGTTTAATAATAAAAGCATCCATTTCATGCTATTCAACCTGGTCTATTGAGTCTTTCTCTGCACTACAGTTCCCTGCACCTAAGTCCAAGGTCTAGAACCGTAGGGGAGAGTGGGTCGAACCACTCAAGGGTAATTATTGCACGAAGCCTGGTAGGAGACCAGAACGAGCAAGAGAAACCCCCTACAGTACCATGGAAGTGGGATGACGAACGTAGATGAGCTTTCCAGAAGTGTAAAGAATTGATCACATCAAAAGAGGTGTTGGCCCATTTCAACCCAGCACTACCAATTCGTTTGGCATGTGATGCATCACCGTACAGCATTGGAGCGGTGCTGTCGCACAAATTCCCAGATGGGTTGGAGTGGCCAGTAGCCGTTGCGTCTCGGTCACTAACCTCAGCCGAGCGCAACTACGCCCAGATTGACAGGGAGGCCCTCAGCCTAGTATGGGGAGTAAAAAAATTCAACCACTATCTGCATGGGCAGAAGTTCACCTTGCTGACTGATCACCAACCACTTGTCTCCACCTTTAATCCTAAGAAGGGCGTGCCAGTAATGACTGCACAGCGGTTACAAAGATGGTCCCTGTTTTTAGGGGCGAATCAATATGAAATCTATATATATTTAAAGCGATGCTTCTGTCTGTCTATCCTTCTGTCTGTCTGTCCTTCTGTCCTTCTGTCCTTCTGTCTGTCTATCCTCACGTGTGCGTCTGTCTGGTATGCGATCGAAAGTTATAGAGCGTACCTACGCGTGTGTTATGTCGAAAGAAAGCTTACCTTTCCAAAACGGGCTTAAGCGTATTTACGTTTCGGCCGGGCAAAAATCGCGCCCGCGATATCCGAAAAACCTTCAACATTCCGCTCATTAGCATCTCATTATCCGCTCATTAGCGACAGAGTGACCTCGAGGTGTTATCGTTTTGAACCGAGGTGAGTAGCCGCCATCTTGCATCCATTCTTTTTCCTGCTTTCTGCGTCTTTCTTTTCAAATATACATTTCCAGCAAAATAAAATTGAATTTATTAAATTGTTTTAAAAAAAACTTCATTCATTTGTAAATATTTTCTCTAACCTGAAGATTCTTTTTCCTACCTTTCCCCGTTTTTGTTAGGCCTGAAAGCCTGGGTGTTTCTTGCCCAGCCAGGCCCGACCTAGGTAATTCTCCCACGGCTTCTGCTAAGCTCCTCACCCCGCCGCCCCCCCTCCGTGTCATGTTACCCGGGGCAACGGCATCAGCCACGAGGGTCAGGGTGCGCGCGCAGCAGGAGCAGCTGAGACGCGGCGTCTCTCTCTATTCCACGCTCGGCTCGGGCGGGGGGGGGTGCGGGGCTCTCGGGAGTGCGGATCTCGGCCGGGGCTTGGTGAGCGGGAAGGGTTACCCCGGCAACCGGGCCCGCCGGCCGTCTCTCACAGACGCAATCGGCGGACTTCAAGCCGGCTCGGCCGGGGGGGCGGGGCTCGGAGAGCGGGGCTCTCGGGAGTGCGGGGCAGGGCACGTGGGGCTCTCGGGAGTGCGGGGCGGGGCGGGGTGGGGCTCGGAGAGCGGGGCTCTCGGGACTGCGGGGCGGGCGGGGCTCGGAGAGCGGGGCTCTCAGGAGTGGAGTGCGGGGCGAGGCAGCGCGGCCAGTGCTCGGGAGGACGGGGGCTTCGAAGCGGGGGAAGGATTACCCCGGCAACCGGGCGTGGCCGTCTCTCAGCCTCAAGCCGGCTCACGCCTGTTCTCGGGGCTTGGCTGCATTTGCGGCCACGGGCCACTCGCCCTCTCTCTCTCCTTCCCTCTGTCTCTCTCCCCCCCTCCTCACCCCCCTCCTCCCCGCCCCCCTCCCCACCCTCCCCCCCTGCCCCCCCACTTCCCCCCCCCCACCCCTCCCCCCCCTCCCCTCTCCCCCCCTCCCCTCCCCCCCCTCCCCTGCCCCCCCTCCCCTCCCCCCCTCCGCCCCCCGCCCTCCCCTCCCCCGCCCCCCCCTCCCCGCCCTCCCCCTCCCCCCCTCCCCGCCCTCCCCTCCCCCCCTCCCCGCCCTCCCCCTCCCCCCTGCCCTCTCCCTCCCCGCCCTCTCTTCCCCCCAGTCGCTCTCTCTCTTCCCCCCAGTCGCTCTCTCTCTTCCCCCCAGTCGCTCTCTCTCTTCCCCCCAGTCGCTCGCTCTCTTCCCCCCAGTCGCTCTCTCTCTTCTCCCCAGTCGCTCTCTCTCTCTCTTCCAACAACAACATGCCCTCGGAAAAGCCTCGGCACCGCCGGGCACTTCAGCTAGTAGAATATAAAGGCACAAAACAGCATGGGAGCGCTGATGGGCTATCGCGCCTGCCACTGCCTACGGTGGAGGAAGCACCAGCAGTGGAACCTATCGAGATATTTTATTCGTCGATAATTGAACGATTGCCAGTAACAAACGCGGATATAGAGAAGGAGACCCCCAATGATCCGACGCTGTCACGGGTATATGAACTGACGGTGAGGGGATGGCCAACACATGGTGACTCACTGTTGCCAGCATTCTCATCCAGAAGAGAACAGCTGTCAGTATGCCAGGGGACAGTGATGTGTGGATCCAGAGTGGTGATTCCACCCAAGTTAAGGGAGAGAGTGCTAAATGAGCTACATGAAGGTCATCTGGGGGGAGTGAAAATGAAAAGCCTTGCTAGGGCTTATGTGTGGTGGCCGGGAATCGATCAACAAATCGAAGACCTAACTAAGAGCTGCTTAGGATGCCAGAAGGTCCAAAATGCACCACCACATGCCCCTCTACACCCATGGGAGTGGGCCTCCTCTCCATGGCAACGGGTGCACATTGATTTCGCTGGTCCATTCATGGACTCAATGTTCTTAATAGCAGTGGATGCTCATTCAAAGTGGCCTGAGGTGATAAAGATGTCTTCAACCACTACAGAGAAAACGATTGCAGTCCTACGGACGATATTTGCCAGAAACGGTTTGCCAGAGCAGATCTGCTCTGATAATGGACCACAGTTTGTGTCCGACGAGTTCCAAAAATTCATGAAATGGAATGGGGTAAGGCATTACACATCCGCCCCGTATCATCCAGCCACCAATGGATTGGCTGAGAGGTTCGTACAAACCTTTAAGAAGGCGATAAAGGCCATGTGCGATGAGGAAATTCCACTACAGCATAAGCTGGACAATTTCTTATTAGCCTACCAAAACGCGACACATGCAGTTACCAACCAGACCCCGGCCATGATGTTCTTTAACCGAAGGTTGAGATCTCGTCTGGACTTGCTCAGACCAAATGTGCGATGAAATGTTGAGGACAAACAATTCCAGCACATCAGCGAGAAGCCGACAAGGAGCTTCAGTGTAGGGCAACCAGTCTTGGCCCGGGACTATCGAACAGAGAAGTGGCAACCCGGAACGATATGTACAAGGCAGGGGCCATTAATGTACACAGTGGATGTCGGGGAGAACATTGTGAGACGCCACTTCGATCAGATCTTAGCATCACAGGGATGCGTCAACCCCATGCCTCAAGTACCTGGGGATGAACCCGACATACCGGTAGCATCTACTTCAGACCCTGTAGCAGTGGAACCCGATGAACTACCCGATGAAAAGGGGTCAGAATTGCCTCTGCACCAAGAACAAGAATCTCTGGAAAGGCGCTATCCCGAAAGGGTCAGGAAGCCGCCCCAAAGACTGAATCTATAAATGGACTTTTGTTATTGAATGTATATGTAAAAATGTAATTGTTATTTGAATATTAAGGGGGTATTATTGTGGTGATTATTCTTTATGTTTAGTAAGAAGTATTGTGATTGGTTGTTTGTTTCCTGCCTTGGGATATATGCTGTAATCTCATTGGTAGTTGATGTCATGTGATTTGTGGTGGCCATCTTAAATTCAGTTCTTTCCAGCCTTTAGTTGGGACTGGGTGTTGAAGATGTGCTACAGGTTTTTAAGTTAATAAAGCCTAGATTAGAAAGGCAAATCTATTCTTTATTTCAATTTATTAACTTTATGTCAGAATGGAGCGATATCTTCAACCAGAACGATTCAATGCTGACCCTAATTCTGCAGGAGTGGATGATAAATGGAAACATTGGTATTGTACATTTAAAAACTTTTTGGGCGTGTTGGATCAAGAGTCTCTAAATAAGCTGAATATGCTGATCAACTACATTGCTCCGGATGTGTATAAGTACATTTTGGACTGTAAAACTTATGAAGTGGCTATTTCTACATTGGAAAAGATTTTTGTTAAACCAAAGAATGAGGTATTTGCACGTCACCTTCTATCTGCCCGTAGGCAGCAGGTGGGAGAATCTTTGGATACTTATTTACAAGCACTTCGGTGCCTTAGTGTTAACTGTAATTATAAGGCCGTGACGGCTGAAGAATATAAGGAAGAATCGGTACGGGATGCTTTTATTAATGGATTACTGTCTCGATCAATTCGTCAGCGGTTGTTAGAAAATAAGACTTTGGATCTTAAGAGTGCTTTTGAGCAAGCTTCTACATTGGATGTGGCTCAGAGAAGTTCGGATTCTTATGCTCTTTTTAATCGGCCTGTGACTGTGGTTTCGGCAGTTCCGGATGAAAAGGAATTATGTGGACTTAATAGGAGTGGTTTACTAGATTCTGAAACAGTTTCTACTTCAGCGGCTGTTGCCTCTAGGATTCAGAAGTGTTATTTTTGTGGGAACGTCCGGCACCCTCGTCTGAAGTGTCCTGCTCAGGAGGCTGTGTGTAGTAAATGCGGCAAGAGAGGTCATTACGCACGTGTGTGTAAATCATTAGGTTCAATTACCTCCTCTGTGACTATTCAGCCTTTAGATAGGGCGTTTATTGCATCAATTTCTGCTGCATTTGCTCATGGCCTAAACAAAGCTATAGTTACGGCCCAAGTTAATGGGTTGGAAGTGAAGGCCCTTATAGATACGGGCAGTACTGAGAGTTTTATAAGTCTTCAGTTTGTAAAGGAGAAGCATTTGAAAATTTCGCCTGTTTCCTATCAGGTGTGTATGGCTCAGACAACTCTCACTTCACAAGTAGCTGGTTGTTGCCTTGTGAAATTGATTCTTCTAGGTAATACGTATACTGATATACGCCTATCTGTTTTGCCTAATCTCTGTGCGGATATTTTGATTGGTCATGATGTGCTTCCGTTACACGAGTCTCTCAGTCTTTCATTTGGCAGGACTAAGCCACCTTTATCTATTTGTGGATTAACCTCTTTATCCATTTCTCCATTATCACTTTTTTCCAATTTGATGCCGGATTGTAAGCCAATTGCTACCAAGTCAAGAAGGTATAGCAGTCAGGATAGAGAATTTATTAATTCTGAAGTTCAACGTCTCTTATTGGAAGGAATCATTGAACCTAGTTGTTCGCCTTGGCGGGCACAGGTAGTTGTCATGACTAACGAGAGACATAAGAAATGAATGGTGATAGACTATTCCCAAACTATTAATAGGTATACTCAATTAGATGCGTAACCTTTGCCAAAGATTGATGAGCTTATCAATAAAGTATCTCAGTATAAGGTTTTTAGCACTATTGACCTAAAGAGTGCTTATCATCAGATTCCTATTGTTAAGAAGGATCAACCATATATGGCCTTTGAGGCTGGTGGAAAGCTGTATCAGTTTTGCCGAATACCATTTGGTGTTACTAATGGTGTTGCTTGTTTTCAACGGGCAATGGATGCTTTTATAAGTGATAACTCTCTCTCTGACACCTTTTCATACTTAGATGACATCACGGTGTGTGGCAAATCAAGGGTGGAGCATGATTCTAATTTAGAAAGATTTCTTCAAGCTGCGGAAAAAGTTGGTTTAACTTTCAATAAAGAGAAGTGTACCTTTTTGACCACTGAGGTAAATCTACTGGGGTACATTATCTCGGGAAACAAGATTAAACCAGACCCAGAATGTCTGCGACCATTGATTGATTTACCTTGTCCTACTAATTCTAAGGCTTTGCAACGAGTTGTTGGACTGTTTTCTTACTATTCTAATTGGATTGCAAATTTTTCACAGAAGATGCGGCCTCTTATTCGGGTTACGACAGATCCTCTATCATGGGAGGCCAGGACATGTTTTGATCATTTTAAAAAGGATATCCTTGGAGCAGTTGTGCATTCTATTGATGAGCAGGTTCCTTTTGTGATTGAGACGGACGCTTCTGATTTTGCAATTGGGGCTACTCTGAACCAAAATGGAAGACCTGTGGCCTTTTTCTCACGTACCTTGAACAATAGTGAAAAAAGGCATTCTTCAATAGAGAAAGAGGCGTATGCAATAGTAGAAGCACTGCGTAAATGGAAGCATTATTTATTGGGGCGACATTTTACGTTGGTAACTGATCAAAAGTCTGTGTCCTTTATGTTTGATGTCAAACATTTTGGAAAGATTAAGAATGATAAAATAATGAGGTGGAGGATTGAGTTGGCATGTTACCATTTTGATATAGTTTATCGTCCGGGGAAGGATAATGTTGCTGCTGATGCGCTGTCGAGGGCTTATTGTTCTGTGATTCACGGAGATACGCTTATTAATCTTCACAATGCCTTATGCCATCCTGGGGTTACGAGGATGATACACTTCGTACGCAGTAAGAATTTGCCCTTTTCAGTTGAAGACGTCAAGCGGATGACTTCATCATGTTCTATCTGTGTTCGGTGTAAACCGAATTTCTTTAAGCCTCAACGAGCTCATCTTATAAAGGCTACTTCTCCTTTTGAACGTTTGAGCGTCGATTTTAAGGGGCCTCTTCCTTCAACTACTCAAAACCGATATATATTTACTGTTGTGGATGAGTTTTCAAGGCTCCCTTTTGCTTTTCCTTGCGCAGATGTATCAGCTGTTACAGTTATCAAATGTCTGACTCAACTTTTTGTCATCTTTGGGATGCCTGCGTATATCCATTCGGATCAGGGAAGTTCTTTTATGTCTTCCCAGTTGAAGGAATACCTTCAGAGTCGGGGAATTTCTACTAGCAGAACTACCCCGTATAATCCCCAGGGTAATGGACAGTGCGAACGATACAATGGGGTGATCTGGAAGGCAGTTATGTTGGCTTTGACATCCCGGAACCTTAAGAATACACAGTGGGAAATGGTACTGCCTGATGCCCTGCATTCCATTAGATCATTGCTTTCAACGGCTACTAATGTGACCCCCCATGAAAGGCTCTTTAACTATCCGCGGAGATCTACTACAGGATATTCGGTACCTTCATGGCTTACTATGCAGGGACCTGTGCTGCTTCAACGCCATGTTAGATTGTCAAAATATGATCCTTTAGTGGAGGAGGTGGAGCTGTTGGAGGCAAATTCCCAATATGCTCATATTCGATTCCAAGATGGGAAAGAAAGTACCGTTTCAATTAAAGACTTGGCTCCTTGTGGTGGCCAGCCCTCTTCTGAGGATATTAACAATAGTCATGATTCAGATAATGTGGATGCTGTTACAGATACTACGAATATTTCCAATCCGACTGCAGATAATTATACTTCTATTAGTCAGCCCTCGATGGATGTTCATGACCGTCCCAGTTTACCTCCTGATGGGATTTCTAATCCGGAAACCGTTGAAAACCGGGATATGGATAGCCTTCCTGCAGAAGATACTTCTGTGTCTCCTGGTGTGGGAGGGCAAGGAACTCCACCAAGGTTGAGAAGGTCGACACGAACAAGATATCCGGTCGACCGATTGAAAATGGACTTTTAAATTGATAGTAATGTTTTAAAATTGTTGAAATATTATATTATATTGTTTTAGTTGAGAGATACTTAATACTTATGTGCAATGTTACTATTTGTTGTTGCTCACTTAGTATTGTGTCATGTTGAATAGTTATTTTGTCTGTGCATAGTTTTAGTTGTAAATAATTAATTATAAATTGTAACGGTTACTTAGGTTGGAGTATATTTTAAAAGGAGGGGTGAATGTGGTGATTATTCTTTATGTTCAGTAAGAAGTATTGTGATTGGTTGTTTGTTTCCTGCCTTGGGATATATGCTGTAATCTCATTGGTAGTTGATGTCATGTGATTTGTGGTGGCCATCTTAAATTCAGTTCTTTCCAGCCTTTAGTTGGGACTGGGTGTTGAAGATGTGCTACAGGATTTTTAAGTTAATAAAGCCTAGATTAGAAAGGCAAATCTATTTTTTATTTCAATTATTAATCTAAAAAGGGAGGAATTGTAGTGTATGTGCCTTTAAGTCAGAACTACTTTTTACAGCTCCTGTATACTGTAGTACTGGCAGTGACCACACCGGTATATAAGCTGGGCGCATGCCTCTGTACCCCAGTCTAGAGATTACCCTCCTCCAGTAAAGACCTGTTATTTGTTAATGCACAGCATCCGTGTGATTATTTACCCACTGAACCACGGATCTAACAAGAACGAACCATTTATCCCAACTCACTGCTTTCTGTTAGATAGCCAATCCTCCACCCATGCCAGAATATTACCCCCAATCCCATGATTTTTTTTATCTTGAGCAATAATCTTTGGTGTGGCACCTTGTCAAATGCCTTTTGGAAGTCTAAATACACTACATCCACTGATTCCCCTTTATCTACCCTGTATGTTACTTCCTCAAAGAACTCAAGCAAGTTTGTTAAACATGACTTCCCCTTCATAAAACCATGCTGACTTTGTCCTATTAAATTATGTTTATCCAAATGTCCTGTTACTGTCTCCTTAATAATGGACTCTAAAATTTTACCAACCACAGATGTTAGGCTAACAAGTCTATAGTTTCCAGCCTTCTGCCTACTACCCTTTTTAAATAAGGGTGTTACATTAGCAGTTTTCCAATCTGCCGGGACCTTTGCTGAGTCTAGGGAGTTTTGGAAAATTGTTACCAATGCATCCACAATCCCTACCGCCACTTCCCTCAAGACCCTAGGATGTAAGCCATCAGGTCCAGGGGATTTATTCGCCTTGAGTCCCATTATTTTACCAAGTACCACTTCCTCAGTGATTTTAATCGCATTTAGCTCCTCCCCCCCTAGAGCCCCCTGTTTGTCCAGTGTTGGGATATTCTTAGTGTCCTCTACTGTAAAGACTGATAAAAAAATAATTGTTCAGCGTTTTTGCCATCTCCATGTTTCCCACCATTAATTTCCTGGTCTCATCCTCTAAGGGACCAACATTTACTTTAGCCACCCTTTTTCTTTTTATATAACTATAGAAACTTTTGCTATCTGTTATTATATTTTTTGCTAATTTACTTTCATAATCTATCTTCCCTTTCTTAATCAATCTTTTAGTTATTTTTTGCTGTCTTTTAAAGACTTCCCAATCTTCTATCCTCCCACTAGATTTGGCTACCTTATATGCGCTTGTTTTTAGTCGGATACTATCCTTAATTACTTTACTTAACCACGGATGCCTATCTTTTCTTTTACACCCTTTTTTCCTCAGTGGAATATTTTTTATTTGGAAGTTGTAAAATAACTCCTTAAATGTACATCACTGATCATGTACCGTCTTACCCTTTAATCTATTTTCCCAGTCCACTCTAATCAATTCCGCTCTCATACCTTCATAGTCTCCTTTATTCAAGCTCAGAACGCTTGTTTGAGATCCAACCTTCTCACCCTCTAATTGAATATGGAATTTAAACATGTGATGGTCACTCATTCCAAGGGGATCCTTTACTAGGACATTTTTAATTAATCCTCTCTCATTACACAGGACCAAATCTAAAGTTGCTTGCCCCCTGGTCGGTTCAGTTACATACTGCTCAAGAAACCCATCCCTAATACACTCAATGAACTCATCCTCAAGGCTGCCCTGGCCAATTTGATTTGTCCAGTTAATATGATAGTTAAAATCCCCCATAATTATAGCTGTTCCCTTATTACAAGCCTCAATTATTTCCTGATTAATACTCCATCCAACAGAGTTGCAACTGTTCGGAGGCCTATAGACTACGCCCAGTAATGTTTTTTCCCCTTATTACTCCGTATCTCCACCGAAACTGTTTCACTACCCTGATCCTTTGACCCAATATCATTTCTCTGTATTACAGTGATTCCTTCCTTTATTAACATAGCCACCCCACCTCCCCTTCCTTCCTGCCTGTCCTTCCTGATTGTTAAATAACCTGGTATATTTAATTCCCAGTCATGGTCACCCTGCAGTCTTGTTTCTGTAATGGCCACAAGATCATACCCATATGTAGTTATTTGTGCCGTTAACTCGTCCCTCTCACTCAGGGAGATATCTATACACTGACTGGTGTCTCTCAGTCCCACTCTCTCAGGGAGATATCTGTACACTGACTGGTGTCTCTCCGTCCCACTCTCTCACGGAGATATCTGTATACTGACTGGTGTCTCTCAGTCCCCTCTGTCTCAGTGAGATATCTGTACACTGACTGGTGTCTCTCAGTCCCCTCCCTCTCAGGGAGATATCTGTACACTGACCGATGTCTCTCAGTTCCCTCTCTCTCAGTGAGATATCTGTACACTGACTGGTGTCTCAGTCCCCTCCCTCTCAGGGTGATATCTGTACACTGACTAGTGTCTCTCAGTCCCCTCTCTCTCAGGGAGATATCTGTACACTGACTGGTGTCTCTCATTCCCTCTTTCTCAGGGAGATATCTGTACACTGACTGGTGTCTCTCAGTCCCCTCTCTCTCAGGGAGATAACTGTACACTGACTGGTGTCTCTCATTCCCTCTTTCTCAGGGAGATATCTGTACACTGACTAGTGTCTCTCAGTCCCCTTTCTCTCAGGGAGATAACTGTACACTGACTGGGGTCTCTCAGCTCTCTCTCTCTCAGGGAGATATCTGTTCACTGACTGGTGTCTC
Organism: Somniosus microcephalus; assembly: GCF_052327205.1. Classification (NCBI taxonomy): domain Eukaryota; kingdom Metazoa; phylum Chordata; class Chondrichthyes; order Squaliformes; family Somniosidae; genus Somniosus; species Somniosus microcephalus. The sequence goes on along the minus strand of NW_028225179.1, from coordinate 69,753,915 downwards.
TCAGTCGCCTCTCTCTCAGGGAGACATCTGTACACTGACTAGTGTGTCTCAGTCCCCTTTCTCTCAGGGAGATAACTGTACACTGACTGGGGTCTCTCAGCCCCCTCTCTCTCAGGGAGATACCTGTAGACTGACTGGTGTCTCTCAGTACCTCTCCCTCAGGGATATATATATATGTAAACTGACTGGTGTCTCTCAGTCCCTCTCTCTCAGGAACTTATCTGTACGCTGACTGGCGTCTTTCAGTCCCTCTCTCTCAGGAACATATCTGTACACTGACTGGTGTCCCTCAGTCCCTCTCTCTCAGGGATTTATCTGTACACTGACTGGTGTCTCAGTCCCTCTCTCAGGGAGATAACTGTACACTGACTGGTGTCTCTCGGTCTCTCTCTCTCAGGGAGATATCTGTACACTGACTGTTGCCTCAGTCCCTCTCTCTCAGGTAGATATCTCTACACTGACTGGTGTCTCTCAGTCCCCACTCTCTCAGGGAGATATCTGTGCACTGATTGGTGTCTCTCAGTCCACTTTCTCTCAGGGAGATATCTGTACACTGACTGGTGTCTCTCAGTCCCTCTCCCTCAGGGGGATATCTGTAGTGTATGTAACCTGTACCACCTTAAGAGGATACCTTAAGGTGATGAACTACTTTTTGATGGCTCCTGTACATTGTAGTACTGGTGATGACCACACCGGTATATAAGCCCTGTGGAGCAAAGTGTATTCCAGTTCAGCCCTGACCCTCAATTACTAAAGACCTGTTTAATTATTTCTGTAGTCTGTGTCCAGTTATTCAGCATAACTACATTTGGAAACACAGACTCAACAGTGGCGACGAGTCTGATCTTACCTAGTGGCAGTTGCATCAAAGGAAGCTTCGCCTCTGAAACGGGCGTCGATCAAGGACATCCACCCTCAACATCCTGCTGGGCACTGCATAGCACGGGAGCCAATCGGGAACCCAGGTTGGTTTCTGGCCATGAAGTCAAACATCAGTGAACATCCCTTCGACGACAGCGGCGGGTAAGCCCGATCGAGCGGCACGGGGGGGAAGTCGGCTGAGTTGTCAGTAAGAGAAGGGGAGGGAAACGACGAAAAGGGCGGAGAACACGACCGCAGCCAATGTCAGGGGCCGGACTGCAATCGGGGCAAAGACGCGCAGCAGCCAGAAAAGCGTTTATGTCCACAAGGACCGCGGGAGCGGCGGGGAACAAGAGCAGCAGCGTAGGGGAAAATAAAGGACCGCTGGGAGGTGAGAACGGCAACAGCGCGGTAATCACCATTTTGAGTTGGCGGGGGAAGAAGACCAGCGCGGGAAAAGCCGCCAAGCGCGGGAAGCCGCCATTTTGAAAAAAAATAAAATAAAATAATAATCATATCCGAAGGAAAGGAAACTCAACAAGGATGCCAAAAACGGGTAACATCACTGCTTTTGATAGCGATGTGGAAGATTGGGCCACTTATGTGGAACGCGTCGAAGTTTACTGTACAACGAATGAGGTACCGGAGGATAAGAAAGCACTAACCCTATTAAACTCGATGGGTGCGAAGACGTACGGGTTATTAAGGAACCTTGTAACACCAGATAAACCGGTAGGAAAGAGTTTCGCGGATATTGTTACTATCCTGCAAGAGCATTTAAACCCCACGCCACTGCTGATAGCGGAACGATTTAAATTCTACAAAAGAATTCAACTTAAAGGGGAAAGCAACGCTGAATTCTTAATCGAACTGCGCAAGTTATCAAAGTACTGTCAGTTCGGTACAGGACTAGCAGACGCACTGAGAGATAAGTTTGTGTGTGGGCTCCTAAGGGAAGGAACCCAGAAGCGACTGCTAGAGGAAAAGGATCTTACGCTGGACAAAGCTTTCAGCATTGCAGCATCACATGAGGCAGCAGCACGAGGCGCTGCAGAGATACAGCAAAGGCCATTGGAATTCAGCACCAATGAAATAGCATTGGGCGCAGTAAAGTGCTATCGTTGCGGAAGGGCAACGCATGACCAGAACCAGTGCTGGTTCAAAGATAAAGAATGCAGGCAATGTGGTAAACTTGGTCACATAGCGAGAGTATGCCGGTCAGGAAAGAAGACCAGCAGCAAAAAGTCGCCGCAGGAGAAGTACAAAAAAGTACACAAGGTGACAGAGAACAGTTCGGATGAACAGAAGATGGATTCAGACTCCAGCAGTAAGGAACTGGGTTGTCTGAAAATACATAATGTGGGTAACACAGCAGACCACCAAACTATCTGGGTCATGCTTTGGATAGCAGGAGTCCAAGTGAAGATGGAATTAGACACTGGATCGGCATTGACGGTCATGAATAAGCAAGATTACAAAAGGTTATTCTCGCACATTCCCCTGAGGGATACAGAGATTGTATTGAAAACATACACGGGGCAAATAGTATACCCCATCGGAAAGATAAAAGTAAATGTGGTCTACAATGGTAAAGAAAGTCAGGAAATGGACTTGTATGTGTTACCTGATGGAGGTCCGCCACTACTGGGACGGGAATGGATCCGGAGAATAAATGTGGACTGGCATTCCATACAAGCACTGACTGTAGATTCCTGTAAAGAGGACGACGTCAAACCTAAACGACTGTCCAAAATATTGGACGATGCTAAGGAGGTGTTCCAACAGGGATTGGGAACACTGAAAGGAATTACGGCAAACATCAAGGTTGAAGAACATGCAAACCCAAAATTTTTCAAAGCCAGACCGGCACCTTATGCGATACGACCTGCTGTGGAAGCAGAGCTGGAAGGGCTAGAACGTTCAGGAGTACTGTCAAAGGTGGACTGGAGCGAATGGGCCACACCCATTGTTCCTGTCATGACGCGTTCGAAGAGCAACAAGCCGGGGGAACCTGGGAAGGTTCGCATCTGTGGCGATTTCAAGATCACTGTTAATCCGGTTCTTCACACGGTGCAATATCCGCTTCCGCGGATTGAAGATATCTTCGCTTCGCTGTCTGGCGGGAAACACTTCACCAAGATAGACCTGGCGCAGGCGTACCTACAGATGGAAGTTGATGAAGCGTCACGCCAGTATCTCACGATCAACACACATAAGGGCTTATATCGATATAATAGACTGGTTTTTGGAGTGGCATCGGCTCCAGCGATTTGGCAAAGGGCCATGGAGCAGGTATTACAGGGAATTCCAGGCACACAATGCTACCTGGACGACATTCTGATTACAGGAGATGATGATAAGGATCACCTCGCGAATTTGGAGCAGGTGCTCACCAGATTGAAAGAATATGGGCTCAGAGTTAATCGCCAGAAATGTGAGTTCTTTCAAAAGCGAATCTCGTACTGCGGCCACGTCATTGACCAGGAGGAGCTCCATAAGTCACCTGACAAGATCGAAGCTGTTGTGAAAGCTCCCGCTCCGGAAAATGTATCCCAGTTGAGGTCGTTCCTTGGGTTGGTTAACTATTACCACAAGTTTCTTCCAAATTTATCCACGGTGTTACACCCGCTGAACACTCTTTTGCAAATGGGAATACCATGGAAGTGGAGCGATGATTGTAAGCGGGCTTTTCAAAAAAGCAAGGCACTGATCACCTCTAAGGAAGTGTTGGCTCACTTTAACCCAACGCTGCCTATTCGCTTAGCTTGTGATGCTTCTCCATATGGTATCGGGGCAGTGCTCTCACATAAGTTGCCAAATGGCTTGGAAAGGCCAGTCGCGTTCGCATCCAGATCATTGACCTCCGCAGAGCGCAACTATGCTCAGATAGATAGGGAGGCTCTCAGCCTCGTGTGGGGAGTTAAGAAATTTAACCATTACCTGCAAGGCCAAAGGTTTACGCTGCTGACAGATCACCAGCTGTTGGTTTCCATTTTTAACCCTAAGAAGGGTGTTCCGGTTATGACGGCGCACAGGCTTCAGAGATGGTCCCTTTTCCTAGGGGCACATCAATATGATATCGAATTCAAAGGTACAAAGCAACATGGTAATGCTGATGGGCTGTCGCGCCTGCCACTACCTACAGTGGAAGAGGCACCGGCAGTTGACCCTGTCGAGATATTTCACTCGACCATCATCGAATGCTTACCAGTCACCAATGCGGGTATTGAGAGAGAGACCCGAAACGACCCGACACTGTCTCGGGTCTATGATTTGACAGTGAAGGGATGGCCAGCACATGGCGACCCACTGTTACCAGCATTCTCAGCCAGACGAGAACAGCTGTCCGTCTGTCAAGGAACATTGATGTATGGAACAAGGGTGATTATTCCTCCTAAATTAAGGGAGAGAGTTCTGAAGGAATTGCATGAAGGTCATCTGGGGGGAGTCAAGATGAAAAGCCTTGCTAGGGCTTATGTGTGGTGGCCAGGTATCGACATACAAATAGAGGATCTGACTAAAAGCTGCTCAGGGTGCCAAAAAGTTCAAAACGCACCTCCAATTGCACCGCTGCATCCGTGGGAATGGCGTTCAACCCCATGGCAACGTGTGCATGTCGACTTTGCAGGTCCATTCATGGATTCCATGTTTTTGATAGCAGTAGACGCACATTCTAAATGGCCAGAAGTGATTAAGAGGTCGACCACTACCTCTGAAAAGACGATCGCAGTTCTAAGAACCATATTTGTAAGGAATGGGTTGCCGGAACAAATATGTTCAGACAACGGACCACAGTTCGTGTCAGAAGAATTCCAGAAATTCATGAAAAAGAATGGGGTGAAACACTATACATCTGCCGCATATCATCCGGCTACAAATGGGTTGGCCGAGAGATTTGTACAAACGTTCAAAAAGGCGATAAAGGCCATGAGCGAAGACCATATTCCACTACAACACAAGGTGGACAATTTCCTGATGGCATATCGAAACGCCACGCATGCAGTGACAAATCAAAGCCCTGCCGTAATGTTCTATAACAGGAGGTTGCGGTCCCAGTTGGATTTGTTAAAACCCAATGTGCGACGGGAAGTCGAAAACAAGCAATTCCAGCACGTAAATAACAAGGCCACTCAGAGTTTCGAAATAGGACAACCAGTGTTGGCCAGGGACTATAGGAATGATAAATGGCAATCCGGAACAATTCGTGCCCGTCAAGGACCATTGAGGCACACGGTAGACGTTGGAGAGAACGTAATACGACGTCATGCTGACCAACTTGTGGAATCGAGAACAAGGGTCGACCCCATGTCTATGGCAGAGACACCAGTTGAAGAAGTTATTGAGCCTGTAGCATCTACCTCAGACTCGAACGTACATGATGATGTTCAATCCATAGGAGATCAAATGGATGAGTCACCCCAGCAACGAGAACCAGAGACCCCTGAAAGGCGTTATCCGGCCCGGATCAGGAGGCCTCCTCAGAGACTGAATCTTTGAATAGTTTTGTGTGAAAGTTGTATATATGTTATCCATGTAATGTTTAAATTGGGGTGTACACTGTTAAGCTAAAAGGGGAGGAATTGTAGTGTATGTAACCTGTACCACCTTAAGAGGATACCTTAAGGTGATGGACTACTTTTTGATGGCTCCTGTACATTGTAGTACCGGTGGTGACCACACCGGTATATAAACCCTGTGGAGCAAAGTGTATTCATAAAAAGAGGACCCTCAATTACTAAAGACCTGTTTAATTATTTCTGTAGTCTGTGGCCAGTTATTCAGCATAACTACATTTGGAAACACAGACTCAACAATATCTGTACACTGACTGGTGTCTCTCAGTCCCTCTCTCTCAGGGAGATATCTGTACACTGACTGGTGTCTCTCAGTCCCTCTCCCTCAGGGAGATATCTCCACACTGACTGCTGCCTATCATTCCCTCTCTCTCAGGGAGATATCTGTACACTGACTGGTGTCTCTCAGCCCCTCTCCCTCAGGAAGGTATCTGTAGGCTGACTGGTGTCTCTCACACACCTCTCCCTCAGGGAGATATCTATACATTGACAGGTGTCTCTCACTCCCCTATCTCTCAGGGAGATATCTGTACACTGACTGTTGTCTCTCAGTCCCCTCTCTCTAAGGGAGCTATCTGTACACTGACTGGTGTCTCTCATTCCCGTCTCTCTCAGGGAGATATCTCTACACTAACTGGTGTTTATCATTCCCTCTCCTGCAGGGAGATATCTCTACACTGACTGCTGTCTATCATTCCCACTCTCTCAGGGAGATATATGTACACTGACTAGTGTGTCTCAGTCCCCTTTCTCCCAGGGAGATATCTGTACACTGACTGGTGTCTCTCAGTCCCCTCTCCCTCAGGGAGATAGCTGTACACTGACTGGTGTCTGTCAGTTCCCTCTCCCTCAGGGAGATAGCTGTACGCTGACTGGTGCCCCTCAGTCCCCTCTCCCTCAGGGAGATATCTGTAAACTGACTGGTGTCTCTCAGTGCCCTCTCCCTCAGGGAGATATCTGTACACTGACTGGTGTCTCTCAGTCCCTCGCTCTCAGGGAGATATCTGTACACTGACTGGGGTCTCAGTCCCTCTCTCTCAGGGAGATATCTGTCCACTGACTGGTGTCTCTCAGTCCCCTCTCTCTCAGGGAGATGTCTGTACACTGACTGGTGTCTCTCAGTCCCCTCTCTCTCAGGGAGATATCTGTACACTGACTGGTGTCTCTCAGTCCCTCTCTCTCAGGGAGATATCTGTACACTGATTGGTGTCTCTCAGTCCCCTCTCTCTCAGGGAGATATCTGTACACTGACTGGTTACACTCAGTCCCCTCTCCCTCAGGGAGATATCTGTACACTGACTGGTGTCTCTCAGTCCCTCTCTCTCAGGGAGATATCTGTACACTGACTGGTGTCTCTCAGTCCCCTCTCTCTCAGGGAGATATCTGTACACTGACTGGTGTCTCTCAGTCCCCTCTCTCTCAGGGACATATCTGTACACTGACTGGTGTCTCTCAGTCCCCTCTCTCTCAGGGAGATATCTGTACACTGACTGGTGTCTCTCAGTCCCCTCTCTCTCAGGGAGATATCTGTACACTGACTGGTGTATCTCAGTCCCCTCTCTCAGGGAGATATCTGTACACGGACTGGTGTCTCTCAGTCCCCTCTCTCTCAGGGAGATATCTGTACACTGACTGGTGTCTCTCAGTCCCCTCTCTCTCAGGGAGATATCTGTACACTGACTGGTGTCTCTCAGTCCCCTCTCTCTCAGGGAGATATCTGTACACTGACTGGTGTCTCTCAGTCCCCTCTCTCTCAGGGAGATATCTGTACACTGACTGGTGTATCTCAGTCCCCTCTCTCTCAGGGAGATATCTGTACACTGACTGGTGTCTCTCAGTCCCCTCTCTCTCAGGGAGATATCTGTACACTGACTGGTGTCTCTCAGTCCCCTCTCTCTCAGGGAGATATCTGTACACTGACTGGTGTCTCTCAGTCACCTCTCTCCCATTATCTTAATGTGTCTCAGGAGTAAACGCCCCCACAAGATTCTCGCTTCCTCTAGTCCCCTTTGACCCTGTGTGACAATAATACAAATGGAAGACAGGTCACAATGGTTGAGTGGGTGTCACCTGCTCAGCATGGAGTGTGACAGGAGCAAGACAGAGAGATAACTGTGTGTCGAAATGGCAGGGAAAGGATAGACTAAGTCAGGACATCAAACGATAAGGGATTCTGGTGAGTATGTAGATGGTCCCGTTGGAGAGAGGGGACTCTTACCATGATGGTTGTGTTCCAGTTACTCTCTGTTATTCGGGACGTGTTTGCAGGGCACATAGCAAATCATAGTATGTTTAGGCATTGTCAACACGGTTTGATGAAAGGGTTTCACCATGCGGACTGCAGATGTTAAAGAAGGCGGCTCACCACCACCTTCTCAAGGGCAATTAAGGATGGGCAATAATTGCTGGACTTGCCAGCGACGCCCACATTCCAGGAACGACTACAAAAACAATCATGTTTGACAAATCTGTTAGAGTAGGATATAACTAGCAGGGTAGATCAGGGGGCAGAGGAAACGCTTCAAGGACACCTTCAAAGCCTCCTTGAAAAAGTGTAACATCCCCAACGACACCTGGGAATCCCTGGCCCAAGACCGCACAAAGTGGAGGAGAAGCATCCGGGAAGGCGCCGAACACCTCGAGTCTCTTCGCCAGGAGCAAGCGGAAGCCAAGCGCAGGCAGTGCAAGGAGCGCACGTCAACCCAAGCACCCCACCCACCCGCCCCTTCAACCACTGTCTGCCCCACCTGTGACAGAGACTGTAGGTCCCGCATTGGACTCATCAGTCACCTGAGAACTCATTTTTAATGTGGAAGCAAGTCATCCTCGGTTACGAGGGACTGCCTAAGAATAAGAATGTAAGAAGTCACACAACACCAGGTTATAGTCCAACAGCTTTGCATTTCTCCACTTCACCTGACGAAGGAGCAGCGCTCCGAAAGCTTGTGATTTCAAATAAAGCTGTTGGACTATAACCTGGTGTTGTGTGACTTCTTACATTTGTCCACCCCAGTCCAACTCCGGCATCTCCACACTAAGAATAAGAAGATCGGGGGAACCAGTGGATGTAGTATATTTGGATTTTCAGAAGGCATTCGATAAGGTGCCACACAAGAGGTTATTACACAAAATTAGGGCTCATGGGTTTGGGGGTAATATACTCGCACAGATTGAGGATTGGTTAACGGACAGAAAACAGAGTAGGAATAAATGGGTCATTTTTAGTTTGGCAGGCTGTAACTAATGGTGTACCGCAAGGATCAGTGTTGGGGCCTCAGCTACTCACAATCTACATCAATGATTCGGATGAGGGGGATGAAGTCTAATGTATCCACGTTTGCTGACGATACAAAGCTAGCTGGGAAAGTAAGCTGTGAGGAGGTCACAAAGAGGCTGCAAAGGGATATAAACCGGTTAAGTGAGTGGGCAAGAAGGTGGCAGATGGAGTATAATGTGGGGAAATGTTAAATTGTCCACTATGGTAGGAAGGTTCACTAGATTGATTCCTGGGGTGAGAGGGCTGTCCTATGAGGAGAGATTGTGTAGAATGGGCCTGTACACTCTGGAGTTTAGAAGAATGAGAGGTGATCTCATTGAAACATACAAGATTCTGAGGGGGATTGACAGGGTAGATGCTGAGAGGTTATCCCCCTGAGAGAGAGGGATTGAGAGACACCAGTCAGTGTACAGATATCTCCCTGAGAGAGTGGGGAATGAGAGACACCAGTCAGTATATAGATATCTCCCTGAGAGAGTGGGGAATGAGAGACACCAGTCAGTATATAGATATCTCACTGAGAGAGAGGGGGCTGAGAGACATCAGTCAGTGTACAGATATCTCACTGAGGAAGAGGGGACTGAGAGATACCAGTCAGTGTACTGATATCTCCCTGAGGGAGCGGGGACTCAGGGACACCAGTCAGTGTACAGATATCTCCCTGAGAGAGAGGGACTGAGAGACACCAGTCAGTGTACAGATATCTCCCTGAGGGAGCGGGGACTCAGGGACACCAGTCAGTGTACAGATATCTCCTTGACACTGAGGGACTGAGACACCAGTCAGTGTACAGATATCTCCCTGAGAGAGAGTGAATGAGACACCAGTCAGTGTACAGATATCCCCCTGAGAGAGAGGGACTGAGGGACACCAGTCAGTGTACAGATATCTCCCTGAGAGAAGGGACTGAGAGACACCAGTCAGTGTACAGATATCTCCCTGAGAGAGAGGGGACTGAGAGACACCAGTCAGTGTACAGATATCTCCCTGAGAGAGAGGGGACTGAGAGACACCAGTCAGTGTACAGATATCTCCCTGAGAGAGATGGACTGAGAGACACCAGTCAGTGCACAGATATCTCCCTGAGAGAGAGGGGACTGAGTGATACCAGTCAATGTACAGATATCTCCGTGAGAGAGAGGGGACTGAGAGACATCAGTCAGTGTACAGATATCTCCCTGAGAGAGAGGGGTGACTGAGAGACACCAGTCAGTGTACTGATATCTCCATGAGGGAGAGGGACTGAGAGACACCAGTCAGTTTACAGATATCTGTAACGTCCGAGTATAAATAATACATGGACTGCAGGAGAACAATAAAACAGATATTTACTTGAACAGAGGGTAACTTAAGACTGAAATACAGAAGCCTGCTATGGCTTTATATACAGGGGTGGTCACTGCCGGTACTGCAGTATAGAATCAGTTCTTCCCTTAAAGGCACATACACAACAATTCCTCCCCTTTTAGATAAAGAGTACATAACATTCATTTAACAACTAAATAATAACTAATTACAATTACAATTTTCTCTGTACTATATACATCAACTGAAATAATCATGAATAAGTTCAGTCTTTGAGGAGGCTTCCTGATCCTGACTGGATAGCGCCTTTCTCGAGTATCCTGTTCTTGCGGCGGAGTCGATTCTGACTCATTGTCATTGGTTGGTTCGTCAACTTCCAATACCACTGCTTCTGAGGTAGACGCAATCTGTACTTCGGGTTGATTACCAGGTGCACCTGCTTGTGGTATGGGTTTGGCTTGTTCCTGTGACTCTACAATCTGGTCAACATGGCATCTCACGATGCTCTCTCCAACGTCCACTGTGTACATTAGTGGTCCCTGCTTTGTGCATATCGTTCCTGGCTGCAATTTTCTGTTCGGTAGTCGCGGGCCAAGACTGGTTGCCCTATCTTGAAGCTCCTGGTTGGCTTCTCATTTATGTGCTGGAATTGCTTATCCTCAACATCTGTCTTATGTTTGGTTTGAGCATATCCAGGTGACATCTTAGCCTTCGGTTGAAGAACATTATGGCTGGAGCTTGGTTGGTGACTGCATGTGTCGCATTCCGGTAAGCAAACAAGGAATTATCCACCTTGTGTTGTAGTGGTATGTCGTCATTATGGCGTTGCCTTTATGGCCTTTTTAAAGGTCTGAACAAACCTCTCAGTCAATCCATTTGTGGCTGGATGATATGGGGCAGATGTGTAATGCTTCACCCCATTATTCCTCAGAAACCTCCGGAAATCCTCTGACACAAACTGTGGCCCATTGTCGGAGCAAATCTGTTCTGGCAAGCCATTCCTGGCGAAGATGGTCCGTAGGACTGCAATAGTTTTCTCCGTGGTGGTGGAGGATATTTTGATGACCTCTGGCCATTTCGAATGGGCGTCCACAGCGATTAGGAACATTGAGTCCATAAATGGACCAGCAAAATCAATGTGTACCCGTTGCCATGGAGATGAGGGCCACTCCCATGGATGTAGCGGGGCCTGTGGTGGAGCGTTTTGGACCTTCTGGCATCCTGTGCATCTCTTGGTCATATCCTCGATTTCTTTATCGATTCCCGGCCACCACACAAATGCCCTGGCTAGGCTCTTCATTTTTACCCCTCCCAGATGACCCTCATGAAGCTCATTAAGCACTCTATCTCTCAACTTGGGTGGAATTACCACTCGGGATCCACACATCAAGGTCCCCTGGCACATTGACAGCTGTTCTCTCCTTGGCGAGAATGCTGGCAACAGTGAGTTGCCATGTGCTGGCCATCCCTTCACCGTCAAATCATAGACCCGAGAGAGTGTCGGGTCATTTCGGGTTTCCTTCTCTATACTTGAGTTTGTAACAGGTAGACATTCGACTATGGTCACATGGAATATCTCTACAGGGTCCACTGCAGGTGCTTCCTCTACCATAGGCAATGGTAGGCGCGACAGCCCGTCAGCGTTTCCATGTTGTTTCGTACCTTTGTACTCTATGTCGTACTGATGTGCCCCTAGAAAAAGTGACCATCTTTGCAGCCGTTGCACCGTCATCACCGGAACGCCCTTCTTTGGGTTAAAAATGGAGACCAGGGGCTGATGATCAGTCAGTAGGGTGAATTTCTGCCTGTGCAGATAGTGATTGAACTTCTTCACCCCCCACACCAGGCTGAGGGCCTCCCTGTCAATCTGGGCGTAGATACGCTCGGCTGAGGTTAAAGAGCGCGACGCAAAGGCTATTGGCCTCTCTGAACCGTCAGGGAATTTGTGTGACAGCACCGCTCCGATGCCGTAGGGAGACGCATCACATGCTAACCGAATCGGTAGTGTTGGATTGTAGTGGGCCAATACTTCTTTTGAAGTGATTAGGCATTTACATTTCTGAAAGGCACGCTTACACTCATCACTCCATTTCCATGTTACTCCAGTTTGCAGTAGGGCGTTCAGTGGGTGCAGAATTGTAGATAAATTCGGCAAGAACTTATGGTAGTAATTCACCAACCCGAGGAACGACCTCAGTTGCGGCACATTTTCCAGTGCTGGAGCCTTGACTACAGCCTCAATCTTGTCCGGCGACTTACGCAACCCTTCCTCATCAATCATGTGGCCACAATACGAGATTTCTCTCCTGAAGAACTCGCATTTGGGGTGGTTGGCTCGTAGCCCATATTCCTGCAATCTAGTGAGCACCTGCTCCAGGTTGGCAAGGTGTTCACTGTCATTTTTGCCCGAACCAGGATGTCGCCCATATAACACTGGGTCCCCGGGATCCCTTGCAGGACTTGTTCCATCGCCCTCTGCCAAATAGCCGGGGCTGATGCTACCCCGAATACCAGCCGATTGTACTGGTAAAGGCCTTTGTGAGTTTTTATCGTGAGGTATTTCCTAGACGCTTCTTCCACCTCCATTTGTAGATACGCTTGGGCCAGATCAATCTTTGTAAAGCGTTTCCCTCCAGATAGTGAGGCGAAAATATCTTCTATCCGTGGAAGTGGATATTGTACTGTGTGCAGGGCTGGGTTCACATTTACCTTGAAGTCCCCACAGATGTGAACCTTCTTCGGTTCCCCAGGCGTGCTGCTCAATGATTTCTTCATTACAGGAACGATGGGTGTGGCCCACTCGCTCCAGTCCACCTTGAACAGCACACCCGAACGCTCCAGACTCTCCAGCTCTGCTTCAACGGCTGGGCGGATCGCGTAAGGTACCGGTCTGGCCGTAAAAATTTTGGGTTTGCGTTATCTTTGATTTTTATCGTTGCCGTTACTCCTTTTAGAGTCCCAAGTCCTTGTTGGAACACCTCTTTCGCGTCAGTTAGAATTTTTGACAGTCGTCCAGGTGTGACGTCATCATCCTTTTTATCAGTCACAGTTAGCGCCTGAATGGAATGCCAATCCAATTGTATTTTTCGGATCCATTCACGTCCCAATAATGGTGGTCCTCCATCTGGTAGTATATATAGATACAGTTTCTGTGTTTCCTTGCCGTTGTATTCAACTGGCACCCTTATTTTTCCTCTGGGGTAGACTTTTTGCCCCGTGTATGTCTTCAATACAATGGACGTGTCCTTCAAGGGTATGTGTGAGAATAGCCGCTCATAGTCTCGTCAATTCACGACAGTTAGGACTGATCCTGTGTCGAATTCCATCTTTACTGGGGACCCTGCTATCATGAGGGTGACCCAAATGGTTCGGTGATCCTCCTTTGCGATCACGTTGTGTAACTTTAGACAACTTAGTCTCCTGCTCCTGGAGTCCTTATCACTCTCCTGATCTTCCGAACTACTGTCTGTCAATTTCTTTACTTTCTTGTACTTTTCCTTAGTAGTTCTTGTAGTGTTGGTTTTCTTTCCCGACCTGCAGACTCTTGCTATGTGTCCCATTTTCACACATTGCCTGCATACTTTGTCCTTAACCCAGCAGTTCTTCTGATCATGGGTTGTTCTGCCGCAGCGATAGCACTTTTCTGCTCCATACGCCATTTCGTTAGCGCTGTATTCCTGTGGTTTCTGTTGTATTTCCGCAGCTCCCCGTGCTGCTGCTTCGTAGGATACTGCCACGCTGAAAGCCTGTTCTAGCATCAGGTCCTTTTCCGAAAGTAGTCGTTTCTGGGTTCCTTCACTCTGGAGCCCGCAGACAAACTTATCCCGCAAGGTGTCTGCCAGTCCTGCTCTGAACTGGCAGTGCTTTGATAACTTGCGTAGTTCCGTAAGATAGTCAGCATTGCTCTCATCTTTGTGCTGGTTTCTTTTATGGAACTTGAATCTTTCTGCTATCAGCAGCGGTGTAGGGTTTAGGTGTTCCTGTAAGATATTAACAATCTCTTCAAAACTTTTCTCCATTGGTTTAGCTGGGGTAATTAAATTCCGCAATAGGCCGTACGTTCTCGCACCCATCAAATTTAATAATACCGACGCCTTCTTTCCATCGGCCACCTCGTTTGCCTTGCAGTACACTTCAATTCTTTCCACATACGTGGTCCAGTCTTCTACCTCATTGTCAAAAGCAGTGATACTGCCACTCTTCGGCATCTTGAGTGATTTAAAATGGCGCCTCCCGCGCTTTTTCTTCTTCCCCAATGGAATAAAATGGCGCCTCCCGCGCTTTTCCTTCTTCCCCAATGTAATAAAATGGCGCCTCCTGCGCTTTTCCTTCTTCCCCTTGCTGCCACGCTGCTCCTAGCGTTCTACAGGGTAATGGCGGCGACCCGCGGCTTCGGCTCGTATCACTTTTCCTTCCCCGCGTTCTATCCTCTCCACGCTGCCCTGTTCTTGAGCACCGACTGCGCCCTGTGCACTCCACCCTCTCTCTCTCCCTTCCTCCCGACAACGCTGCACAGCCCCTTTGCAGAGCCGCTCGATTGAGCCCGAGCCCGCCGCAGTCCGGAAGGGTCACCGCATTACCTGCTACCAGCACGACTTGCTGGAACACCTCGACTGGGGAGCCTGGCCCAGCTCTCCACAGCCTCCCCTGCAACTCTCCGATGGATCCCTGGGCGGTTGCCCGCGGTCGACGCCCGCCGTTCTGACTTCGACCTCCAAGAAGCTTCTCTTCAGGGAAAAGATCCCGTGAGGTGATGCAGTACTGCAGGTGAGTTCAAACCTGCCCGTCGCCAGTGTAGTGTCCGAGGATCAATAATACTCAGACTGCAGGAGAACAATAAAACAGGTATTTACTGAACAGAGGATAACTTAAGACTGAAATACAGAAGCCTGCTATGGCTTTATATACAGGGGTGGTCACTGCCGGTACTGCAGTATAGAATCAGTTCTTCTCTTAAAGGCACATACACAACAATATTTCCCTGAGGGAGGGGGTCTGAGACACCAGTCAGTGTACAGATATCTCCCTGAGAGAGAGGGATTGAGAGAAACCAGTCAGTGTACAGATATCTCCCTGAGAGAGAGGGATTGAGAGAAACCAGTCAGTGTACAGATATCTCCCTGAGAGAGAGGGACTGGGAGACACCAGTCAATGTACAGATATCTCCCTGAGAGAGAGGAACTGAGACACCAGTCAGTGTACAGATATCTCCCTGAGAGAGAGTGACTGAGCCACCAGTCAGTGTACAGATATCTCCCTGAGAGAGAGGGGACTGAGGGACGCCAGTCAGTGTACAAAATATCTCCCTGAGGTAGAGGGGACTGAGAGACACCAGTCAGTGTACAGATATGTTCCTGAGAGAGAGAGACTGAGAGACACCAGTCAGTGTACAGATATATCCCTGAGGGAGAGGTACTGAGAGACACCAGTCAGTGTACAGATATCTCACTGAGAGAAAGGGATTGAGAGACACCAGCCAGTGTACAGATATCTCCATGAGAGAGAGGGACTGAGAGACACCAGACAGTGTACAGATATCTCCCTGAGAGAGAGGGACTGAGTGACACCAGTCAGTTTACAGATATCTCCCTGAGAGAGAGGGACTGAGAGACACCAGTCAGTGTACAGCTATCTCCCTGAGGGAGAGAGACTGAGAGACACCAGTCAGTGTACAGATATCTCCCTGAGGGAGAGGGGACTGAGACACACCAGTCAGTGTACAGAAAACTCCTGAGAGAGAGGGATTGGGAGACACCAGTCAGTGTACAGATATCTCCCTGAGAGAGGGACTGAGAGACACCAGTCAGTGTACAGATATCTCCCTGAGAGAGAGGGGATGGAGTGACACCAGTCAGAGTACAGATATCTCCCTGCGAGAGAGGGACTGAGAGACACCAGTCAGTTTATAGATATCTCCCTGAGAGAGGGTCTGCGAGACACCAGTCAGTGTACAGATATCTCCCTGAGGGAGAGGGGACTGAGAGACAAAAGTCAGTGTACAGATATCTCCCTGAGGGAGAGCGGACTGAGAGATGCCAGCCAGTGTACAGATACCTACCTGAGATAGAGAGACTGAGGGACATCAGTCAGTGTACAGATATCTCCCTGTGAGAGAGGGACTGAGAGACCCCAGTCAGTGTACAGATATTTGAGCAAGTCTGTCATTCCCCAGTGAATGTTGGGATAATGTGTTTGGTTTGATTAATCAATATCCCTATTCCTGGAGCTTTGTTCCGTTGCCCTGGTGATTGACCTCTTTTTGGGATTGTTTGTGTTTCCCCCCGCCAGGTATTAGGGAGATGCAGTGGGAGCAGGTTCCCAACCTCCTCGTGAATTGAATGTCGCTCAGCATGGAACCGATGCACAGATCGGGGATGAGGAGCACCAAGGTCCCCCCTCCCGGCCCGGCCATCGATGAGAGGAGATCCCACCCCGGCTCCAACGCTGCCTTCCTCCCCGCGCTGCAGTTGCACCCAGCTGCGGGAACCTTGAGCCTCTCGCCAGACGGGCGGCTCCTCGGACCGGCCAACTCAGTCTCCACCGACACCTCCTGGTCGAGCAGCTCCAACACCGCCGAGGCCGCGCCGCGCCCGGGGGCGGCGGAGGAGGAGGAGGGGGGGAGGCCTACGGCGCAGTATTCGCCCTTGACCAAAGAGGAGTGGGCAAACTCTCCGAAGGCCCCGGAGTCCAAGCTGACGCACAGGAGGTCGAAGAACGGTCAATCCGGTCAAGAGTCAACGCTTTGGAGACCAATGGTGGCCCAGTCTGCCCTTCGGCAACTCCTGGGAAGCCGATAGAAGCACAATCCGGGCATGGGTCACTACTTCGGAGGCGAATGGAAGCCCAATCAGCTCAAGGCTCAGTGCTTCCAAGGCCAATGGTGGCCCAGCCTGCCCAAGGGCCAACTCGTGGGAGGCCAATGGACACCGAATCAGGTCAAGGGTCAATGGTTGGGAAGCCAACAGAAGCCCAATCAAGTCAAGGGTCAACACTTCAGAAACCAATCGATGCCCAATCAGGTCAAGGGTCAACGCTGTCACCCAACGAAATCGCGACGGCACAGTCAAGGTCAATTGAGCCGGACGTGCCCTTGCGGCTTTTTCAACTGTCAGTGGAGCCAGAGGTCATGGTGGCCGACAGCCCACCATTCGCCCACTTGTACCAGCCGCTCTCGTCCCACTCGGCCCCGACCATCCTGGACGGCGACAAGACCGAGCCCAGTCCCCTCCAGGCTGCCGTCTACCCGCCCCGGGACAGCCCGATGACCAACCTCTGGAGGACGCCTTTCTGGATCATCGATGACTTCCAGGCCCCGTGCCAGCCCTGCCGCCACGGCGATGAATTTCCGCCCGCCACACCCCAAGCTGAGACCGGGCCCGAGCCCACAGAGGAGCCGGGCTTCCAGGACAACCAGCGGCCACCTTACTTCGACCTGGAGCCCGAGGACCTGGCCAACTTCTTGGTCTTTCACCCCAATCCCGAACCGTGCGTGAGGGACAGCGAGCTTATGGACGTGCCGGACGACGACCTCGAGTTCTGGGGCAGGTTCTACTTTGCCGGGGTGGACACAGCCCGTGAGCTGCTCAGGCAGCGACGCAGGCTTCAGAAATAAAAATACAGTGCAGTCAGACCGTGTCCTCGTGCGCCTGCTTTCCTTCCAGCATGCACGCAACATCGCGTCACACGCAGCGTGGGATCAGGAGTTTCAAAGCACACAAAAAAATAACGGAATATTCAGAGGGAAGCTGCAAAAAGTTTGTTACTGGTTATAATATAATAATACACCGTGCGTCACTGGGTATAACGCTCCTGTATCTATCTATCTAAAAATTATAAAATTCCGCTCATTATCCGCTCATTAGCATAGAGTGATATTAAGGTCGACCAATCGTACAGTCGAGCGACCTGACGGTCGACCAATCGCTGCGTGGCGGGGGCGGGTCCGTCGCGCGTGCGGGCGGGCCCTCCTAGAGTCGATCGACAGGACGATTGACCAATCCTACGCTTCGGTGACATGACGGCTCGACCAATCGGTCCGTGTGTGGGCGGGCCTTATCGTTCTGAACCATCTTGATTCCAAACTGTTCATTTCTTTTTCCCGCTTTCTGCGTGTTTCTTTTCAAATCTACATTTCCAGCAAAAAAATTTGCTTTTATTAAATTGTTTTAAAAAAAGTTAATTCATTCAGTTCTTTCTGTCAAACAGTTCTTTCTGTCAAACTCATGAATGGACTTTTCCCTCCTCCGATTGGTTGCCCTGTGCTCACGTGATCCCAGCCGACACATCGCACTAAGTACGCCGCTGGATCGCGCAAGCACAGCGTGCCGGGAGCTGGAGCCGGCCGCAGACAGGAAAACCACGCAGGCCCAGGCCTCAACTGCCGGCGCGCTAGCTAAGTGTAGGTCGGGGGCTTGCACCCGCGGGAAGCCCCCGACAAATATCTATATATATAAAAGACCTCTTCTGTCAGTCTTTCTGTCTGTCTGTCTGTCTGTCTTTCTGTCTGTCTGTCTGTCCATTCTCTATACGTTTGAAAGTTATAGAGTGTACCTACACGCGCGTCACGTCAAAAGAAAGCTTACGATTACGGACCGGTTATAGGCGTATTTACGTTTCGGCCGGACAAAAATCGTGCCCACGGTATCCCAAAAACGTCAAAATTCCACTCATTAAATGGCAAAAGTTCCGCTCATTTGCTCATTAGCATTGAGTGACGTGAAGGTTGACCAATCGTGCGGTCGAGCGACCTGACAGTTGACCGACGGTTGACCAATCGCTGCATCTCGGGGGCGGGTTCATTGCGCGTGCGGGCAGGCCATCCTACAGTTGAGTGTTGAGTGACAGGACGATTGACCAATCCTACAGCTCAGTGACCTGATGGTTGACCAATCGGTGCGTGTGTGGGCGGGCCTTATCATTCTGAACCGAGGTGAGTGGCCGCCATCTTGATTCTTCACGATTTTCTTCCCACACTTTCTGTGTGTTAGGGAACTAAGGTAAATATTTGAATTATGTGTTAGGGAATTAAATAACAATTTATTTGAGTAGGAGATGAAGTGATCCCCTGCCCTTCGCCCGGAGGCTCGCCTAATTTGACGGCTTGTTTCGAGCGGCTGTGCCGGCGCCGGACGCGGCCTAGCAGCCCCGGAAGCCTGGGCCTCGAGTTCAGCGCTCCGCTCTAACCGCCGCCGTCGCCCCCCTCCTCCTCACCCTCGCGCAGGGGGGACTCGGGGCTGCTCTCCACCCGCTGCAGGCAGGCCTGAGGCTGAAAATAATTCTCTCTCTCTCTCTCTCCTCTTCCCTCTCTCTCACTCTCCGTCTC
Organism: Somniosus microcephalus; assembly: GCF_052327205.1. Taxonomy (NCBI): domain Eukaryota; kingdom Metazoa; phylum Chordata; class Chondrichthyes; order Squaliformes; family Somniosidae; genus Somniosus; species Somniosus microcephalus. Next base: position 69,734,576 of record NW_028225179.1, on the reverse strand, counting down.
CTCTTCCCTCTCTCCCTCTCCTTCCCTCTCTCCCTCTCCTCTCTCTCTCTCCCCCTCTCTCTCTACTTCCCCCCTCTCTCTCCTGCCGTGAGTGCGGGACCGGCAAAACCGGCGCTTTTGAATCAGCTGTCCCCGATCGCAATCAGACACGGGAGTCTGTAGCCCAGCCAACCGGGTCCAGAGGCCCGCAGCGTTCACCAGCAGGAACCCCGGGCTCGCTTCGGAGCGCTGGGCACCCGGCCTCCCGTTGTCGGAGTGACTCCGTTCTGCTACCGAGGTGAGTCCGGCCGGGCCAGAGGCACTAGCGAGGGAGAGGGGAGGCAGGGAGAGAAAGGAAAGGAGGGAGAGGAGAGGAGGAGAGGGTGTGAGGGAGAGTGTGTGAGGAAGGGGGGGGGAGGGTGTGTGAGGGAGAGGGTGGGTGTGTGTGTGAGGGAGAGGGGGGGAGGGTGTGTGTGTGAGGGAGAGGGGGGGGAGTGTGTGAGGGAGGGGGGTGGTGTGTGTGTGAGGGAGAGGGGGGGAGGGTGTGTGTGTGAGGGAGAGGGGGGGATGTGTGTGTGAGGGAGAGGGGGGGAGTGTGTGAGGGAGAGGGGGGGAGGGTGTGTGAGGGAGAGGGTGGGTGTGTGTGTGAGGGAGGGGGGGGTGGTGTGTGTGTGAGGGAGAGGGGGGGAGGGTGTGTGTGTGAGGGAGAGGGGGGAGTGTGTGTGAGGGGAGAGGGGGGGGAGTGTGTGAGGGAGAGGGGGGAGTGTGTGTGAGGGAGAGTGGGGGAGTGTGTGTGAGGGAGAGGGGGGAGTGTGTGCGAGGGAGAGGGGGGAGTGTGTGTGAGGGAGAGGGGGGGAGTGTGTGTGAGGGAGAGGGGGGGAGTGTGTGTGAGGGAGAGGGGGAGTGTGTGTGAGGGAGAGGGGGGAGTGTGTGTGAGGGAGAGGGGGGAGTGTGTGAGGGAGAGGGGGGGAGGTGTGTGTGTGAGGGAGAGGGGGGAGTGTGTGAGGGAGAGGGGGGGAGGGTGTGTGAGGGAGAGGGTGGGTGTGTGTGTGAGGGAGGGGGGTGGTGTGTGTGTGAGGGAGAGGGGGGGAGGGTGTGTGTGTGAGGGAGAGGGGGGGAGTGTGTGTGAGGGAGAGGGGGGAGTGTGTGAGGGAGAGGGGGGAGTGTGTGTGAGGGAGAGGGGGGGAGTGTGTGTGAGGGAGAGGGGGGGGAGTGTGTGAGGGAGAGGGGGGAGTGTGTGTGAGGGAGAGTGGGGGAGTGTGTGTGAGGGAGAGGGGGGGGAGTGTGTGTGAGGGAGAGGGGGGGAGTGTGTGAGGGAGAGGGGGGAGTGTGTGTGAGGGAGAGGGGGGGAGTGTGTGTGAGGGAGAGGGGGGAGTGTGTGAGGGAGAGGGGGGGAGGGGGTGTGTGAGGGAGAGGGTGGGTGTGTGTGTGAGGGAGAGTGGGGGAGTGTGTGTGAGGGAGAGGGGGGAGTGTGTGTGAGGGAGAGGGGGGGAGTGTGTGAGGGAGAGGGGGGAGTGTGTGTGAGGGAGAGGGGGGGAGTGTGTGTGAGGGAGAGGGGGGAGTGTGTGAGGGAGAGGGGGGGAGGGTGTGTGAGGGAGAGGGTGGGTTGTGTGTGTGAGGGAGGGGGGTGGTGTGTGTGTGAGGGAGAGGGGGAGGGGTGTGTGTGTGAGGGAGAGGGGGGGAGTGTGTGTGAGGGAGAGGGGGGGAGTGTGTGAGGGAGAGGGGGGAGTGTGTGTGAGGGAGAGTGGGGGGAGTGTGTGTGAGGGAGAGGGGGAGTGTGTGCGAGGGAGAGGGGGGAGTGTGTGTGAGGGAGAGGGGGGAGTGTGTGTGAGGGAGAGGGGGGAGTGTGTGCGAGGGAGAGGGGGGAGTGTGTGTGAGGGAGGGGGGAGTGTGTGTGAGGGAGAGGGGGGGGAGTGTGTGTGAGGGAGAGGGGGAGAGTGTGTGAGGGAGAGGGGGGGGGTGTGAGGGAGGGGGGAGTGAGAGGGGGGAGTGTGAGGGAGAGGGGGGAGTGTGAGGGAGAGGGGGGGGAGTGTGAGGGAGAGGGGGGAGTGAGAGGGGGGAGTGTTGGGGGAGGGGGGGCGAGGGGGGGAGTGTGAGGGAGAGGGGGGGAGGGAGAGGGGTTGAGGGAGAGGGGGGGAGTGTGAGGGAAGAGGGAGAGGGGGGAGGGAGAGGGGGGGAGGGAGTGTGAGGGAGAGGGGGGGGAGGGGGAGGGAGAGGGAGGGGGAGGGAGGGGGAGAGTGAGGAGAGGGGGGAGGGGGGGAGTGTGGGGGGGAGGGAGTGTGTGTGTGTGAGGGAGAGGGGGGAGTGTGTGTGAGGGAGAGGGGGGGAGTGTGTGAGGGAGGGGGGTTGAGTGTGTGAGGGAGGGGAGTGTCTGTGTGAGGGAGGGGGGAGTGTGTGTGAGGGAGGGGGAGTGTCTGTGTGAGGGAGGGGGGAGTGTGTGTGAGGGAGGGGGGGAGTGTGTGTGTGAGGGGGGAGTGTGTGTGTGAGGGAGGGGGGGGTGTGTGTGAGGGAGGGGGGTTGAGTGTGTGAGGGAGGGGAGTGTCTGTGTGAGGGAGGGGGGAGTGTGTGTGAGGGAGGGGGAGTGTCTGTGTGAGGGAGGGGGAAGTGTGTGTGTGAGGGAGGGGGTAGTGTGTGTGTGAGGGAGGGGGGTGTGTGTGTGAGGGAGGGGGGGAGTGTGTGTGTGAGGGAGGGGGTGTGTGTGTGAGGGAGGGGGGAAGTGTGTGTGTGAGGGAGGGGGTAGTGTGTGTGTGAGGGAGGGGGGTGTGTGTGTGAGGGAGGGGGGAGTGTGTGTGTGAGGGAGGGGGGTGTGTGTGTGAGGGAGGGGGGGAGTGTGTGTGAGGGAGGGGGGGTTGAGTGTGTGAGGGAGGGGGGAGTGTCTGTGTGAGGGAGGGGGGGAAGTGTGTGTGAGGGAGGGGGGTGTGTGTGTGAGGGAGGGGGGGAGTGTGTGTGTGAGGGAGGGGGTTGTGTGTGTGAGGGAGGGGGAGTGTCTGTGTGAGGGAGGGGGGGAAGTGTGTGTGAGGGAGGGGGGTGTGTGTGTGAGGGAGGGGGGGAGTGTGTGTGTGAGGGAGGGGGTTGTGTGTGTGAGGGAGGGGGGGAGTGTGTGTGAGGGAGGGGGGATGCAGTGTGTGAGGGAGGGGGAGTGTCTGTGTGAGGGAGGGGGGGAAGTGTGTGTGTGAGGGAGGGGGTAGTGTGTGTGTGAGGGAGGGGGGCTGTGTGTGTGAGGGAGGGGGGGTGTGTGTGTGAGGGAGGGGGGGAGTGTGTGTGAGGGAGGGGGGTGTGTGTGAGGGGGGGAGTGTGTGTGAGGGAGGGGGGTGTGTGTGAGGGGAAAGTGTGTGTGTGAGGGGGGAGTGTGTGTGAGGGAGGGGGGTGTGTGTGAGGGGAAAGTGTGTGTGTGAGGGGGGAGTGTGTGTGTGAGGGAAAGTGTGTGTGTGAGGGGGGAGTGTGTGTGTGTGGGGGGAGTGTGTGTGAGGGGAAAGTGTGTGTGTGGGGGGGGAGTGTGTGTGTGGGGGGAAAGTGTGTGTGTGGGGGGAGTGTGTGTGTGAGGGGGGGAGTGTGTGTGTGGGGGGAAAGTGTGTGTGTGAGGGGGGAGTGTGTGTGTGGGGGGAAAGTGTGTGTGTGGGGGGGAGTGTGTGTGTGTGGGGGGGAGTGTGTGTGAGGGGAAAGTGTGTGTGTGAGGGGGGAGTGTGTGTGTGAGGGGGGAGTGTGTGTGAGGGGAAAGTGTGTGTGTGAGGGGGGAGTGTGTGTGTGGGGGGGAAAGTGTGTGTGTGGGGGGGGAGTGTGTGTGTGAGGGGGGAGTGTAGTGTGTGGGGGGAGTGTGTGTGTGAGGGGGGGAGTGTGTGTGTGTGGGGGGAGTGTGTGTGAGGGGGAGTGTGTGTGTGGGGGGAGTGTGTGTGTGAGGGGAGTGTGTGTGGGGGGAGTGTGTGTGTGGGGGGGAGTGTGTGTGTGAGGGGGGGAGTGTGTGTGAGGGGAAAGTGTGTGTGTGGGGGGAAGTGGTGTGTGTGAGGGGGGGAGTGTGTGTGAGGGGGGAGTGGTGTGTGGGGGGAAGTGTGTGTGTGGGGGGAGTGTTGTGTGGGGGGAGTGTGTGTGGGGGGGTGTGGGTGTGTGTGGGGGAGTGTGTGTGTGGGGGGAGTGTGTGTGTGGGGGGGAGTGTGTGTGTGAGGGGGGAGTGTGTGTGTGGGGGGAGTGTGTGTGGGGGGGAGTGTGTGTGTGAGGGGGGAGTGTGTGTGTGGGGGGGAGTGTGTGTGTGGGGAGTGTGTGTGGGGGGGAGTGTGTGTGTGAGGGGGGAGTGTGTGTGTGGGGGGGAGTGTGTGTGTGGGGGGAGTGTGTGTGTGGGGAGTGTGTGTGTGGGGGGGAGTGTGTGTGTGGGGGGGAGTGTGTGTGTGAGGGGGGGAGTGTGTGTGTGAGGGGGGGAGTGTGTGTGGGGGGGAGTGTGTGTGTGGGGGGGGAGTGTGTGTGTGGGGGGGGAGTGTGTGTGTGGGGGGGGAGTGTGTGTGTGGGGGGGAGTGTGTGTGTGGGGGGGGAGTGTGTGTGTGGGGGGGAGTTGTGTGTGTGGGGGGGGGGAGTGTGGTGTGTGTGTGGGGGGGGAGTGTGTGTGTGGGGGGGAGTGTGTGTGTGGGGGGGAGTGTGTGTGTGGGGGGGAGTGTGTGTGTGGGGGGGAGTGTGTGTGTGGGGGGGTGTGTGTGGGGGGGAGTGTGTGTGTGGGGGGAGGTGTGTGTGGGGAGTGTGTGTGTGGGGGGGAGTGTGTGTTGGGGGGGAGTGTGTGTGTGGGGGGGGAGTGTGTGTGTGGGGGGGAGTGTGTGTGTGGGGGGGGAGTGTGTGTGTGGGGGGGAGTGTGTGTGTGGGGGGGAGTGTGTGTGTGGGGGGGGTGGTGTGTGTGGGGGGGGGTGTGTGTGTGTGGGGGGGGGAGTGTGTGTGTGGGGGGGAGTGTGTGTGGGGGGGGAGTGTGTGTGTGGGGGGGGAGTGTGTGTGTGGGGGGGGTGTGGGTGTGGGGGGGGTGTGTGTGGGGGGGGTGTGTGTGGGTGGGGGGGGTGTGTGTGTGGGGGGGGAGTGTGTGTGTGGGGGGGTGTGTGTGTGTGGGGGGGGGTGTGGGTGTGGGGGTGTGTGGGGGGGGTGTGTGTGGGGGGGTGTGTGTGTGGGGGGGGTGTGTGTGTGGGGGGGGTGTGTGTGTGTGGGGGGGGAGTGTGTGTGTGGGGGGGTGGGTGTGTGTGTGTGGGGGGGTGTGTGTGTGGGGGGGTGTGTGTGTGGGGGGGGTGTGTGTGTGGGGGGGGGTGTGTGGTGGGGGGGAGTGGTGTGTGTGGGGGGGGAGTGTGTGTGTGGGGGGGGGTGTGTGTGTGGGGGGGGTGTGTGTGGGGGGGGTGGTGGGGGGGAGTGTGTGTGTGGGGGGGGGGTGTGTGGGGGGGGTGTGTGTGGTGGGGGGAGTGTGTGTGTGGGGGGGAGTGTGTGTGTGGGGGGGAGTGTGTGTGTGGGGGGGGAGTGTGTGTGTGGGGGGGGAGTGTGTGTGTGGGGGGGGAGTGTGTGGGTGGGGGGGGAGTGTGTGTGTGGGGGGGGTGTGTGTGGTGGGGGGGGTGTGGGGTGTGTGTGTGGGGGGGAGTGTGTGTGTGGGGGGGGAGTGTGTGGTGGGGGGGGTGTGTGTGGGGGGGGAGTGTGTGTGTGGGGGGGAGTGTGTGTGTGGTGGGGGGTGTGTGTGTGGGGGGTGTGTGGGGGGGGGGGTGTGTGTGGGGGGGGGAGTGGGTGTGGGGGGGAGTGTGTGTGGGGGGGGGGAGTGTGTGTGGGGGGGGGTGTGGTGGGGGTGTGTGGTGGGGGGGAGTGTGTGTGTGGGGGGGGGGTGTGGTGTGGGGGGGGTGTGGTGTGTGGGGGGGGGGTGTGTGTGTGGGGGGGGGAGTGGTGTGTGGGGGGGGGGTGTGTGTGTGGGGGGGGTGTGTGTGTGGGGGGGAGTGTGTGTGTGGGGGGGGTGTGTGGTGTGTGGGGGGGGGTGTGTGTGTGTGGGGGGGGTGTGGTGTGTGGGGGGGGGTGTGGTGTGGGGGGGAGTGTGTGTGGGGGGGGAGTGGTGTGTGTGGGGGGGGGTGTGTGTGTGGGGGGGGGTGTGTGTGTGGGGGGGGGGTGTGTGGTGGGGGGTGGGGGGGTGTGTGTGGGGGGGGGGTGTGTGTGTGTGGGGGGGGTGTGTGTGTGGGGGGGGTGTGTGTGTGGGGGGGTGTGGTGTGGGGGGGGGAGTGTGTGGGTGGGGGGGGGGTGTGTGTGTGGGGGGGGGAGTGGTGTGTGTGGGGGGGGTGTGTGTGTGTGGGGGGGAGGTGTGTGTGTGGGGGGGGAGTGTGTGTGTGGGGGGGGTGTGTGTGTGGGGGGGGGTGTGTGTGGGGGGGTGTGTGTGTGGGGGGGTGTGTGGTGTGGGGGGGGGGTGTGTGTGTGGGGGGGGGTGTGTGTGTGTGGGGGGGGGTGTGGTGTGGGGGGGGGGTGTGTGTGGGGGGGGGAGTGTGTGGTGGGGGGGGTGTGTGTGTGGGGGGGGTGTGTGTGTGGGGGGGGTGTGTGTGGTGGGGGGGGAGTGTGTGTGGGGGGGGTGGGTGGGGGGTGTGTGTGTGGGGGGGGGGTGTGTGTGGGGGGGGGGTGTGTGTGTGTGGGGGGGGTGTGTGTGTGGGGGGGAGTGTGTGTGTGGGGGGGGGTGTGTGTGTGGGGGGGGAGTGTGTGTGGGGGGGGGTGGTGTGGTGTGGGGGGGGAGTGTGGGGTGTGGGGGGGTGTGTGTGTGGGGGGAGTGTGTGTGTGGGGGGGAGTGTGTGTGTGGGGGGGGTGTGTGGTGTGGGGGGGAGTGTGTGTGTGGGGGGGGAGTGTGTGGGGGGGGGAGTGTGTGTGTGGGGGGGAGTGTGTGTGTGGGGGGGAGTGTGTGTGGGGGTGGGTGTGTGTGTGTGGTGGGGGGGGAGTGTGTGTGTGGGGGGAGTGTGTGTGTGAGGGGGGAGTGTGTGTGTGGGGGGGAGTGTGTGTGTGGGGGGGGAGTGTGTGTGTGTGGGGGGGGAGTGTGTGTGTGGGGGGGGTG
>NW_028225179.1:69300385-69727076 GCF_052327205.1 Somniosus microcephalus | reverse complement strand
AATAATAATCTGAAGATCCTGTGTTTGCAGCTGAGGAAATTTCTTCTGCTCACAGCCCCAGGTTAACGGCAGCCATCTTTGTCAAGGAGGGCAAAAAGTTTCAGTGCGACGCCATTTTGATTCAGTGTGTAAGAGTGCCTGCGCGGCCATCTTAGTACAGGAACATAGAGTGGGTGGGGCTTCTGTGCTCCAAATCGGGTCCTGGTGACCGAGACAGACAATCGACTGTGTGGGCGGGGCCTAATCTTTCCAACTGAAAAGCAAGCGGCGGCCATTGTTTGTGGTACAACACTGAGAGGTGAGGACCCCTTTTTTAATAAAAAGATTGGTGAGGTTGTAAAGTGTATGTTATAGAAAGATTTACCAAAAATGTTTTATAAGTACAGGAAACTTTGTGCTATCCGGAGGTGAGCTATCCGGCAATCTGGAGCCACCACAAAAATCAGCAGCCGTTTTTTATTCTTTGTTTGTTTATTTTCCTTTGTTTGAACAGTCAAGCTATGCAATGTCTGTAGCTATAGCAACAGCTTTAGCTGCAGAGGTTTAGGGCCACACCCGAGTGTTTAGAAGCTGTTGCTAATCAACAGTGTTTGTTGTCAAATACGGAGATAAGAATCTCCGTATCTCTCAACATTAACTCTGGAGAGTAAGTTTTAAGGCAAAGGCAGCAGCTCGGTCCCGTGGGTGCCGGATAGCACAAAGTTTCCTGTACTTTAAGTATATCTCCCCCCTCCCTTTCCACCCCACACACCCCCCCTTCCCCCCCACACCCCCTCCACAGCCCCCCCACCCCCCTTCCCCCCCCACACCCCACCCCCCTCACACCCCCTCCCCCATCCCCCCCTCCCCCCCCCACTCCACCCCCTCCCCCCCACTCCCCCCCACCCATCCCCTTCCCCTCCCCCTCCCCTCCTCCCCCTTCCCTTACCATCCCCTCTCTCTCTCTCTCTTCCCCCCAGTCGCTCTCTCTCTTCCCCCCAGTCGCGATCTCTCTTCCCCCCCAGTCGCTCTCTCTCTTCCCCCCCAGTCGCTCTCTCTCTTCCCCCCAGTCGCTCTCTCTCTTCCCCCCCCAGTCGCTCTCTCTCTTCCACCCCAGTCGCTCTCTCTCTTCCCCCCCAGTCGCTCGCTCTCTTCCCCCCCAGTCGCTCGCTCTCTTCCCCCCAGTCGCTCTCTCTCTTCCCCCCCAGTCGCTCTCTCTCTTCCCCCCCAGTCGCTCTCTCTCTTCCCCCCAGTCGCTCTCTCTCTTCCCCCCAGTCGCTCTCTCTCTTCCCCCCCAGTCGCTCTCTCTCTTCCCCCCAGTCGCTCTCCCTCTTCCCCCCCAGTCGCTGTCTCTCTTCCCCCCAGTCGCTCTCTCTCTTCCCCCCCAGTCGCTCTCTCTCTTCCCCCCCAGTCGCTCTCTCTCTTCCCCCCCAGTCGCTCTCTTCTCTTCCCCCGCAGTCGCTCTCTCTCTTCCCCCGCAGTCGCTCTCTCTCTTCCCCCCCCAGTCGCTCTCTCTTCCCCCCCAGTCGCTCTCTCTCTCTTCCCCCCCAGCCACGCTCTCTCTTCCCCCTCAGTCGCTCTCTCTCTTCCCCCCCAGTTGCGCTCTCTCTTCCCCCCCAGTCGCGCTCTCTCTTCCCCCCCAGTCGCGCTCTCTCTTCCCCCCAGTCGCGCTCTCTCTTCCCCCCCAGTCGCTCTCTCTCTTCCCCCCCAGTCGCTCTCTCTCTTCCCCCCCAGTCGCTCTCTCTCTTCCCCCCAGTCGCTCTCTCTCTTCCCCCCCAGTCGCTCTCTCTCTCTCTCCCCCCCCCCAGTCGCTCGCTCTCTCTCTTCCAACAACAACATCCCCTCGAAAAAGCCTCGGCACCGCCGGGCACTCCAGCTAGTAGCTGTATGTATAAGACTACACTACCCAGCTATATATTATATTAAGACTACATTACCCATGAGGCTAGGCTACCCCCAAGGCAGCAGTCAAGATGGAAGCCTCTACAAGATGCTGTACAAGTCCACATGTGCTCAATAAAAGCAGCTAGCAAAAGCTAGCTGTGTTCATAATAAGAATGTCTATTTATTAATGAACATAACACAGTGGACACCCCATTAATACAGTACATGAATATATATACATATATACAATTTACACACAATGAATATTCAAAGGTTCAGTCTCTGAGGAGGCTTCCGGATCTGTGCCGGATAACGCCTTTCAGGGATCTCTTGTTCCCATTGCTGGGGTGACTCATTCAATTGATCTTCTATGGATTCAACATCATCTAATACAACCGAGTCCGAGGTAGATGCTACAGGCTCAATAAATTCTTCAACTGGTGTCTCTGCCGGAGACATGGGGTTGACCCTTGTTCTTGATCCCACAAGTTGGTCAGCATGACGTCGTATTACATTCTCCCCAGTGTCTACCGTATACATCAAAGGCCCCTGCCGTGCACAAATTGTTCCAGGTTGCCATTTATCATTTCTATAGTCCCTGGCCAACACTGGTTGTCCTATTTCAAAACTCCGAGTGGCCTTTTCATTTATGTGTTGGAATTGCTTGTGTTCAACTTCCCGTCTCACATTGGGTTTTAACAAATCCAACCGGGACCGCAGCCTTCTGTTATAGAACATGATGGCAGGGCTTTGATTTGTCACTGCATGCGTGGCGTTTTGATATGTCATTAGGAAATTGTCCACCTTGTGTTGTGGAATATGATCTTCACACATGGCCTTTATTGCCTTTTTGAATGTTTGTACAAATCTCTCGGCCAACCCATTTGTAGCCGGATGGTATGGGGCAGATGTATAGTGTTTCACCCCATTCTTTTTCATGAATTTCTGGAATTCTTCTGACACGAACTGTGGTCCGTTGTCTGAACAAATTTGCTCGGGCAATCCATTCCTCGCAAATATAGTTCTCAAGACTGCAATCGTCTTCTCAATGGTAGTGGTCGACATCTTGATCACTTCTGGCCATTTAGAGTGTGCGTCTACTGCTATCAAAAACATGGAATCCATGAATGGACCTGCAAAGTCAATATGCATGCGTTGCCATGGAGCTGAAGGCCATTCCCACGGATGCAGCGGTGCAATTGGAGGTGCATTCTGAACTTTTTGACACCCTGAGCAGCTTTTTGTCAGGTCCTCTATTTGTTTGTCGCTACCTGGCCACCACACATAAGCCCTAGCAAGGCTTTTCATCTTGACTCCCCCCAGATGACCTTCATGCAAATCTTTTAAGACTCTCTCCCGTAATTTAGGAGGAATAACCACCCTTGTTCCATACATCAGTGTTCCTTGACATACGGAATGCTGTTCTCGTCTGGCTGAGAATGCTGGTAACAGTGGTTTGCCATGTGCTGGCCATCCCTTCACCGTCAAATCGTAGACCTGAGACAGTGTCGGGTCATTTCGGGTCTCTCTCTCAATACCCGCATTGGTGACTGGCAAGCATTCGATGATGGTCGAGTGGAATATCTTGACAGGATCAACTGCCGGTGCCTCTTCCGCTGTAGATAGTGGCAGGCGCGACAGCCCATCAGCATTACCATGTTGCTTTGTACCTTTGAACTCAATATCGTATTGATGTGCCCCTAGGAAAAGGGACCATCTCTGAAGCCTCTGCGCCGTCATTACCGGAACACCCTTCTTAGGATTGAATATGGAAACCAATGGTTGATGATCTGTCAGCAGTGTAAGCTGTTGTCCGTGCAGGTAGTGGTTAAATTTCTTCACTCCCCACACGAGGCTGAGGGCCTCCCTATCTATCTGAGCATAGTTGCGCTCAACGGAGGTCAATGATCTGGATGCAAAAGCGACTGGCCTTTCCGAGCCATCTGGAAACCTATGTGAGAGCACCACCCTGATACCATAGGGAGATGCATCACAAGCCAACCGAATAGGTAGCGTTGGGTTAAAGTGAGCCAACACTTCCTTAGACGTGATCAACGCCTTGCTCTTCTGAAAAGCCCGCTGACAGTCATCGCTCCACTTCCATGGTACTCCCGTTTGCAAGAGGGTGTTTAGTGGGTGTAACACCGTAGATAAATTTGGTAAAAACTTGTGGTAGTAGTTAACCAGCCCGAGGAACGACCTCAACTGTGACACATTTTCTGGTGCTGGAGCCTTGACTACTGCCTCAATCTTGTCAGGGGACTTATGTAACCCCTCCTTGTCAATAACGTGGCCGCAGTACGAAATTTGCTTCTGAAAAAACTCGCATTTCTGGCGATTAGCTCTTAGCCCATATTCTTTTAATCTGATGAGCACCTGTTCCAAATTTGCGAGGTGATCACTATCGTTATCTCCTGTAACCAGGATGTCATCCAAGTAACACTGTGTCCCTGGAATTCCCTGCAAGACCTGTTCCATGGCCCGTTGCCAAATAGCCGGAGCCGATGCCACTCCAAAAACCAGCCTATTATACTGATATAAGCCCTTATGCGTGTTGATCGTGAGATACTGTCTCGACACTTCATCAACTTCCATCTGCAGGTACGCCTGCGCCAGGTCTATCTTGGTGAAGTGCTTGCCGCCAGATAGCGAAGCGAAGATATCTTCAATTCGCGGAAGCGGATATTGCACTGTGTGAAGAACTGGATTAACAGTGACTTTGAAATCACCACAGAGGCGAACCTTCCTAGGTTCACCAGGCGTGTTGCTCAACGATCGCTTCATGACAGGAACAATGGGTGTAGCCCACTCGCTCCAGTCCACTTTGGACAGTACTCCTGAATGTTCTAACCCTTCCAGCTCTGCTTCCACAGCAGGTCGTATCGCATAAGGCACCGGTCTGGCTTTGAAAAATTTTGGGCTTGCATTTTCTTCAACCTTGATGGTTGCAGTAATTCCTTTCAGTGTCCCAAGTCCCTGTTGGAACACCTCCTTAGCATCGTCTAAGATTTTGGACAGTCGTCCAGGTTTGACGTTGTCCTCCTTACTGGCATCCACAGTCAGTGCTCGTATGGAATGCCAATCCAGTTGTATTTTCCGGATCCATTCACGTCCTAGTAGTGGCGGACCTCCATCAGGTAACACATATAAGTCCATTTTCTGACTTTCTTTACCATTGTAGACCACGTTTACTTTTATTTTTCCTTTGGGGTATACTTTTTGCCCCGTGTATGTTTTCAATACAATCTTCGTATCCCTCAGGGGAATGTGCGAGAATAACCTTTTGTAGTCTCGCTTATTTATGACCGTTAAGGCTGATCCTGTGTTCAATTCCATCTTCCCTTGGACTCCTGCTATCTTGAGCATGACCCAGATAGTTTGGTGGTCTGCTGTGTTGCCCACATTATGTATCTTCAGACAACCCAGTTCCTTGCTGCTGGAGTCTGAATCAGTCTTCTGTTCATCCGAACTGTTCTCTGTCACTTTATGTACATTTTTGTACTTCTCCTGCGGTGACTTTTTGCTGTTGGTCTTCTTTCCTGACCGGCAGACTCTCGCTATGTGACCAAGTTTGCCACATTGCCTGCATTCTTTGTCTTTGAACCAGCACTGGTTCTGGTCATGCGTTGTCCTACCGCAACGATAGCACTTTACTGCACCCAATGCCATTTCATTGGTGCTGAATTCAGGTGGCTTTTGCTGTATTTCCGCAGATCCCCGTGCTGCTGCTTCATACGATACGGCCACGCTGAAAGCCTTGTCCAGTGTCAACTCTTTCTCTGAGAGTAGCCTTTTCTGGGTTCCTTCGCTCAGGAGACCGCAGACGAATTTGTCCCGTAGGGAATCTGCCAGTCCTGCTCCGAACTGACAGTATTTTGATAGCTTGCGTAATTCCATAAGGTAATCAGCATTACTCTCAGCTTTATGCTGATTCCTCTTGTAGAATTTAAATCGTTCTGCTATCAGCAGCAGTGTAGGGTTTAGGTGTTCCTGCAGGATAGCAACAATATCCGTGAAACTTTTTTCTACCGGTTTATCTGGGGTTATCAGGTTCCTCAATAACCCGTATGTCTTCGCACCCATCAAGTTTAATAGGGTTAGTGCTTTCTTATCATCCGGCACTTCATTCGCTCTACAATACACTTCGATGCGTTCCACATAAGTGGATCAATCTTCCACATCGTTGTCGAATGCAGTAATGATGCCTGTTTTCGGCATCCTAGCTGAGTTTCTTCTTTCCCTTCGGATATTATTTATTTATTTTTTTATTTATTTAAGATGGCGGCTCCCGCGCTCGTCTTCTTCTCCGCTGGCTCAAGATGGCGTCTTTTCCCGTGCTGCTGCTGCCCACGCCTCACAGCGGTCCTTCCTGCACTTGTTTGTCCCTGTATGTGTGCTTCCTTGAGCTGCTGTTGTTGTTGTTGTTGTTGCCACGCCGCTTTCTGCGGTCCTCGTGGCAATGGAGTGCCTTTTTGGCTGCTGCGCGTCTCTGCCCCACGATTGCAGTCCGGCCCCTGACACCGGCTGCGGTCTTGTTCTCCGCCCTCTATGCTTTCCTCCCCTTCTCCCTCCGACAAGCTCGGCCGTCTTCCCCCGCGCCGCTCGATCGGGCTTACCCGCCACTGCCTTAGAAGGGTTGCGCACTACCTGTAGCCAGCCCTTATGCTGGCCTTTGTGGCCAGGAAACCAAGCCCGGTTCTCGATGGCCTCCCTTGCGATGCACCGCTCTGCAGGATGCTGAGGGCGGATGCCCTTGGTCGGCGCCCGTGTTCCAGGACGCAGCCTCCTTCCAATGTACCCCAGATTCAGTACTGTGGGAGGTGATGCTAAACTGCTGCTAGGTTCGATCAGACTCGTCGCCACTGTTGAGTCTGTGTTTACAAGTGCAGTTATTATGAATAACACGACACAGAAAACAGAGCGTAACTAAACAGGTCTTTAGTGATTGAGGGTCAGAGCGGGAACTGAGATACATATTACTCCACAGGATTTATATACCGGTGTGGTCACTACCGGTACTACAATGTACAGGAGCTGTTAAAAAGTAGTCCTTCACCTTAAGGTATCCTCTTAAGGTAGTACAGGATACATACACTACAGTGACCAGTTCTGGTCTCCATATACCTTGGTTAGACCACACTTGAAGCACTGTGCACAGTTCTGGTCTCCATATAGAAACATAGAAGATAGGAACAGGAGTAGGCCATTCGGCCCTTCGAGCCTGCTCCGCCATTCAACGAGATCATGGCTGATCATCCAAACCCTAGCACCTGGTCCCTACACCGACAGCCATCCCACCCAAGCCCTATCCCCGTAACCCCATAACCCCACGTATTTAATCCCCCCTAACACTAAGGGCCAATTTTTATCATGGCCAATCAACCTAACCCGCACATCATTGGACTGTGGGAGGAAACCGGAGCACCCGGAGAAAACCCACGCAAACACGGGGAGAATGTGCAAACTCCACACAGACAGTCACCCGAGGCCGGATTTGAACCCGGGTCCCTGGCGCTGTGAGGCAACAGTGCTAACCACTATGCCACCGTGCTGATTAGACCACACTTGGAGCACTGTGCACAGTTCTGGTATCCAGATACCTTGGTGAGACCACACTTGGAGCACTGTGCCCAGTTCTGGTCTCCATATATCTTGGTTAGACCACACTTGAAGCACTGTGCACAGTTCTGGTCTCCATATACCTTGGTTAGACCACACTTGGAGTACTGTGCCCAGTTCTGGTCTCCATATACCTTGGTTAGACCACACTTGGAGCACTGTGCACTGTTCTGGTCTCCATATACCTTGGTTAGTCCACACTTGGAGCACTGTGCACTGTTCTGGTCTCCATATACCTTGGTTAGTCCACACTTGGAGTACTGTGCCCAGTTCTGGTCTCCATACACCTTGGTTAGACCACACTTGGAGTACTGTGCCCAGTTCTGGTCTCCATATACTTTGGTTAGACCACTCTTGGAGCACTGTGCACAGTTCTGGTATCCAGATACCGTGGCTAGACCACACTTGGAGCACTGTGCTCAATTCTGGTCTCCATATGCCTTGGTTAGACCACACTTGGAGTATTGTGCCCAGTTCTGGTCTCCATATACCTTGGTTAGACCACACTTGGAGCACTATGCCCAGTTCTGGTCTCCATATATCTTGGTTAGACCACACTTGAAGCACTGTGCACAATTCTGGTCTCCATATACCTTGGTTAGACCACACTTGGAGTACTGTGGTCTGTTCTGGTCTCCATATACCTTGTTTAAACCACACTCCCAGTTCTGGTTTCCATATACCTTGGTTTGACCACACTTGGAGCACTGTGCAGTGTTCTGGTCACCATACCTTGGTCAGACCACACTAGGGGGGAAAAATTCAGTTGCTTTGTGCCTCCTAAGAGGGCGGTAACAGGGCGCAAAGTAACTAGCGCCTGGTTGCGGAGCCGCCCACGCCTCCCGCAAAATTCAGCAGGGGGTTAGTGGTGGCAGTAACCGGTAGTGGGCAACGGCGCTGCGCCACCAGCGATGACATCATCGGCGTGCACAGCTTCTCACTCGCGCCCAGGCCGTGATCTTCGGGAGCGCCCCATGGCTTACCGCCGGACGCGGTGTCCGACAGGGTCAGGAGGGCCTACCTGTGGTTGGGGAGGTGCTATTTAAAGGTGAGGTGTGGGGCGGCCATTTTGTTGCTGGCCCCTTACCAGCATCTGCCTCCACTCCCGTCCCCGGCCTCCTTACCCGCCGCCCCCCCGCGGAGTGCCGGCTGTGCTCCAAGAGCCTGGCACTTCTCTTGAGTGCCGGGCTCTTTTGCCGGCACTCCCGATCCCTGGGGGCCCAGTTGGGCCCCGGGTCGCGCTGCGCAAGGCCCCTCTCCTTTAAGACGGGGAGGAAGGCCTGCAATACCGCACCGCGATATTCTATTGCAGCGCCCCAAGAGGAGTGTGGGGCACTTCCAGTAGCAGCCACGCTTTCCTCTTGGGGAGCTACCACTCAATTTCCGTCGCGGGGGCGCTAATATTCCCAGGGCGTTAAAAGTAGTGCCCCAGCGAAGTTAGCGCCCTAAAGGGGGCGCTACTCAATTTTTAGCCCTTGGAGTACTGTGCACAGTTCTGGTCTCCATATACCATGTTTAAACCACACTTGGAGCATTGTGCACAGTTCTGGTCTCCATATACCATGTTTAAACCACAATTGGTGTACTGTGCACTGTTCTGTTCTCCATAAATTGCGTTTAAACCATCCTTGGAGTATGGTGCACTGTTCTGGTCTGCATATACCTTGGTTAGACCACACTTGGAGGAGTGGGCACTGTTCTGGTCTCCATAAACTGCGTTTAAACCACCATTGGAGCACTGTGCACAGTTCTGGTCTCCATAAGCTGCATTTAAACCACCCTTGGAGCACTGTGCACAGTTCTGGTCTCCATATACCTTGGTTAGGCCACACTTGGAGCACTGTGCACAGTTCTGGTCTCCATATACCTTGGTTAGGCCACCCATGGAGCACTGTGCACAGTTCTGGTCTCCATACACCTTGGTTAGATCACACTAGGAGTACTGTGCACTGTTCTGGTCTCCATAAACCGCATTTAAACCACCCTTGGAGCATTGTGCACAGTTCTGGTCTCCATATACCTTGGTTAGGCCACCCATGGAGCATTGTGCACAGTTCTGGTCTCCATATACCTTGGTTACACCACACTAAGAGCACTGTGCACAGTTCTGGTCTCCATATACCTTGGTTAGGCCACACTTGGAGCACTGTGCACAGTTCTGGTCTCCATATACCTTGGTTAGACCACACTAAGAGCACTGTGCACAGTTCTGGTCTCCATATACCTTGGTTAGACCACACTAAAAGCACTGTGCACAGTTCTGGTCTCCATATACCTTGGTTAGGCCGCACTTGGAGCACTGTGCGCAGTTCTGGTCTCCATATACCTTGGTTAGATCACACTAGGAGTACTGTGCACTGTTCTGGCAACCAAGGCCGTTAAAACTATCCAGAAATCCCTCCCACTCACATATGTGTTGGAGTGTCTCTAACTCACACGCCAGCTCAAGGACTCTGAGCAGGGGTCTCTCAAGACTGTGCTCCAAGTGTGGTCGAGCCACAGTATATGGAGACCAGGATTGTGCACAGTGCTCTAAGCATGGTCGAACCATGGTATATGGAGACCAGAACTGTGCACAGTGCTCCAAGTGTGGTCGAACCAGGGTATATGGAGACCAGAACTGTGCACAGTGCTCTAAGCATGGTCGAACCATGGTATATGGAGACCAGAACTGTGCACAGTGCTCTAAGCATGGTCTAACCAAGGTATATGGAGACCAGAACTGTGCACAGTACTCCAAGTGTGGTCTAACCAAGGTGTATGGAGACCAGAACTGTGCACAGTGCTCTTAGTGTGGTCTAACCAAGGTTTATGGAGACCAGAACTGTGCACAGTGCTCTTAGTGTGGTCTAACCAAGGTATATGGAGACCAGAACTGTGCACAGTGCTCTTAGTGTGGTCTAACCAAGTTATATGGAGACCAGAACTGTGCACAGTGCCCAAAGTGTGGTCTAACCAAGGTATATGGAGACCAGAACTGTGCACAGTGCTCCAAATGTGGTCTAACCAAGGTATATGGAGACCAGAACTGTGCACAGTGCTCTTAGTGTGGTCTAACCAAGGTATATGGAGACATGAACTGTGCACAGTGCTCCAAGTGTGGTCTAACCAAGGTATATGGAGACCAGAACTGTGCACAGTGCTCCGTGTGGTCTAACCAAGGTATATGGAGACCAGAACTGTGCACAGTGCGCCAAGTGTGGTCTAACCAAGGTATATGGAGACCAGAACTGTGCACAGTGCTCTTAGTGTGGTCTAACCAAGGTATATGGAGACCAGAACTGTGCACAATGCTCTTAGCGTGGTCTAACCAAGGTATATGGAGACCAGAACTGTGCACAGTGCTCTTAGTGTGGTCTAACCATGGTATATGGAGACCAGAACTGTGCACAGTGCTCCAAGTGCGGTCTAACCATGGTATATGGAGACTAGAACTGTGCACAGCGCTCCAAGTGTGGGCTAACATGGTATATTGAGACCGGAACTATGCAAAGTGCTCCAAGCATGGTCTAACCAGGATATGGAGACCAGTGCTATGCAAAGTGCTCCAAGTGCGGTCTAACCATGGTATATGGAGATTAGAACTGTGCACAGCGCTCCAAGTGTGGGCTAACCATGGTATATTGAGACCAGAACAGTGCACAGTACTCCAAGCGTGGTCTAACCAAGATATAGAAACCAGAACTATGCAAAGTGCTCCAAGTGCGGTCTAACCACGGTATATGGAGACTAGAACTGTGCACAGCGCTCCAAGTGTGGTCTAACCATGGTATATGGAGACCAGAACTGTGCACAGTGCTCCAAGTGTGGTCTAACCATGGTATATGGAGACCAGAACTGTGCACAGTGCTCCAAGTGCGGTCTAACCATGGTATATGGAGACTAGAACTGTGCACAGCGCTCCAAGTGTGGGCTAACCATGGTATATTGAGACCGGAACTATGCAAAGTGCTCCAAGCATGGTCTAACCAGGATATGGAGACCATTACTATGCAAAGTGCTCCATGTGCGGTCTAACCATGGTATATGGAGATTAGAACTGTGCACAGCACTCCAAGTGTGGGCTAACCATGGTATATTGAGACCAGAACAGTGCACAGTACTCCAAGCGTGGTCTAACCAAAATATAGAAACCAGAACTATGCAACGTGCTCCAAGTGTGGTCTAACCACAGTATATGGACACTAGAACTGTGCACAGCGCTCCAAGTGTGGTCTAACCATGGTATATGGAGACCAGAACTGTGCACAGTGCTCCAAGTGTGGTCTAACCATGGTATATGGAGACCAGAACTGTGCACAGTGCTCCAAGTGTGGTCTAACCATGGTATATGGAGACCAGAACAGTGCACAGTGCTCTTAGTGTGGTCTAACCAAGGTATATGGAGACCAGAACTGTGCACAGTGCTCTTAGTGTGGTCCAACCAAGGTATATGGAGACCAGAACTGTGCACAGTGCTCTTAGTGTGGTCTAACCATGGTATATGGAGACCAGAACTGTCCATAGTGCTCCAAGTGCGGTCTTACCATGGTATATGGAGACTAGAACTGTGCACAGCGCTCCAAGTGTGGGCTAACATGGTATATTGAGACCGGAAGTATGCAAAGTGCTCCACGCATGGTCTAACCAGGATATGGAGACCAGTACTATGCAAAGTGCTCCAAGTGCGGTCTAACCATGGTATATGGAGATTAGAACTGTGCACAGCGCTCCAAGTGTGGGCTAACCATGGTATATTGAGACCAGAACAGTGCACAGTACTCCAAGCGTGGTCTAACCAAGATATAGAAACCAGAACTATGCAAAGTGCTCCAAGTGCGGTCTAACCACGGTATATGGAGACTAGAACTGTGCACAGCGCTCCAAGTGTGGTATAACCATGGTATATGGAGACCAGAACTGTGCACAGTGCTCCAAGTGTGGTCTAACCATGGTATATGGAGACCAGAACTGTGCACAGTGCTCCAAGTGTGGTCTAACCATGGTATATGGAGGCCAGAACTGTGCACAGCGCTCCAAGTGTGGGCTAACCATGGTATATTGAGACCGGAAGTATGCAAAGTGCTCCAAATGTGGTCTAACCATGGTATATGGAGACTAGAACTGTGCACAGCACTCCAAGTGTGGGCTAACATGGTATATTGAGACCGGAACTATGCAAAGTGCTCCAAGTGTGGTCTGACCAAGATATGGAGACCAGAACTATGCAAAGTGCTCCAAGTGCGGGCTAACCATGGTATATGGAGATTAGAATTATGCACAGCACTCCAAGTGTGGGCTAACCATGGTATATTGAGACCAGAAGAGTGCAGAGTACTCCAAGCGTGGTCTAACCAAGATATAGAAACCAGAACTAAGCAAAGCGCTCCAAGTTTGGTCTAACCACAGTATATGGAGACTAGAACTGTGCACAGTGCTCCAAGCTTGGTCTAACCATGGTATATGGAGTCCAGAACTATGGAAAGAGCTCCAAGTGTGGTCTAACCATGGTATATGGAGACCAGAACTGTGCACAATGCTCCAAGTGTGGTCTAACCATGGTATATGGAGACCAAAATTGTGCACAGTGCCCCAAGCGTGATCTAACCATGGTATATGGAGACCAGAACAGTCCACAGTGTTCCAGTTGTGGTCTAACCATGGTATATGGAGACCAGAACCCTGCACAGTGCTCCAAGTGTGGGCTAACCATGGTATATGGAGAACAGAACTGTGCACAGTGCTCCAAGTGTGGTCTAACCAAGGTATATGGAGACCAGAACTGTGCACAGTGCTCCAAGTGTGGTCTAACCATGGTATATGGAGACCAGAACTGTGCACAATGCTCCAAGTGTGGTCTAACCAAGGTATATGGAGACCAGAAATGTGCACAGTACTCCAAGTGTGGTCTAACCAAGGTATATGGAGACCAGAACTGTGCACAGTACTCCAAGTGTTGTCTAACCAATGCATATGGAGACCAGAACGGTGCACAATGCTCCAAGTGTGGTCTAACCAAGGTATATGGAGACCAGAACTGTGCACAGTGCTCCAAGTGTGGTCTAACCAAGGTATATGGAGACCAGAACTGTGCACAGTGCTCCAAGTGTGGTCTAACCAAGGTATATGGAGACCAGAACTGTGCACAGTGCTCCAAGTGTGGTCTAACCAAAATATAGCATATTGAAACCTGAACTGTGCACAGTGCTCCAAGTCTGGTCTAACCACAATATAGTATATTGAAACCTGAACTGTGCACAGTGCTCCAAGTGTGGTCTAACCACAATATACTATATTGAAAGCTGAACTGTGCACAGTGCTCCAAGTGTGGTCTAACCACAATATCGTATATTCAAACCTGAACTGTGCACAGTGCTCCAAGTGTGGTCTAACCACAATATCGTATATTGAAACCTGAACTGTGCACAGTGCTCCAAGTGTGGTCTAACCACAACATCGTATATTGAAACCTGAACTGTGCACAGTGCTCCAAGTGTGGTCTAACCACAATATAGTATATTGATACCTGAACTGTGCACAGTGCTCCAAGTGTGGTCTAACCACAATATAGTATATTGAAACTTGAACTGTGCACAGTGCTCCAAGTGTGGTCTAACCACAATATAGTATATTGAAACCTGAACTGTGCACAGTGCTCCAAGTGTGGTCTAACCACAATATAGTATATTGAAACCTGAACTGTGCACAGTGCTCCAAGTGTGGTCTTACCACAATATAGTATATTGAAACCAGAACAGTGCACAGTGCTCCAAGTGTGGTGTAACCACAATATAGTATATTGAAACCTGAACTGTACACAGTGCTCCAAGTGTGGTCTAACCACAATATAGTATATTGAAACCTGAACTGTGCACAGAGCTCCAAGTGTGGTCTAACCAAAATATGGTATATTGAAACCTGATCTGTGCACAGTGCTCCAAGTGTGGTCTTACCACAATATAGTACATTGAAACCTGAACTGTGCACAGTGCTCCAAGTGTGGTCTTACCACAATATAGTATATTGAAACCAGAACTGTGCACAGTGCTCCAAGTGTGGTCTAACCACAATGTAGTATATTGAAACCTGAACTGCGCACAGTGCTCCAAGTGTGGTCAAACCACAATATAGTGTATTGAAACCTGAACTGTGCACAGTGCTCCAAGTGTGGTCTAACCACAATATCGTATATTGAAACCTGAACTGCGCACAGTGCTCCAAGTGTGGTCTAACCACAATATGGGATATTGAAACCTGAACTGCGCACAGTGCTCCAAGTGTGGTCTAACCACAATATAGTATATTGAAACCTGAACTGCGCACAGTGCTCCAAGTGTGGTCTAACCACAATATAGTATATTGAAACCTGAACTGCGCACAGTGCTCCAAGTGTGGTCTAAGCACAATATAGTGTATTGAAACCTGAACTGTCCACAGTGCTCCATGTGTGGTCAACCACAATATAGTAGATTGAAACCTGAACTGTGCACAGTGCTCCAAGTGTGGTCTAACCACAATATAGTATATTGAAACCTGAACTGTGCACAGTGCTCCATGTGTGGTCTAACCACAATGTAGTATATTGAAACCTGAACTGCGCACAGTGCTCCAAGTGTGGTCTAACCACAATATAGTATATTGAAACCTGAACTGTGCACAGTGCTCCATGTGTGGTCTAACCACAATATAGTATATTGAAACCTGAACTGTGCACAGTGCTCCAAGTGTGGTCTAACCACAATATAGTATATTGAAACCTGAACTGTGCACAGTGCTCCAAGTGTGGTCTAACCATAATATAGTATATTGAAAGCTGAACTGCGCACAGTGCTCCAAGTGTGGTCTAACCACAATATAGTATATTGAAACCTGAACTGTGCACAGTGCTCCAAGTGTGGTCTAACCATAATATAGTATATTGAAACCTGAACTGTGCACAGTGCTCCAAGTGTGGTCTAACTACAATATAGTATATTGAAACCTGAACTGTGCACAGTGCTCCAAGTGTGGTCTAACCACAATATAGTATATTGAAACCTGAACTGTGCACAGTGCTCCATGTGTGGTCTAACCACAATGTAGTATATTGAAACCTGAACTGCGCACAGTGCTCCAAGTGAGGTCTAACCACAATATAGTATATTGAAACCTGAACTGCGCACAGTGCTCCAAGTGTGGTCTAACCACAATATAGTATATTGAAACCTGAACTGTGCACAGTGCTCCAAGTGTGGTCTAACCACAATATCGTATATTGAAACCTGAACTGTGCACAGTGCTCCAAGTGTGGTCTAACCACAATATAGTATATTGAAACCTGAACTGTGCACAGTGCTCCAAGTGTGGTCCAACCACAATGTAGTATATTGAAACCTGAACTGTGCACAGTGCTCCAAGTGTGGTCTAACCACAATAAAGTATATTGAAACCTGAACTGTGCACAGTGCTCCAAGTGTGGTCTAACCACAATATAGTATATTGAAACCTGAACTGTGCACAGTGCTCCAAGTGTGGTCCAACCACAATATAGTATATTGAAACCTGAACTGTGCACAGTGCTCCAAGTGTGGTCTAACCACAATGAAGTATATTGAAACCTGAACTGTGCACAGTGCTCCAAGTGTGGTCTAACCACAGTATAGTATATTGAAACCTGAACTGCGCACAGTGCTCCAAGTGTGGTCTAACCACAATACAGTATATTGAAACCTGAACTGCGCACAGTGCTCCAAGTGTGGTCTAACCACAATATCGTATATTGAAACCTGAACTGTGCACAGTGCTCCAAGTGTGGTCTAACCACAATATAGAATATTGAAACCTGAACTGTGCACAGTGCTCCAAGTGTGGTCTAACCACAATATAGTATATTGAAACCTGAACTGTGCACAGTGCTCCAAGTGTGGTCCAACCACAATATAGCATATTGAAACCTGAACTGCGCACAGTGCTCCAAGTTTGGTCTAACCACAATATAGTATATTGAAACCTGAACTGTGCACAGTGCTCCAAGTGTGGTCTAACCACAATATGGTATATTGAAACCTGAACTGTGCACAGTGCTCCAAGTGTGGTCTAACCACAATATAGTATATTGAAACCAGAACAGTGCACAATGCTCCAAGTGTGGTCTAACCACAATATAGTATATTGAAACCTAAACTGCGCACTGTGCTCCAAGTGTGGTCTAACCACAATATAGTATATTGAAACCTGAACTGTGCACAGTGCTCCAAGTGTGGTCCAACCACAATATAGTATATTGAAACCAGAACAGTGCACAGTGCTCCAAGTGTGGTCCAACCACAATATTGTATATTGAAACCTGAACTGTGCACAGTGCTCCAAGTGTGGCCTAACCACAATATAATATATTGAAACCAGAACAGTGCACAGTGCTCCAAGTGTGGTCTAACCACAATATAGTATATTGAAACCTGAACTGTGCACAGTGCTCCAAGTGTGGTCTAACCACAATATAGTATATTGAAACCTGAACAGTGCACAGTGCTCCAAGTGTGGTCTAACCACAATATAGTATATTGAAACCTGAACTGTGCACAGTGCTCCAAGTGTGGTCTAACCACAATATAGTATATTGAAACCTGAACTGTGCACAGTGCTCCAAGTGTGGTCTAACCATAATATAGTATATTGAAAGCTGAACTGCGCACAGTGCTCCAAGTGTGGTCTAACCACAATATAGTATATTGAAACCTGAACTGTGCACAGTGCTCCAAGTGTGGTCTAACCATAATATAGTATATTGAAACCTGAACTGTGCACAGTGCTCCAAGTGTGGTCTAACTACAATATAGTATATTGAAACCTGAACTGTGCACAGTGCTCCAAGTGTGGTCTAACCACAATATAGTATATTGAAACCTGAACTGTGCACAGTGCTCCATGTGTGGTCTAACCACAATGTAGTATATTGAAACCTGAACTGCGCACAGTGCTCCAAGTGAGGTCTAACCACAATATAGTATATTGAAACCTGAACTGCGCACAGTGCTCCAAGTGTGGTCTAACCACAATATAGTATATTGAAACCTGAACTGTGCACAGTGCTCCAAGTGTGGTCTAACCACAATATCTTATATTGAAACCTGAACTGTGCACAGTGCTCCAAGTGTGGTCTAACCACAATATAGTATATTGAAAACTGAACTGTGCACAGTGCTCCAAGTGTGGTCCAACCACAATGTAGTATATTGAAACCTGAACTGTGCACAGTGCTCCAAGTGTGGTCTAACCACAATAAAGTATATTGAAACCTGAACTGTGCACAGTGCTCCAAGTGTGGTCTAACCACAATATAGTATATTGAAACCTGAACTGTGCACAGTGCTCCAAGTGTGGTCCAACCACAATATAGTATATTGAAACCTGAACTGTGCACAGTGCTCCAAGTGTGGTCTAACCACAATGAAGTATATTGAAACCTGAACTGTGCACAGTGCTCCAAGTGTGGTCTAACCACAGTATAGTATATTGAAACCTGAACTGCGCACAGTGCTCCAAGTGTGGTCTAACCACAATACAGTATATTGAAACCTGAACTGCGCACAGTGCTCCAAGTGTGGTCTAACCACAATATCGTATATTGAAACCTGAACTGTGCACAGTGCTCCAAGTGTGGTCTAACCACAATATAGCATATTGAAACCTGAACTGTGCACAGTGCTCCAAGTGTGGTCTAACCACAATATTGTATATTGAAACCTGAACTGTGCACAGTGCTCCAAGTGTGGTCCAACCACAATATAGCATATTGAAACCTGAACTGCGCACAGTGCTCCAAGTTTGGTCTAACCACAATATAGTATATTGAAACCTGAACTGTGCACAGTGCTCCAAGTGTGGTCTAACCACAATATGGTATATTGAAACCTGAACTGTGCACAGTGCTCCAAGTGTGGTCTAACCACAATATAGTATATTGAAACCAGAACAGTGCACAATGCTCCAAGTGTGGTCTAACCACAATATAGTATATTGAAACCTAAACTGCGCACTGTGCTCCAAGTGTGGTCTAACCACAATATAGTATATTGAAACCTGAACTGTGCACAGTGCTCCAAGTGTGGTCCAACCACAATATAGTATATTGAAACCAGAACAGTGCACAGTGCTCCAAGTGTGGTCCAACCACAATATTGTATATTGAAACCTGAACTGTGCACAGTGCTCCAAGTGTGGCCTAACCACAATATAATATATTGAAACCAGAACAGTGCACAGTGCTCCAAGTGTGGTCTAATCACAATATAGTATTTTGAAACCTGAACTGTGCACAGTGCTCCAAGTGTGGTCTAACCACAATATAGTATATTGAAACCTGAACTGTGCACAGTGCTCCAAGTGTGGTCTAACCACGATATAGTATATTGAAACCTGAACTGTGCACAGTGCTCCAAGTGTGGTCCAACCACAATATAGTATATTGAAACCTGAACTGTGCACAGTGCTCCATGTGTGGTCTAACCACAATATAGTATATTGAAACCTGAACTGTGCACAGTGCTCCAAGTGTGGTCTCACCACAATATAGTATATTGAAACCTGAACTGTGCACAGTGCTCCAAGTGTGGTCTAACCACAATATAGGATATTGAAACCTGAACTGTGCACAGTGCTCCAAGTGTGGTCTAACCACAATATAGTATATTGAAACCTGAACTGCGCACAGTGCTCCAAGTGTGGTCTAATCACAATATAGTATATTGAAACCTGAACTGTGCACAGTGCTCCAAGTGTGGTCTACCCACAATATAGTATATTGAAACCTGAACTGTGCACACTGCTCCAAGTGTGGCCTAACCACAATATAGTACATTGAAACCTGAACTCTGCACAGTGCTCCAAGTGTGGTCTAACCACAATATAGTATATTGAAACCTGAACTGTGCACAGTGCTCCAAGTGTGGTCTAACCACAATATTGTATATTGAAACCTGAACTGTGCACAGTGCTCCAAGTGTGGTCGAACCACAATATAGTATATTGAAACCTGAACTGTGCACAGTGCTCCAAGTGTGGTCTAACCACAATATAGTATATTGAAACCTGAAAGATGCACAGTGCTCCAAGTATGGTCTAACCATAATATGGTATATTGAAACCTGAACTGCGCACAGTGCTCCAAGTGTGGTCTAACCACAATATAGTATATTGAAACCTGATCTGTGCACAGTGCTCCAAGTGTGGTCTAACCACAATATAGTGTATTGAAACCTGAACTGTGCACAATGCTCCAAGTGTGGTCTAACCACAATATATTATATTGAAACCTGAACTGCGCACAGTGCTCCAAGTGTGGTCTAACCACAATATAGTATATTGAAACCTGAACTGCGCACAGTGCTCCAAGTGTGGTCTAACCACAATATCGTATATTGAAACCTGAACTGTGCACAGTGCTCCAAGTCTGGTCTAATCACAATATAGTATATTGAAACCTGAACTGTGCACAGTGCTCCAAGTGTGGTCTAACCACAATATCGTATATTGAAACCTGAACAGTGCACAGTGCTCCAAGTGTGGTCTTACCACAATATAGTATATTGAAACCTGAACTGTGCACAGTGCTCCAAGTGTGGTCTAACCACAATATAGTATATTGAAACCTGAACTGTGCACAGTGCTCCAAGTGTGGTCTTACCACAATATAGTATACTGAAACCTGAACTGTGCACAGTGCTCCAAGTGTGGTCTAACCACAATGTAGTATATTGAAACCTGAACTGCGCACAGTGCTCCAAGTGTGGTCAAACCACAATATAGTAGATTGAAACCTGAACTGTGCACAGTGCTCCAAGTGTGGTCTAACCACAATATCGTATATTGAAACCTGAACTGCGCACAGTGCTCCAAGTGTGGTCTAACCACAATATAGTATATTGAAACCTGAACTGCGCACAGTGCTCCAAGTGTGGTCTAACCACAATATAGTATATTGAAACCTGAACTGTGCACAGTGCTCCAAGTGTGGTCTAACCATAATATAGTATATTGAAACCTGAACTGTGCACAGTGCTCCATGTGTGGTCTAACCACAATGTCGTATATTGAAACCTGAACTGTGCACAGTGCTCCAAGTGTGGTCTAACCACAATATATTATATTGAAACCAGAACAGTGCACAGTGCTCCAAGTGTGGTCTAACCACAATATAGTACATTGAAACCTGAACTGCGCACAGTGCTCCAAGTGTGGTCTAACCACAATATAGTGTATTGAAACCTGAACTGTCCACATTGCTCCAAGTGTGGTCCAACCACAATATAGTATATTGAAACCAGAACAGTGCACAGTGCTCCAAGTGTGGTCCAACCACAATATAGTATATTGAAACCTAAACTGTGCACAGTGCTCCAAGTGTGGCCTAACCACAATATAATATATTGAAACCAGAACAGTGCACAGTGCTCCAAGTGTGGTCTAACCACAATATAGTATATTGAAACCTGAACTGTGCACAGTGCTTCAAGTGTGGTCAACCACAATATAGTATATTGAAACCTGAACAGTGCACAGTGCTCCAAGTGTGGTCTAACCACAATATAGTATATTGAAACCTGAACTGTGCACAGTGCTCCAAGTGTGGTCTAACCACAATGTAGTATATTGAAACCTGAACTGTGCACAGTGCTCCAAGTGTGGTCTAACCACAATATAGTATATTGAAACCTGAACTGCGCACAGTGCTCCAAGTGTGGTCTTACCACAATATAGCATATTGAAACCTGAACTGCGCACAGTGCTCCAAGTGTGTTCTAACCACAATATAGTATATTGAAACCTGAACTGCGCACAGTGCTCCAAGTCTGGTCTAACCACAATATGACATATTGAAACCTGAACTGCGCACAGTGCTCCAAGTGTGGTCTAATCACAATATAGTATTTTGAAAAGTGAACTGTGCACAGTGCTCCAAGTGTGGTCTAACCACAATATAGTATATTGAAACCTGAACTGTGCACAGTGCTCCAAGTGTGGTCTAACCACAACATAGTATATTGAAACCTGAACTGTGCACAGTGCTCCAAGTGTGGTCCAACCACAATATAGTATATTGAAACCTGAACTGTGCACAGTGCTCCATGTGTGGTCTAACCACAATATAGTATATTGAAACCTGAACTGTGCACAGTGCTCCAAGTGTGGTCGAACCACAATATAGTATATTGAAACCTGAACTGTGCACAGTGCTCCAAGTGTGGTCTAACCACAATATAGTATATTGAAACCTGAACTGCGCACAGTGCTCCAAGTGTGGTCTAATCACAAGATAGTATATTGAAACCTGAACTGTGCACAGTGCTCCAAGTGTGGTCTAACCACAATATAGTATATTGAATCCTGAACTGTGCACAGTGTTCCAAGTGTGGTCTAACCACAATATAGTATTTTGAAACCTGAACTGTGCACAGTGCTCCAAGTGTGGTCTAACCACAATATAGTATATTGAAACCTGAACTGTGCACAGTGCTCCAAGTGTGGTCTAATCACAATATAGTATATTGAAACCAGAACTGCGCACAGTGCTCCAAGTGTGGTCTAATCACAATATAGTATATTGAAACCTGAACTGTGCACAGTGCTCCAAGTGAGGTCGAACCACAATATAGCATATTGAAACCTGAACTGTGCACAGTGCTCCAAGTGTGGTCTAACCACAAGATAGTATATTGAAACCTGAACTGTGCACAGTGCTCCAAGTGTGGTCTAACCACAATATAGTATATTGAAAACTGAACTGTGCACAGTGCTCCAAGTGTGGTCTAACCACAATATAGTATATTGAAACCTGAACTGCGCACAGTGCTCCAAGTGTGGTCTAACCACAATATAGTATATTGAAACCTGAACTGTGCACAGTGCTCCAAGTGTGGTCTAATCACAATATAGTATATTGAAACCAGAACAGTGCACAGTGCTCCAAGTGTGGTCTAATCACAATATAGTATATTGAAACCTGAACTGTGCACAGTGCTCCAAGTGTGGTCTAACCACAATATAGTATATTGAAACCTGAACTGCGCACAGTGCTCCAAGTGTGGTCTAATCACAATATAGTATATTGAAACCAGAACAGTGCACAGTGCTCCAAGTGTGGTCTAACCACAATATACTGTATTGAAACCTGAACTGCGCACAGTGCTCCAAGTGTGGTCTAACCACAATATAGTATATTGAAACCTGAACTGCGCACAGTGCTCCAAGTGTGGTCTAATCACAATATAGTATATTGAAACCTGAACTGTGCACAGTGCTCCAAGTGTGGTCTAACCACAATATAGTATATTGAAACCTGAACTGCGCACAGTGATCCAAGTGTGGTCTAACCACAATATAGTATATTGAAATCTGAACTGTGCACAGTGCTCCAAGTGTGGTCTAACCACAATATAGTATATTGAAACCAGAACAGTGCACAGTGCTCCAAGTGTGGTCTAACCACAACATTGTATATTGAAATCTGAACTGTGCACAGTGCTCCAAGTGTGGTCTAACCACAATATAGTATATTGAAACCTGAACTGTGCACAGTGCTCCAAGTGTGGTCTAACCAGAATATAGTATATTGAAACCTGAACTGTGCACAGTGCTCCAAGTGTGGTCTAACCACAATATAGTATATTGAAACCTGAACTGCGCACAGTGCTCCAAGTGTGGTCTAACCACAATATCATATATTGAAACCTGAACTGTGCACAGTGCTCCAAGTGTGGTCTAATCACAATATAGTAAATTGTAACCTGAACTGTGCACAGTGCTCCAAGTGTGGTCTAACCACAATATCGTATATTGAAACCTGAACTGTGCACAGTGCTCCAAGTGTGGTCTAACCACAATATAGTAAATTGTAACCTGAACTGTGCACAGTGCTCCAAGTGTGGTCTAACCACAATATAGTATATTGAAACCTGAACTGTGCACAGTGCTCCAAGTGTGGTCTAACCACAATATAGTATATTGAAACCTGAACTGCGCACAGTGCTCCAAGTGTGGTCTAACCACAATATAGTATATTGAAAGCTGAACTGTGCACAGTGCTCCAAGTGTGGTCTAACCACAATGTAGTATATTGAAACCTGAACTGTGCACAGTGCTCCAAGTGTGGTCTAATCACAATATAGTATATTGAAACCTGAACTGCGCACAGTGCTCCAAGTGTGGTCTAAGCACAATATAGTATATTGAAACCTGAACTGCGCACAGTGCTCCAAGTGTGGTCTAGCCACAATATGGAATATTGAAACCTGAACTGTGCACAGTGCTCCAAGTGTGGTCTAACCACAATATAGTATATTGAAACCTGAACTGTGCACAGTGCTCCAAGTGTGCTCTAACCACAATATAGTATATTGAAACCTGAACTGCGCACAGTGCTCCAAATGTGGTCTAACCACAATATAGTATATTGAAACCTGAACTGCGCACAGTGCTCCAAGTGTGGTCTAACCACAATATAGTATATTGAAACCTGATCTGTGCACAGTGCTCCAAGTGTGGTCTAACCACAATATAGTGTATTGAAACCTGAACTGTGCACAATGCTCCAAGTGTGGTCTAACCACAATATATTATATTGAAACCTGAACTGCGCACAGTGCTCCAAGTGTGGTCTAACCACAATATAGTATATTGAAACCTGAACTGCGCACAGTGCTCCAAGTGTGGTCTAACCACAATATCGTATATTGAAACCTGAACTGTGCACAGTGCTCCAAGTCTGGTCTAATCACAATATAGTATATTGAAACCTGAACTGTGCACAGTGCTCCAAGTGTGGTCTAACCACAATATCGTATATTGAAACCTGAACAGTGCACAGTGCTCCAAGTGTGGTCTTACCACAATATAGTATATTGAAACCTGAACTGTGCACAGTGCTCCAAGTGTGGTCTAACCACAATATAGTATATTGAAACCTGAACTGTGCACAGTGCTCCAAGTGTGGTCTTACCACAATATAGTATACTGAAACCTGAACTGTGCACAGTGCTCCAAGTGTGGTCTAACCACAATGTAGTATATTGAAACCTGAACTGCGCACAGTGCTCCAAGTGTGGTCAAACCACAATATAGTAGATTGAAACCTGAACTGTGCACAGTGCTCCAAGTGTGGTCTAACCACAATATCGTATATTGAAACCTGAACTGCGCACAGTGCTCCAAGTGTGGTCTAACCACAATATAGTATATTGAAACCTGAACTGCGCACAGTGCTCCAAGTGTGGTCTAACCACAATATAGTATATTGAAACCTGAACTGTGCACAGTGCTCCAAGTGTGGTCTAACCATAATATAGTATATTGAAACCTGAACTGTGCACAGTGCTCCATGTGTGGTCTAACCACAATGTCGTATATTGAAACCTGAACTGTGCACAGTGCTCCAAGTGTGGTCTAACCACAATATATTATATTGAAACCAGAACAGTGCACAGTGCTCCAAGTGTGGTCTAACCACAATATAGTACATTGAAACCTGAACTGCGCACAGTGCTCCAAGTGTGGTCTAACCACAATATAGTGTATTGAAACCTGAACTGTCCACATTGCTCCAAGTGTGGTCCAACCACAATATAGTATATTGAAACCAGAACAGTGCACAGTGCTCCAAGTGTGGTCCAACCACAATATAGTATATTGAAACCTAAACTGTGCACAGTGCTCCAAGTGTGGCCTAACCACAATATAATATATTGAAACCAGAACAGTGCACAGTGCTCCAAGTGTGGTCTAACCACAATATAGTATATTGAAACCTGAACTGTGCACAGTGCTTCAAGTGTGGTCAACCACAATATAGTATATTGAAACCTGAACAGTGCACAGTGCTCCAAGTGTGGTCTAACCACAATATAGTATATTGAAACCTGAACTGTGCACAGTGCTCCAAGTGTGGTCTAACCACAATGTAGTATATTGAAACCTGAACTGTGCACAGTGCTCCAAGTGTGGTCTAACCACAATATAGTATATTGAAACCTGAACTGCGCACAGTGCTCCAAGTGTGGTCTTACCACAATATAGCATATTGAAACCTGAACTGCGCACAGTGCTCCAAGTGTGTTCTAACCACAATATAGTATATTGAAACCTGAACTGCGCACAGTGCTCCAAGTCTGGTCTAACCACAATATGACATATTGAAACCTGAACTGCGCACAGTGCTCCAAGTGTGGTCTAATCACAATATAGTATTTTGAAAAGTGAACTGTGCACAGTGCTCCAAGTGTGGTCTAACCACAATATAGTATATTGAAACCTGAACTGTGCACAGTGCTCCAAGTGTGGTCTAACCACAACATAGTATATTGAAACCTGAACTGTGCACAGTGCTCCAAGTGTGGTCCAACCACAATATAGTATATTGAAACCTGAACTGTGCACAGTGCTCCATGTGTGGTCTAACCACAATATAGTATATTGAAACCTGAACTGTGCACAGTGCTCCAAGTGTGGTCGAACCACAATATAGTATATTGAAACCTGAACTGTGCACAGTGCTCCAAGTGTGGTCTAACCACAATATAGTATATTGAAACCTGAACTGCGCACAGTGCTCCAAGTGTGGTCTAATCACAAGATAGTATATTGAAACCTGAACTGTGCACAGTGCTCCAAGTGTGGTCTAACCACAATATAGTATATTGAATCCTGAACTGTGCACAGTGTTCCAAGTGTGGTCTAACCACAATATAGTATTTTGAAACCTGAACTGTGCACAGTGCTCCAAGTGTGGTCTAACCACAATATAGTATATTGAAACCTGAACTGTGCACAGTGCTCCAAGTGTGGTCTAATCACAATATAGTATATTGAAACCAGAACTGCGCACAGTGCTCCAAGTGTGGTCTAATCACAATATAGTATATTGAAACCTGAACTGTGCACAGTGCTCCAAGTGAGGTCGAACCACAATATAGCATATTGAAACCTGAACTGTGCACAGTGCTCCAAGTGTGGTCTAACCACAAGATAGTATATTGAAACCTGAACTGTGCACAGTGCTCCAAGTGTGGTCTAACCACAATATAGTATATTGAAAACTGAACTGTGCACAGTGCTCCAAGTGTGGTCTAACCACAATATAGTATATTGAAACCTGAACTGCGCACAGTGCTCCAAGTGTGGTCTAACCACAATATAGTATATTGAAACCTGAACTGTGCACAGTGCTCCAAGTGTGGTCTAATCACAATATAGTATATTGAAACCAGAACAGTGCACAGTGCTCCAAGTGTGGTCTAATCACAATATAGTATATTGAAACCTGAACTGTGCACAGTGCTCCAAGTGTGGTCTAACCACAATATAGTATATTGAAACCTGAACTGCGCACAGTGCTCCAAGTGTGGTCTAATCACAATATAGTATATTGAAACCAGAACAGTGCACAGTGCTCCAAGTGTGGTCTAACCACAATATACTGTATTGAAACCTGAACTGCGCACAGTGCTCCAAGTGTGGTCTAACCACAATATAGTATATTGAAACCTGAACTGCGCACAGTGCTCCAAGTGTGGTCTAATCACAATATAGTATATTGAAACCTGAACTGTGCACAGTGCTCCAAGTGTGGTCTAACCACAATATAGTATATTGAAACCTGAACTGCGCACAGTGATCCAAGTGTGGTCTAACCACAATATAGTATATTGAAATCTGAACTGTGCACAGTGCTCCAAGTGTGGTCTAACCACAATATAGTATATTGAAACCAGAACAGTGCACAGTGCTCCAAGTGTGGTCTAACCACAACATTGTATATTGAAATCTGAACTGTGCACAGTGCTCCAAGTGTGGTCTAACCACAATATAGTATATTGAAACCTGAACTGTGCACAGTGCTCCAAGTGTGGTCTAACCAGAATATAGTATATTGAAACCTGAACTGTGCACAGTGCTCCAAGTGTGGTCTAACCACAATATAGTATATTGAAACCTGAACTGCGCACAGTGCTCCAAGTGTGGTCTAACCACAATATCATATATTGAAACCTGAACTGTGCACAGTGCTCCAAGTGTGGTCTAATCACAATATAGTAAATTGTAACCTGAACTGTGCACAGTGCTCCAAGTGTGGTCTAACCACAATATCGTATATTGAAACCTGAACTGTGCACAGTGCTCCAAGTGTGGTCTAACCACAATATAGTAAATTGTAACCTGAACTGTGCACAGTGCTCCAAGTGTGGTCTAACCACAATATAGTATATTGAAACCTGAACTGTGCACAGTGCTCCAAGTGTGGTCTAACCACAATATAGTATATTGAAACCTGAACTGCGCACAGTGCTCCAAGTGTGGTCTAACCACAATATAGTATATTGAAAGCTGAACTGTGCACAGTGCTCCAAGTGTGGTCTAACCACAATGTAGTATATTGAAACCTGAACTGTGCACAGTGCTCCAAGTGTGGTCTAATCACAATATAGTATATTGAAACCTGAACTGCGCACAGTGCTCCAAGTGTGGTCTAAGCACAATATAGTATATTGAAACCTGAACTGCGCACAGTGCTCCAAGTGTGGTCTAGCCACAATATGGAATATTGAAACCTGAACTGTGCACAGTGCTCCAAGTGTGGTCTAACCACAATATAGTATATTGAAACCTGAACTGTGCACAGTGCTCCAAGTGTGCTCTAACCACAATATAGTATATTGAAACCTGAACTGCGCACAGTGCTCCAAATGTGGTCTAACCACAATATAGTATATTGAAACCTGAACTGCGCACAGTGCTCCAAGTGTGGTCTAACCACAATATAGTATATTGAAACCTGAACTGTGCACAGTGCTCCAAGTGTGGTCTAACCACAATATAGTATATTGAAACCTGAACTGTGCACAGTGCTCCAAGTGTAGTCTAACCACAATATAGTATATTGAAACCTGAACTGTGCACAGTGCTCCAAGTGTGGTCTAACCACAATATAGTATATTGAAACCTGAACTGTGCACAGTGCTCCAAGTGTGGTCTAACCACAATATAGTATATTGAAACCTGAACAGTGCACAATGCTCCAAGTGTGGTCTAACCACAATATAGTATATTGAAACCTGAACTGTGCACAGTGCTCCAAGTGTGGTCTAACCACAATATAGTATATTGAAACCTGAACTGTGCACAGTGCTCCAAGTGTGGTCTAACCACAATATAGTATATTGAAAACTGAACTGTGCACAGTGCTCCAAGTGTGGTCTAACCACAATATAGTATATTGAAACCTGAACTGCGCACAGTGATCCAAGTGTGGTCTAACCACAATATAGTATATTGAAATCTGAACTGTGCACAGTGCTCCAAGTGTGGCCTAACCACAATATAGTATATTGAAACCAGAACAGTGCACAGTGCTCCAAGTGTGGTCTAACCACAACATAGTATATTGAAATCTGAACTGTGCACAGTGCTCCAAGTGTGGTCTAACCACAATATAGTATATTGAAACCTGAACTGTGCACAGTGCTCCAAGTGTGGTCTAACCACAATATAGTATATTGAAACCTGAACTGTGCACAGTGCTCCAAGTGTGGTCTAACCACAATATAGTATATTGAAACCTGAACTGTGCACAGTGCTCCAAGTGTGGTCTAACCACAATATAGTATATTGAAACCTGAACTGCGCACAGTGCTCCAAGTGTGGTCTAACCACAATATAGTATATTGAAACCTGATCTGTGCACAGTGCTCCAAGTGTGGTCTAACCACATTATAGTGTATTGAAACCTGAACTGTGCACAGTGCTCCAAGTGTGGTCTAACCACAATACAGTATATTGAAACCTGAACTGTGCACAGTGCTCCAAGTGTGGTCTAACCACAATATAGCATATTGAAACCTGAACTGTGCACAGTGCTCCAAGTGTGGTCTAACCACAATATAGTATATTGAAACCTGAACTGCGCACAGTGCTCCAAGTGTGGTCTAACCACAATATAGCATATTGAAACCTGAACTGTGCACAGTGCTCCAAGTGTGGTCTAACCACAATATAGCATATTGAAACCTGAACTGTGCACAGTGCTCCAAGTGTGGTCTAACCACAATACAGTATATTGAAACCTGAACAGTGCACAGTGCTCCAAGTGTGGTCTAACCACAATATAGCATATTGAAACCTGAACTGTGCACAATGCTGATAATCTGTTTTCGTGGTGTTGATTGAGGGGTAAATATTGGCCCGTTTACTGGGGATATCTCCCCTGCTCTTCTTCGAAGTAGTGCCATGGGAGCTTTTACATCAACCCGAGAAAGCAGCTGGGGTTTCCTGCAAAACATCTCATCCGAAAGACAGCACCTCCGACAGTGCAGCACTCCCTCAGCACTGCACTGGTGTGTCAGCCTCGATTTTTGTGCTCTAGTCTCTGGAGTGGGTCTGTGAACCCACAACCTTCTGACTCAGAGGCGAGAGCGCTACCACTGAGCCACAGCTGACAGGGGCGATGGCAGGAAGCACTTCTTCACCCAAAGGGTCGTGGAAATCTGGAACTCTTCCCCGCACCCACAAACAGCTGTGGATACTGGGGGACAATTAAAAAATTCAAAACTGAGATGGATAGATTTTGTTCGGCGAGGGTATTAAAGGTTACGGAACCAAGATGGGGAGTTGGAGTGAAGATACAGATCAGCCACGATCTAATTGAAAGGCGGAACAGGCTTGAGGGGCTGAATGGCTTCCTGCTGTTCCTGTGAATGTTGCTACAGATTGGCTACTGAGAGATGTACTGACCTCCATACGTGTTCTTTAGTCTCTCTCCCTCTTCGGCAATGGTGGGCTGCACCAACACCAGGACTCCAAGTAACAAGAGCAGAGCTTTCATCATCTTCCACTGAGTCCCTCAGAGTCACGATGAGATGGCTGGAGTAGAGAAGCTCTTTATATGGACTCGGAGAGTATTCTGCAGTTAATAATCACACACACACACACGGGGCGGTGTGGGATTGGCTCTATCCTGGACATTCTAAAGCAGCAGTCCGCTACCCAGGACCAACGGTAACTGGAATCAAAGCGTGAATGTGTCTCACATGCAGTTTTTTAATAATAGACAGAGGGACCAATCTGAGTAATGATTGAGCTGGTGAAGGTTTAAAGGAATTCTTTGCTGTGAATAAAGTCAATATCATACAGCAGAGAAAGAGGCCGTTCGGCCCATCATGCCTATGCCGGGTCTTTGAACGAGCTGTCCAATTCGTCCCACTCCCCCGCTCTTTCCCCATTCTCCTGCACATTTTTCCTTTCCAAGTATTTATCCCAGTTTCCTTTCGAAAATTACTACAGGTAGACTATCCTTTATCCGAAAACCTTGGGACCAGCCGTGTTTCGGTTTTCGTAAAATTTCGGATTTCGGAAGGTGGGTCGGCGGGGGTCCGCGGGGGGGTCGGCGGGGGTCCACGGGGCGGGTCAGCGGGGGTCGGGGTCGGCAGGGGTCCGCGGGGGGTTCGGCGTTGGCGGGGGTCCGCGGGGGGGTCCGCAGGGGGGTCGGTGGGGGTCCGCGGGGGGGTCGGTGGGGGTCGGGGTCGGCGGGGGTCCGCGGGGGTGCCGGCGTCAGCGGGGGTCCGCGGGGGGGTCCGCGGGGGGGTCGGTGGGGGTCGGGGTCGGCGGGGGTCCGCGGGGGGTTCGGCGGGGGTTGGGGTTGGCGGGGGTCCGTGGGGGGTCGTGCGCACGACTTACGCTGACCCTCTGCTCAGCGTAAGTCGGCGGGGGTCCGCGGGGGTCGGGGTTGGCGGGGGTCCGCGGGGGGTCCGCGGGGGGGTCGGCAGGGGTCGGGGTCGGCGGGGGGGTCGGCGGGGGTCCGCGGGGGGTCGTGCGCACGACTTACGCTGAACGAAAAAACCTTCGGTTTTTAGAGGGTTTCGGTTTTCGGAAGTTCGGATAAAGGGTAGTCTACCTGTATTGAATTTGCTTCCACCGCCCTTTCAGGCAGCGCATTCCCGATCACAACAACTCGCTGTGTAAAAAACATTCTCCTCATCGCCCATCTAGCTCTTTTGCCAATTATTTTCAATCTGTTTCCCCTGGTTACCTAATCTCGCACCCACTAGAAGACCCCACGGCCACTAGTGGACGAAGCGACGGGAGAGTTCCGACCAATATTTACCCCCCAACCAACATCGCTAAAACAGATTTGGAACATAGGAACAGGAGGAGACGATTGAGCCCCTCGAGCCTGTTCCGCCATTCAGTGAGATCCTGGCTGATCTGCGACCCAACTCCATACACCTGCCTTTGCCCCATATCCCTCAATACCTTTGGTTAACAGAAATCTATCAATCTCAGATTTCAAATTAACAACTGACCCAGCATCAATTTGCCATTTGTGTGTAGAAGTGTTTCCTAACTTCACTCCAGAAAGGTCTGGCTCTAATTTTTAGACTCTGCCCCCTAGTCCTAGACTCCCCAACCAGCGGATATAGTTTCTCTCTCTCTACCCTATCTGTTCCCGCTAATATCTTGAAAACTTCGATCAGATCACCCCTTAACCTTCTAAATTCCAGGGAATACAACCCTAATTTGTGTCACCTCTCCTCATAATTTAACCCTTGGAGTCCGGGTATCATTCTGGTAAACCTACGCTGCACTCCCTCCAAGGCCAATACATCCTTCCTAAGGTGTGGTGCCCAGAACTGCTCACAGTGCTCCAGGTGTGGTCTAACCAGGGCTTTGTATAGCTGTAGCATAACTTCTACCCCCTTGTATTCCAGTCTTCTAGATATAAAGGCCTAGAAATTCAGTTGGGCGCCGTTTGGGGCGCCAAGCTCGCCTGGGCGCCGGAATTACCGCTGCGAGCGGAGCCACTTGCGCCATCCCGATATTCAGTTTCTGCGCCCCAAACGGAAGCGGGCCGCTACTCGAGGCTTCCCGCGCCCCGCTTGGGGCGCTCACCCTGAATATCGCTGCGCTAAGGGCCACAGCGCCACACGCTGTGGCACGGCACGCTGCAGTACTGCAGGCCTTCCTCCCACTGTTAAGGGGGAGGTGCCTGCAACAGCGCGATCCCCGCTCGCGAGTGCCGGCAAATGAGCCCGGCACCAAGGAGAAGTGCCGGGCTCTCGGGAAACAGCCGGCAATGCCGCGGGGGGGGGGTGTAGGAGGCCGGGGACGGAGGTGCTGGCAGGCGGCCGCCAAAAAAGCGGCCGGCCGCACCTCCACCTTAACTTGCGCCACTCCCGCCACAGGTAGGCCCTGTGAACCGGTCGCGATTTGCGACCGGCGTTAACGAGGCGGGCGTGACCAAATATGGTGATCGGGGCAGGAGCGGGGCGCTGCGCACACCGATGACGTCATCGGTGGCAGTGCAGCGCTACAGGCTAACGCCGCCATTAGCGCCCCGCTAAATATCGCGGGAGGTGTGGCCAGTGGCGCTAAAGCCACTGAGTGCCCTCTTTGGGCGCTAACTGGTGGCGCAGCCCACTGAATTTCTAGGCCCAAGACTTTTAGATTATTTTCTGTACTTGAACGATCTGTGTACATGGACCCCTCAGTCTCTTTGGACCTACCCTATTTCTAGCTTTTCACCATTTAGAAAGTACTCTGATCTATACTTTTTCGGTCCAAAGTAGATGACCTCACACCTGCCGACATTGAAAGGCATTAACCCTGAGTTTTCCCATTCACTTAATCTATTAATATCTCTTTGTAATTTTATGCTTCCATCTACACTGCTTACAATGTGGCCCATCTTTGTGTCATCCGTAGACAATCCCCTGTCTACTACTTTGGTCACCTCTTCACAAATTTCAATCAGACTTGTCAGGCATGACCTGCCCTTTACAAATCCAGGCTGGCTCTCTCTGATCAGCTGAGAATTTTCAAGGTGTTTAGTCACTCTATCCTTAATTATAGACTCCAGTAAATTCCTGACAACAGATGTTAGGCAAACTGTTCTATAAATCCCTGGTGATACAAATGGAAAAAGTAGAATATGAGAGTAAACAAGGAAGAAATGTTAAAAAAATATTGTAAGAGCTGCTACAAGTACGTAAAAAGGAAGAGAGTAGCAAAAGTAAACGTTGGTCCCTTAGAGGCTGAGACAAGAGAAATTATAATGAGGAATAAGGAAATTGCAGGGAAATTAAACAAATATTTTGTATCTGTTGCCACAATAGAAGACACAAAAGCATTCTAAAAATAGTGGAGAACAAAGGGGCTGATGAGAGTGAGGAACTTAAAATAATTAAGTTCAACAGAAAAAAATACTTGCAAAACTAATGGGACTGAAAGCTGACAAATTCCCCTGGATCTGATGGACTACATCCTAGAGTTCTAAAAGAGATGGCTGAAGAGATAGTGGATGCATTGGTTGTGATCTCCAAAATTCCCTAGATTCAGGAACGGTCCCAGCAGATTGGAAGGTAGCAAATGTAACAACGCTATTCAAGAAAGAAGGGGGAGGAAACAGGGAAGTACAGGCTGATTGGCATGATGTCAGTCATCGGGAAAATGCTGGGCTCCATTATTAAGGAAGTGGTGGCAGGGCATTTAGAAAATCATAATATGATTAGGTAGAGTCAACATGGTTTTATGAAAGGGAAATCGTGTTGAAGAAATTTATTAGAGTTGTTTGAGGATGTAAATAGCATGGAAGGTAAAGGGGAGCCAGTGGATATAGTATATTTGGATTTCTAAAAGGCATTTGATAAGGTACCACTCATAAGGTTATAACACAAGATTAGTGTGTCATGGGGTTGGGGGTAATATATTAGTGTGGATAGGGGATTGATTAACGGACAGGAAATGGAGAGTAGGGATAAACGGGTCATTTACCATTTGTAGGCTGTAACTCGTGGGGTGCCGCAAGGATCAGTGCTTGGGCCTCAGCTATTTACAATCTATATTAATGATCTAGATGCAGGGACCGAGTGTAATGTATCCAAGTTTGCTGACGATACAAAGCCAGGTGGAACAGTAAGCTGTGAGGAGGACACAAAGGGTCTGCAAAGTGATATAGACGGGTTAAGTGATGGAGTATAATGTGGGGAAATGTGAGGTTGTTCACTTTGGTAGGAAGAATAGAGAAACAGAATACTTTTTAAATGGTGAGAAACGATTAAATGTTGGTGTTCAGAGAGATTTAGGTGTCCTCGTACAGGAAACACAGAGAGTTAGCCTGCAGGTACAGCCAGCAATTAGAAATGCTAATGGCACGTTGGCCTTTATTTCAAGGGGGTTGGAATACAAGAGTAAGGAGATCTTGCTCACCTTCAGTGATTTCTATTTCACTCCTCGTGTTTGAATCTCTTCTGCCTTCCACCCTATCACAGAACTTCCCTTTTGTTCATTCCCCCGCTCCCCACTTTCCCTGCCCCTGCACTTGCTTAAAATCTGTTACTTCTCTTAACTGTTTCCAGTTCCGACGAAAGGTTGTCGACCTGAAGCGTTGAATCTGTTTCTCTCTCCACAGCTGCTGCCTGACCTGCTGAGTATTTCCAGCATTGTCTGTTTCTATTTCAGATTTCCAGTATCTGCAGTATTTTCCGATTGTAGTGAGGAAGTCTTGCTACAATTGTACAGGGCCTTGGTGAGACCACACCTGGAGTACTGTGCGCAGTTTAGGCCTCCTTATCTGAGGGAGGACATACCTGCCTTAGAGGCGGTGCAACGAAGGTTCACTAGATTGATTCCTGGGAGGAGAGGGCTGTCCTATGATGAGAGATTGTGTAGAATGGGCCTATTCTCTCTGGAGTTTAGAAGAATGAGAGGTGATCTCATTGAAACATACAAGATTCTGAGGGGCATTGACAGGGTCGATGCTGACAGGTTGTTTCCCCTGGCTGGAGTGTCTAGAACTAGGGGGCATAGTCTCAGGATAAGGGGTCGGCCATTTAAGACTGAGATGAGGAGGAATTTCTTCACTCAGAGGGTTGTGAATCATTGAAATTCTGTACCCCAAAGGGCTGCGAATGCTGAATCATTAAGTATATTCAAGGAGAGATCGATAGATTTTTGGACTCTTGGGGAATCAAGGGATATGGAGATCGGGCGGGAAAGTGGAGTTGAGGTCGAAGATCAGCCGTGATCTTATTGAATGGTGGAGCAGGCTCGAGGGGCCGTATGGCCGACTCCTGCTCCAAATTCTTCAGTTCTGATGTTCTTAAATTCCCTCTCTCATCTTTATTAAATAGCAGAGTGACATGTGCGATTTTCCAATCTAAAGGAACGGTTCCTCTATCGAGAGAACTTTGGAAGTTTATAGGTAAGGCATCTGCAATGTTCAAGCCTACTTTCTTTTAAAACCGAGGGATTGGTCACACTTAAGTGCCATTAAAGCAATTATCTGGTAATTATCACTGCTGCTTGTGGGAGCTTGCTGTGCGCAAATTGGCTCCCGCATTTCCTACATTACAACAGTGACACAGCAAAAGATACTTAATTGGCTGGAAAGCTCTTTGGAAAGACCAGAGGTGTGAAAGTTACTATAGAAATGCAAACCTTTCTTTTCAATTCTCCCTCTCTTCCCCCACAGAGGGAGGCTGTGATTGGAGGAGAGGAGAGGGAGCGGAGAGAGGGAGGCTGTGATTGGAGGAGAACACTCTTTACTTGTGCCTTGTAGATGGTAGAAAGGCTTTGGGGAGTCAGGGTGTGAGACACTCGCCGCAGAATACCCAACCTCTGACCTGGTCTCGTAGCCACAGTATTTATGTGGCTGGTCCAGTTAAGTTTCTGGTCAATAGTGACCCCCAGGATGTTGATGGTGGGGGATTTGGCGATGGTAATGATGTTGAGTGTCAAGGGGAGGTGGTTAGACTCTTGCTTGTTGGAGATAGTCGTTGCCTGGCATTTGTGTGGCGCGAATGTTACCTGCCACTTATCAGTCCAAGCCTGAATGTCATTCGGGTCTTGCAGCATGTGGGCACAGACTGCTTCATTATCTGAGGAGTCTCAGGCAATTAAGAGTTAAAAGTCTGAGATATCTCACGAGTGAAGAAAGCTAAACTGTTGTGTCCAAGGGTTCATGCTGTCCTTTCACTGACTTTAGGCAGCAGCAAACTGTTACAGACAGGACTTGTTCAAAAGACCAGACCAGAAGTAACTGGACTCAAAGATTCAATGCAGCTCTGGGCCAGTGAGGCAGGCAGAGAGAGTCAAACAGAGGGAAAAACTCTGTACAGAGGCACAGAAATATATAGATAGGCAGACAGAAAGAGATAGAAAGGGGGAGACAAAGAGAGAGACAGGCCGAGCCAGTCAAACAGTGAGAGAAAACTGAAGCACAGAGATAGAGACAGAGATATCAAGACAGACACGGAGAGAGACAGATATAGATAGAAAGAGAGAGACAGAAACTGAAGAATAGAGAGACAGAATGAGATAGATAGAGGGAGAGACAGACACAAAGGCCTAGAAATTGGGTATAGCCCCGCTTGGGGCGTTAGAATTGGCGCAG
Source organism: Somniosus microcephalus (assembly GCF_052327205.1). Taxonomy (NCBI): domain Eukaryota; kingdom Metazoa; phylum Chordata; class Chondrichthyes; order Squaliformes; family Somniosidae; genus Somniosus; species Somniosus microcephalus. The sequence continues at coordinate 69,690,202 of NW_028225179.1, read as the reverse complement.
CGCAAAGTTTATAGCCAGACGCAACTTATCACCACCTGGCGCGATATTGGGTTGCATCGCCCCTAAAGGTGATTGAGGCGTGAATTCAGGCGTTACACGGGACTCCTAAGGCGCTAAACTTCTGACGCAACCCAATATCGGAGCGGACGGGCTCAGTGCAGGTGCTCTCAATTACCGATGACCACGAGACTTCCAGGCGCCGACCAGCTCTTAAAGGGGTTGGTCAGTCAGCTTCAGCATCTACACTCTGCGCCTTGCAGGCCTCAGAATCGGCGCAGGCCCTTCTCTGGCGCTAAAAACTTGGACCAGATGGAGAAGGTGAGACAGAGAGCAGAGCGCTTCATCAATGAGGCTCTGGAGCAATTGGTGGCCGCAGTGAGATGTTCTCTACCCAGACAATGGCAGGAGGCCGAATCATAAGGACTACCAACGGGCTTGGAGGGATGTATGCCAGAGGGTCAACTCCAGCAGCATGGTGACCAGGAGCCCTGTCTAATGCAGAAAGAAATTCAACGACCTCACTCGGGTCGTGAGGGTGGATGTTGTTTCTGCAAACTTCTGCATCCCTTCATTTGCACCTGACATTATGGCTACAGGGTGGGCTGTGCTCCATTGGCCATCTGCCAGCAAGCACCCATGGCCCTTTCTGGGCTCACACATGTACATTTGACTCAGGGCGTCATGTAAGGGCTCTTGCACCATGGGGGGCATGAGATGATCACTCAGGGCATCATGTAACATAACTTCCCCTCCTTTCCCCTGCAGTCCATGCTGGCGAGGATTGGCAAAGACCAGCTTCGTACCGGTGGAGGACCTCCACAAGTGGTCACTCTCACGGATCTCGAGGAGAGAGTCCACCAGATTCTTGGAGGATGTCTGAGTGGTCCTGTAACCACTGCAGCTGCCGACCCCATTGTCGACAGCGATGGTAAGGTTCTCACCTTTTACAACTGTCTCCTTCCACTTGTTCCCCCCGCCAGCATGCTTTCTCACTGTGGACCCATGTCATAGCCTTGCCGCAATCTGGCATCCCTTGCTGCCAAGCTGTCCTTTTGCTAAAGCCACTCTTCCACCTCCCTGCTTTCAGATGCTGCATCACCAGCTCGGGAGCTGGGCCCTCAAGCTGCCAGTGCCAGTGCCTCCGAAGGCTCAATGAGAAAATTACTGTCCAACAGAAGGTCAGCAACTCTCTCCAGCAACGATCAGGATGGCCAGCCCAAATGGCTGCAGCTTTTATACTAGTGCTGTCCCCTTTAAATAGTGCCTCCCGAGTCCGAGAATGGCCTGGGAACGCTCCATCCAGCTGTTACTAATAGCGCCAGGCGGAAAGGTTGCGGGCGCCACCGAATATCCGGTCCGGGGCACAAAAAAGGCGTTGCACATTGAAATGACGTCATGATCTGCCTGCGCCCGCGGGCACGCACAAAGAGTTAGCGCCAGCGCTAAAATCATACTCAATATGGGAGGTGGCGCTATATTCACTGCGACCGCCCGAAAATTGGGTAACGCCCCAATTCTTGGGCTCTTTAGGCGCTAATCGCTGGCGCTACCAACCGAATTTCTAGGCCAAAGACTGTTAGAAAGCGACAGAGAAAGTGAGGCAGAGAAAGGTTGGAGACTGAGAGAAAGCTAGACACAGATAGAGACTGATATAGATAGAGAGAGGAAGAGCCAGAGAGACGGAGCGAGAGAAAAACTGAAGTACATAGCCAGAGAGAGAGAGACGCAGAGACTTTTAAATAGAAAGAGTCAGATAGAGAGACTGAGGGGGAGAGACAGACATGAAAGAGACACGCACAAAGTTAGAGAGACAGAAAGACAGATACAATGACAGAGATTATAGATAGACAGACAGAGAAAGGATGAGACAGAGAGAGAGAGCTACATAGTGACAGACAGAGGGGGAGAGACAGGCAGAGAAAGTGAAAGAGACAGGGAGAGAGGAGAGAGAGAAACAGAGAGAAAAAGACATAGAAAGGAGAGAGATAGAAATTTTCTTAACAAACATAATATCCTCAGAAAAAACCAAATAGGCTTTCTTCCAAAACACCGCACCGCCGACCATATCTATACCCTTCACACCCTCATTGAAAAACATATACACCAAACAAAAAATGGGAAAATATTCGCCTGTTTCGTCGACTTCAAGAAAGCCTTTGACTCTATATGGCACGAAGGGCTCTATTATAAACTTCTTCAGTGTGGAATAGGGGGCAAAGTCTATGACCTTATTAAATCAATGTATCTGAAAAACAAATGCGGGGTCAAAATTGGAGACAAACGCACCGATTTCTTCACCCAGAGAAGAGGCGTCCGACAGGGCTGCAATTTGAGCCCGACCCTGTTCAACATATACATAAATGAATTAGCAGACATGCTGGAGCAAAGCGAGTCACCAGGTCTCCGTCTCCTTGATGGAGAAGTGAAATCCTTGTTCTATGCGGACGACCTGGTTCTGCTGTCTCCCACAGAACAGGGATTACAGCAACAACTAGACCTACTCGACAAATACTGCCAAAATTGGGCTCTAACAGTAAATCTAAAGAAAACCAACATCGTGATTTTTCAAAAAAGGCCCAGATGTCAGGAAAACAAATACCAATTTACCCTCAGTGATACCGCTATAGGACACACTATGAGCTACACCTACCTTGGTCTAACTATTACAGCATCAGGGAGCTTCAGCATAGCAGTGAATGCACTAAAAGAAAAAGCCCGAAGAGCCCTATATGCAATAAAAAGAAAATTCTACAACATCCAAATCCCAATCAAAATCTGGCTCAAAATATTTGACAGCATAATCCTGCCCATTGCACTGTACGGTAGTGAAGTATGGGGCCCGCTAAATCACCAAAGCTACACTAAATGGGAAAAACACACAATAGAAGCCCTACATGCAGAATTCTGCCGAAGCATCCTTCGCACCCAAAGAAAAACGCCAACAAATGCATGCAGAGCCGAACTAGGCAGATACCCACTGATAATAAACATCCAAAAACGAGCACTAAACTTCCTAAATCACCTCAAATCTAGCTCCCCAGACACCCTTCATTTCAAAGCCTTTCAGACCCAAGAGCTAAACCCAGAAAAGAGTCCCCTGAGTCAGCTGCTACTGAAACTAAGTACTCAGCCGGACCCTGACCAGCCCCAGACCAACACAGCCGTCCAAACACCAATCCGAGTGAACCAAATCATTAAACAATGCAAAGAAACCTACCTGGAACATTGGAACAAAATAACCGAAAGCCAAAGCAGATTAGAATGTTACCGGGCCCTAAAAAGAGATTATAAACTGGCAGACTACCTCACGACCATCAGAGACACAAAACAGAGACAGACCCACACCAGGTACAGACTAAGCGACCACCAACTGGAAATTGAAAAAGGCAGATACAAGAAATCCTGGCAGCCTAGAGAGAATAGAATATGCGATCAACGTCTGGCCGGCGAGGTTGAAACAGAAATGCATTTCCTCCTAAAATGCGAAAAATTCAACACATCAAGAAACATATTACTCAACAAGCTAAGCCAAACAACCCCAGATTTCAAGGAATTGGATGACCTGTCAAAATTGAGATTAGTCCTGGGAGAAGGAGACAGACCATACCTTGGGGCCAAATATGTAACAACATGTCACAACCTGAGGACTGTTTAAAAGTAAGACTGTTTAAAATTAATATTGTTAAAAGTAATATTGTATGTACCCAACAAATGTCAAATCGATTGACACCTACAGAATGTTGGAAAACTGTACCTTTTTGCTATGTAAGCTTTGGCAATATGGTTCTCTGTAAACTTTCATGCCAATACAGCATTTGAATTGAATTGGAATTGGAATTGGAAAGCAGAGAGAGACAGAGAGATTGACAGAGACCGGGATGGATAGAGAGAGAAATTGGCAGAGAGATGGATAGATAGAGAGACAGGCCGAGAGATACAGAGAGAGAGAGAGAGACAGATAAAGGAAGATGGACAGAGAGAGAGAGTGATAGATGGTGTCAGAGAGATGGGGAGCGTGTGGCAGTCAGGAACAGAAAGAACATAGAAACAGGAGGAGACCATTCAGCCCCTCGAGCCTGTGCTGCCATGCAATCAGGTTATGGCTGCACTGTATCTTAACTCCATCTACCCGCCTTGGTTCCTTAACCCTTAATACCCTTGCCCAACACAGATCTATCCATCTGAGCTTTGAAATTTTCAATTGACCCCCGGCATCCACAGCCTTTTGGGAGGAGAGAGTTCCAGATTTCCACTGCCCTTTGTGTGAAGAAGTGCTTCCTGACATCACCCCTGAACAGCCTGGCTCTAATTTTAAGGTTCTGCCCCCATGTTTTGGACTCCCTCACCAGGGGATATAGTCTCTCTCCATCTACCCGATCAACTCCTTCAAGCATCTTAACCAACTTGATTAGATCACCCCTTACTCTCCTATACCGAAGGGAATACTTGCTGAGTGACAACACCCAGCTCTACCTCACCACCACCTCTCTCGACCCCTCCGCTGTCTCTAAATTGTCAGACTGCTTGTCCGACATCCAGTTCTGGATGAGCAGAAATTTCCTCCAATTAAATATCGGGAAGACCGAAGCCTTTGTCTTCGGTCCCCGCCAGAAACTCCGCACCCTTGCCATCCCTCTCCCCGGCAACTGTCTGAGGCTGAACCACACTGTTCACAAACCTTGGTGTCCTATTTGACCCTGAGATGAGCTTCCGACCACATATCCGTGCCATCACCAAGACCGCCTATTTCCACCTCCATAACATCGCCCGTCTCCGCCCCTGCCTCAGCTCATCTGCTGCTGAAACCCTCATTGATGCCTTTATCGCCTCTAGGCTTGACTATTCCAATGCACTCCTGGCCGGCCTCCCTAATTCAACCCTCCATAAACTTGAGATCAGCTAAAACTCTAACTCGTGTCCTAACTCGAACCGAGTCCCGTTCACCCATCACCCCCGGTGCTCACTGACCTACATTGGCTCCCCGTGAAGCAACCACTCGATTTCAAAAACCTCATCCTTGTTTTCCAATCCCTCCAGGGCCCTCGCCCCCTCCCTATCTCTGTAATCTCCTCCAGCCACACAACCCCCTGAGATACCTGCACAACCTCTAATTCTGACCTCTTGCGCATCCCTGATTTCAATCGTTCCATCATTGGTGGCCGAACCATCAGCTGCCAAGGGCCCTAAGCTCTGGAATTCCCTCCCTAAACCTCTCTACTTCTCTACCTCTCATTAAGACGCTCCTTAAAACCAACAAAGGTTTGATTACCACAACAGAAAATGCTGGAAAAACTCAGCAGGCCAGGGCAGCATCCGTGGGGAGAGAAACAGAGTTAACGTTTCAGGTCGAGAACCTTTCGCCAGAACTGGAAAAAAGCAGGAAAAGGAATAGATTTTAAAGCAAGTTAGGGGCTGGGAAAAGCGGGAGGGAATGAAAGAACAAAAAGGAAGGTCAGTGATAGGATAGAAAGCAGGAGAGGTTAAGAGACGTTAAGAGATATTCAAGGCAAGAGGAGGCGGTAATGGGACAGGTTAAGAAACAAAGGATGGCTCTAGATGAAGTGTAAATTGCGCTGGCAGAATGAAGGACAGCTGTCATGTGGGAGGGAGGGAAAAAAGGCCAAACAAAAGTGCGCTATACACTCAAAAATTATAGAGCGTACCTACACATATGTTATGTTATAACCGGGTGGTTAAGGTCCAAATATAAGGGATATAAGTGAGACTTCAGGAACTCAAAACTTTGCTTTTAATTTACACAGAACCAGGAGAGAACAGAGCTCTCACAACTACAGGCATGCACATCAATTCAACTGCACGAGCAATCTAAGATGGAGGACCCTATGATGTCATTCTACCCATAATGCAATTTTACCTTAAGACTAGTAATTATAACCCCCTTAGCATTTGTCTCCCTCTGGTGGACAACTTAAGCATTAGATCCGAGATTACTATATGTTATATCAAAAGAAAGCTGATGATCAGGGGAGTGTCATAGGTGTATTTACTTTTTGGTCAGACAAAAATTGTTCGGACAGTATACAAGAAACGTTCAAAAATCCACTCATTAGAGGTTGACCAATCCTACCGCTCATTAGCATTGAGTGACGTGATGGTTGACCAATCCTACAGTTCAGTGACCTGATGGTTGACCAATCGGTGTGTCACGGGCAGGACCTAATCCTGCAACATCCCGAAACTTTGCCGCCATTTTTTCCCCTGCTTTTCCTCAACTGCGTCGGCCCGCCGGAGCGGGAGGTGAGTTGGGGTCACTCGGGCCGGGCCTCACAACCGCTCGGCCTGAAACACACAGCGGGGCACCGGCAGTGGCCGGCCGTCAACCGCGCGGCCCGAGACACAAAGCGGGGGAGCGGCAGCGGCCAGCCGTCAACTGCGCGGCCCTCTAAACTGCCCTGGCAACGCCGGGCCCCCCTGATAGGGGCCGAGGTTATGATCTGAAATTGTTGAACTCTATCTTGAGTCCAGAGGGCTGTAGAGTGCCTAATTGAAAGGTTTGATTACCTGTCCTGATATCTCCTTATGTGGCTCGGTGTCAAATTTTGTTTGATAATCACTGCTGTGATGCACCTTGGGTCATTTTACTACGTTAAAGGCGCTCTATAAATGCAAGTTGTAGAAAAGAGAAGGCCGAGGGGTGACTTGATTGAGGACTTTAAAATTCTGCACCCTCATTCCGAGCAAACAGCCGCTCTCCCTGGGTCTCCATTCAGTTTGATATTGAGCTCCAGGGGCAGATTCCCACACACCAGGCTCCAAATAACAGCTGCATTTGTGTTATTGGCAAAGAGCCGGCAGGGTATTCAGACACGCTGTCTTACTGAAGGGAAGCGGAACACGGATTGTTCCAGGGAAAGCCCCTCTAAACTTCCCGCACAATGTTGATCCCAGCTTCTGAACTCTAACCCCTGCTGTGCCAGTGCAATGATTCCACTTCCCCACCCGAGCCAACCTGACCATTTGGGGCCTGTTTAGGGGCAGTTTTCTTACTCCCTGGGCTCACACCCTCCCAAAAAAGGGGGTCAGAGTCCCACAAACTAATTCAAATCCGATCTGTTGGATCCAGAATGGTCAGAGTGCCGAAACTCTGAAACACCAGCCTCTAGATCCGGCCCCCATTTCTCCTCTCATTTAGCCCTTGATCCCCACCCCTTCTCCAAGGGTCATTACACACTGCCGCTTGGCGACATCATCCAAAAACACAGCCTCTCTTTCCACGTGTACGCTGACAACACCCAGCTCTACATCACCACCACCTCTCTCGACCCCTCCACGGTCTCTACATTGTCAGAATGCTTGTCCGACATCCAGTTCTGGATGAGCAGAAATTTCCTCCAATTGAATATTGGGAAGACCGAAGCCATTGTTTTCAGTCCCCGCCACAAACTCCGTTCCCGAGCCACTGACTCCATCCCTCTCCCTAACATCTGTCTGAGGCTGAACCACACTGTTTGCAACCTTGGTGTCATATTTGACCCCGAGATGAGCTTCTGACCACATATCCGGGCCATAACTAAGACTGCCTACTTCCTCCTCTGTAACATTGCCCATCTCCGCCCTTGCCTCAGCTCATCCGCTGCTGAAACCCTCATCCATGCCTTTGTTATCTCTAGACTTGACTATTCCAACACACTCCTGGCCGGCCTCCCACATTCTACCCTACGTAAACTTGAGGTCATCCAAAACTTGGCTGCCCGTGTCCTAACTCGCATGAAGTCCCGTTCGCCCATCACCCCCTGTGCTCGCTGACCTACATTGGCTCCCGGTTAAGCAGCGCCTCGATTTCAAAATTCTCATCCTTGATTTCAAATCCCTCCATGGCCTCGCTCCTCGCTATCTTTGTAATCTCCTTCAGCCCCACAACTCCCCCGAGATATGGGCGATTTTCTAATTCTGGCCTTTTGAGCATCCCTGATGTTAATCGCTCCACCATTGGTGGCTGAGGACCCTAAACTCTGGAATTCCCTCCCTAAACCTCTCCGCCTCTCCACCCCTCTCTCCCCCTTTAAGACGCTCCTTAAAACCTACCACTTTGACCAAGATTTTGTTCATCTGTCCTAATTTCTCCTTATGTGGCTCGGTGTCAAATTTTGTTTGATAATCGCTCCTGTGAAACGCCCTGGGATGTTTTACTCCATTAAAGGCGCTGTATAAATACAAGCTGTTGTTAATCCACACCGCCCCCCCCCCGCCCGCCCAGGAACACGCCATCCCGGGACACCACAAACAAAAACAAGAGCCTGGTCTGAAGCTGTGATCAATGCAGTGAGTTTTATTTCCGAGTTCAGCCCATTATTCAAGCAACAGTGACACAGGCTCAGGGGGGGGGTTTGGCTCCCACCCCAATTAAACAGCGCCTGCTCATCCTGGCTGAAGACTTCTTTCCGTGGGGACTGGGTGAGCTTGGGCAGGGGCTCCACCCAGGGATCTTTCCCTATATCGGATAACAGCAATCGGTCCCATCATCACAGAATTCTCTTTCGGCGATGTAACCGGCGAGGCAGGCGGCAACGCTGCAGGTGCCCCCGATATACCTGCAGTTTGTTGTGGTCGAACCTGAAATCGGAAATGAATTCATCCAAGGTTAATTCAGTGACCGTTCTGTCGCGGAGAAAGGCGAACAAGGAACGTCTGCGGGTGACGCACTGATTCTGTACAGACTCGGACCTTGAACTCTTTCCTACTTCATTAAACCTCGTAACAGCCACCATTCACACTACCCGCCCGGCCAGCCACTAAACAGTCGGGTGGATCGGACTGTGGAACTGCTTTCAGTTCAAGTCCTCGGCCTTTCTTACAACCTGACAATCAGGCAGCGAACAAAAATGTTTTTTTTTCCATTAAACAGAACTTTCTCCAGACTGGCAGCTGAGAGCTGGGAGGAATTTACTCACCCAGGAACTGGAAATCCTCAGCCAGCAGCAGGAGGGCAAGCATCAGGATCGGTGCTTTCATCATCTCCAGGAGGGCTCCTCAGAGTCAGCAGCAGTGGGCCGGAGAGCAGAGTCTGTGTGTCCTGTCCTGTCGGGAGCAGTGGGCTGGAGAGCAGAGTCTGTGTCTGCTGTCCTGTCGGGAGCAGTGGGCTGGAGACCAGAGTCTGTGTGTCCTGTCCTCTCAAGAGCAGTGGGCTGGAGAGCAGAGTCTGTGTGTCCTGTCCTGTCGAGAGCAGTGGGCTGGAGAGCAGAGTCTGTGTGTGCTGTCCTGTCAGGAGCAGTGGGCTGGAGAGCAGAGTCTGTGTGTCCTGTCCTGTCGAGCGCAGTGGGGTGGAGAGCAGAGTCCATGTGTGCTGTCCTGTCGAGCGCAGTGGGGAGGAGGGCAGAGTCCATGTGTGCTGTCCTGTCAGGAGCAGTGGGCTAGAGAGCAGAGTCTGTGTGTCCTGTCCTGTCAGGAGCAGTGGGCTAGAGAGCAGAGTCTGTGTGTGCTGTCCTGCCGAGAGCAGTGGGCTGGAGAGCAGAGTCTGTGTGTGCTGTCCTGTCGGGAGCAGTGGGCTGGAGAGCAGAGTCTGTGTGTGCTGTCCTGTCAGGAGCAGTGGGCTGGAGAGCAGAGTCTGTGTGTGCTGTCCTGTCAGGAGCAGTGGGCTGGAGACCAGAGTCTGTGTGTCCTGTCTTGTCGGGAGCAGTGGGCTGGAGAGCAGAGTCTGTGTGTGCTGTCCTGTCGGGAGCAGTGGGCTGGAGAGCAGAATCTGTGTGTCCTGTCCTGTCGAGAGCAGTGGGCTGGAGAGCAGAGTCTGTGTGTCCTGTCCTGTCGGGAGCAGTGGGCTGGAGAGCAGAGTCTGTGTGTCCTGTCCTGTCGGGAGCAGTGGGCTGGAGAGCAGAGTCTGTGTGTGCTGTCCTGTCGGGAGCAGTGGGCTGGAGACCAGAGTCTGTGTGTCCTGTCCTGTCGGGAGCAGTGGGCTGGAGAGCAGAGTCTGTGTGTGCTGTCCTGTCAGGAGCAGTGGGCTGGAGAGCAGAGTCTGTGTGTCCTGTCCTGTCGGGAGCAGTGGGCTGGAGAGCAGAGTCTGTGTGTGCTGTCCTGTCGGGAGCAGTGGACTGGAGAGCAGAGTCTGTGTGTCCTGTCCTGTCGGGAGCAGTGGTCTGGAGAGCAGAGTCTGTGTGTGCTGTCCTGTCGAAAGCAGTGGGCTGGAGAGCCGACATTTCTTCCTTTTTCCTCAACCGAGGATTCCCCTCTACCGTGGTTGACACGGCCCTTGACTGTGTCCATTCCATTACCCGCACTTCTGCCCTCACCCCTGCCCCTCCCTCCCTTAACCACGATAGGGTTCCCCTTGTCTTCACCTTTCACCCCACCAGCCTCCACATTCAACGGATCATCCTCCGCCATTTCCGCCACCTCCAATGTGATCCCACTACCAAACGCATCTTCCCCTCCCCTCCCCTTTCAGCATTCCGTAAGGACCGCTCCCTTCAGGACACCCTAGTCCACTCCTCTATCACCCCCAGCACCCCTTCCCCTTTGCCCGGCACCTTCCCGTGCAAGCGCAGGAGATGCAACACATGCCCTTATACCTCCCCCCTTCCCACTGTCCAAGGCCCCAAACACCCCTTCCAGGTGAAACAGAGATTTACTTGTACTTCTTGCAATCTAGTATACTGTATTCACTGCTCACGATGTGGTCTCCTCTACATTGGGGAGATCAAACCGCTTTGCGGAACACCTCCGTTCATTCCGTAAGGATGACCCCGAGCTTCTGCCCCTTTCCCACTCTGATCTCTCCGTCCTCCCCCTCTTGCACTGTTCCATGGAAGCTCAGCGTAAGCTCGAGGAACAGCACCTCATCTTTCGATTAGGCACTTTACAGCCTTCTGGGCTCAATATCAAGTTCAAAAATTTCCGATCATAACCTCGGCCTTCATTACAGTTTTACTATTTTTTTATCCACACCTTTGTTTTTTTTCCCCCCGCCTCTTTCCCCCCCCTTTTTTTCTCTCTCCCACATGGCAGCTGTCTCCCATTCTGCCAGCGCATTTCACACCTAATCTAGAGCCATCTTTTGTCTCCACTAGTCACCATCTCATCTCGTTTGAATACCTCTTAATGTCTCTTCACTTCTTTTGTTCTTTCCCAGCCCCGAAACTGGCCTTTAATCTGTTTCATTTCCTGTGTATTTTCAGTCTTGACGAAGGGTTTCGACTTGAAACGTTGACTCTATTTCTCTCTCCACAGATGCTGCCTGGCCTGCTGAGATTTTCCAGCATTTTCTGTTGTTATTTAGGCTGGAGAGCGGAGTCTGTGTGTGCTGTCCTGTCGAGAGCAGTGGGCTGGAGAGCAGAGTCTGTGTGTCCTGTCCTGTCGGGAGCAGTGGGCTGGAGAGCAGAGTCTGTGTGTCCTGTCCTGTCGGGAGCAGTGGGCTGGAGAGCGGAGTCTGTGTGTCCTGTCCTGTCGGGAGCAGTGGGCTGGAGACCAGAGTCTGTTTGTCCTGTCCTGTCGAGAGCAGTGGGCTGGAGAACAGAGTCTGTGTCCTGTTCGGTCGCGAGCAGTGTGCTGGAGACCAGAGTCTGTTTGTCCTGTCCTGTCGAGAGCAGTGGGCTGGAGAGCAGAGTCTGTGTGTGCTGTCCTGTTGGGAGCAGTGGGCTGGAGACCAGAGTCTGTGTGTCCTGTCCTGTCGAGAGCAGTGGGCTGGAGACCAGAGTCTGTGTGTCCTGTCCTGTCGAGAGCAGTGGGCTGGAGAGCAGAGTCTGTGTGTCCTGTCCTGTCGGGAGCAGTGGGCTGGAGAGCAGAGTCTGTGTGTCCTGTCCTGTCGGGAGCAGTGGGCTGGAGAGCAGAGTCTGTGTCCTGTCCTGTCGGGAGCAGAGGGCTGGAGAGCAGAGTCTGAGTGTCCTGTCCTGTCGGGAGCAGTGGGCTGGAGAGCAGAGTCTGTGTGTCCTGTCCTGTCGGGAGCAGTGGGCTGGAGAGCAGAGTCTGTGTGTCCTGTCCTGTCGGGAGCAGTGGGCTGGAGAGCAGAGTCTGTGTGTCCTGTCCTGTCGGGAGCAGTGGGCTGGAGAGCAGAGTCTGTGTGTCCTGTCCTGTCGAAAGCAGTGGTCTGGAGAGCAGAGTCTGTGTGTGCTGTCCTGTCGAAAGCAGTGGGCTGGAGAGCCGACATTTCTTCCTTTTTCCTCAACCGAGGATTCCCCTCTACCGTGGTTGACATGGCCCTTGACTGTGTCCGTTCCATTACCCGCACTTCTGCCCTCACCCCTGCCCCTCCCTCCCTTAACCACGATAGGGTTCCCGTTGTCTTCACCTTTCACCCCACCAGCCTCCACATTCAACGGATCATCCTCCGCCATTTCCGCCACCTCCAATGTGATCCCACTACCAAACGCATCTTCCCCTCCCCTCCCCTTTCAGCATTCCGTAAGGACCGCTCCCTTCAAGACACCCTAGTCCACTCCTCTATCACCCCCAGCACCCCTTCCCCTTTGCCCGGCACCTTCCCGTGCAAGCACAGGAGATGCAACACCTGCCCTTATACCTCCCCCCTTCCCACTGTCCAAGGCCCCAAACACCCCTTCCAGGTGAAACAGAGATTTACTTGTACTTCTTGCAATCTAGTATACTGTATTCGCTGCTCACGATGTGGTCTCCTCTACATTGGGGAGATCAAACCGCTTTGCGGAACACCTCCGTTCATTCCGTAAGGATGACCCCGAGCTTCCGCCCCATTTCCACTCTGATCTCTCCGTCCTCCCCCTCTTGCACTGTTCCACGGAAGCTCAGCGTAAGCTCGAGGAACAGCACCTCATCTTCCGATTAGGCACTTTACAGCCTTCTGGACTCAATATCAAGTTCAAAAATTTCCGATCATAACCTCGGCCTTCATTACAGTTTTACTATTTTTTTATCCACACCTTTGTTTTTTTTCCCCCCGCCTCTTTCCCCCCCTTTTTTTTCTCTCTCCCACATGGCAGCTGTCTCCCATTCTGCCAGCGCATTTCACACCTAATCTAGAGCCATCTTTTGTCTCCACTAGTCACCATCTCATCTCGTTTGAATACCTCTTAATGTCTCTTCACTTCTTTTGTTCCTTCCCAGCCCCGAAACTGGCCTTTAATCTGTTTCATTTCCTGTGTATTTTCAGTCTTGACGAAGGGTTTCGACTTGAAACGTTGACTCTATTTCTCTCTCCACAGATGCTGCCTGGCCTGCTGAGATTTTCCAGCATTTTCTGTTGTTATTTAGGCTGGAGAGCAGAGTCTGTGTGTGCTGTCCTGTCGGGAGCAGTGGGCTGGAGAGCAGAGTCTGTGTGTGCTGTCCTGTCGGGAGCAGTGGGCTGGAGAGCAGAGTCTGTGTGTCCTGTCCTGTCGGGAGCAGTGGGCTGGAGAGCAGAGTCTGTGTGTCCTGTCCTGTCGAGAGCAGTGGGCTGGAGACCAGAGTCTGTGTGTGCTGTCCTGTCGGGAGCAGTGGGCTGGAGAGCAGAGTCTGTGTGTTCTGTCCTGTCGCGAGCAGTGGGCTGGAGAGCAGAGTCTGTGTGTCCTGTCCTGTCGGGAGCAGTGGGCTGGAGAGCAGAGTCTGTGTGTCCTGTCCTGTCGAGAGCAGTGGGCTGGAGAGCAGAGTCTGTGTGTCTTGTCCTGTCGGGAGCAGTGGGCTGGAGAGCAGAGTCTGTGTGTCCTGTCCTGTCGGGAGCAGTGGGCTGGAGAGCAGAGTTTGTGTATCTTGTCCTGTCGGGAGCAGTGGGCTGGAGAGCAGAGTCTGTGTGTCCTGTCCTGTCGGGAGCAGTGGGCTGGAGAGCAGAGTCTGTGTTTCCTGTCCTGTCGGGAGCAGTGGGCTGGAGACCAGAGTCTGTGTGTCCTGTACTGTCGAGAGCAGTGGGCTGGAGAGCAGAGTTTGTGTATCCTGTCCTGTCGGGAGCAGTGGGCTGGAGGGCAGAGTCTGTGTGTGCTGTCCTGTCGGGAGCAGTGGGCAGGAGAGCAGAGTCTGTGTGTGCTGTCCTATCGGGAGCAGTGGGCTGGAGAGCAGAGTCTGTGTGTGCTGTCCTATCGGGAGCAGTGGGCTGGAGAGCAGAGTCTGTGTGTCCTGTCCTGTCGAGAGCAGTGGGCTGGAGAGCAGAGTCTGTGTGTGCTGTCCTGTCGAGAGCAGTGGGCTGGAGAGCAGAGTCTGTGTGTCCTGTCCTGTCGGGAGCAGTGGGCTGGAGAGCAGAGTCTGTGTGTGCTGTCCTGTCGGGAGCAGTGGGCTGGAGAGCAGAGTCTGTGTGTCCTGTCCTGTCGAGAGCAGTGGGCTGGAGAGCAGAGTCTGTGTGTCCTGTCCTGTCTGGAGCAGTGGACTGGAGAGCAGAGTCTGTGTGCTGTCCTGTCGGGAGCAGTGGGCTGGAGAGCAGAGTCTGTGTGTGCTGTCCTGTCGGTAGCAGTGGGCTGGAGAGCAGAGTCTGTGTGTCCTGTCCTGTCGGGAGCAGTGGGCTGGAGAGCAGAGTCTGTGTGTCCTGTCCTGTCGGGAGCAGTGGGCTGGAGAGCAGAGTCTGTGTGTCCTGTCCTGTCGAGAGCAGTGGGTTGGAGAGCAGAGTCTGTGTGTCCTGTCCTGTCAGGAGCAGTGGGCTGGAGAGCAGAGTCTGTGTGTGCTGTCCTGTCGGGAGCAGTGGGCTGGAGAGCAGAGTCTGTCTGTCCTGTCGAGAGCAGTGGGCTGGAGAGCAGAGTCTGTGTGTCCTGTCCTGTCAGGAGCAGTGGGCTGGAGAGCAGAGTCTGTGTGTGCTGTCCTGTCGGGAGCAGTGGGCTGGAGAGCAGAATCTGTGTGTCCTGTCCTGTCGAGAGCAGTGGGCTGGAGAGCAGAGTCTGTGTGTCCTGTCCTGTCGGGAGCAGTGGGCTGGAGAGCAGAGTCTGTGTGTCCTGTCCTGTCGGGAGCAGTGGGCTGGAGAGCAGAGTCTGTGTGTGCTGTCCTGTCGAGAGCAGTGGGCTGGAGACCAGAGTCTGTGTGTCCTGTCCTGTCGGGAGCAGTGGGCTGGAGAGCAGAGTCTGTGTGTGCTGTCCTGTCAGGAGCAGTGGGCTGGAGAGCAGAGTCTGTGTGTCCTGTCCTGTCGAGAGCAGTGGGCTGGAGAGCAGAGTCTGTGTGTCCTGTCCTGTCGAGAGCAGTGGGCTGGAGAGCAGAGTCTGTGTGTGCTGTCCTGTCGAGAGCAGTGGGCTGGAGAGCAGAGTCTGTGTGTGCTGACCTGTCGAAAGCAGTGGTCTGGAGAGCAGAGTCTGTGTGTGCTGTCCTGTCGAAAGCAGTGGGCTGGAGAGCAGAGTCTGTGTGTGCTGTCCTGTCGAAAGCAGTGGGCTGGAGAGCTGACATTTCTTCCTTTTTCCTCAACCGAGGATTCCCCTCTACCGTGGTTGACACGGCCCTTGACTGTGTCCGTTCCATTACCCGCACTTCTGCCCTCACCCCTGCCCCTCCCTCCCTTAACCACGATAGGGTTCCCCTTGTCTTCACCTTTCACCCCACCAGCCTCCACATTCAACGGATCATCCTCCGCCATTTCCGCCACCTCCAATGTGATCCCACTACCAAACGCATCTTCCCCTCCCCTCCCCTTTCAGCATTCCGTAAGGACCGCTCCCTTCAAGACACCCTAGTCCACTCCTCTATCACCCCCAGCACCCCTTCCCCTTTGCCCGGCACCTTCCCGTGCAAGCGCAGGAGATGCAACACCTGCCCTTATACCTCCCCCCTTCCCACTGTCCAAGGCCCCAAACACCCCTTCCAGGTGAAACAGAGATTTACTTGTACTTCTTGCAATCTAGTATACTGTATTCGCTGCTCACGATGTGGTCTCCTCTACATTGGGGAGATCAAACCGCTTTGCGGAACACCTCCGTTCATTCCGTAAGGATGACCCCGAGCTTCTGCCCCTTTCCCACTCTGATCTCTCCGTCCTTGGCCTCTTGCACTGTTCCATGGAAGCTCAGCGTAAGCTCGAGGAACAGCACCTCATCTTCCGATTAGGCACTTTACAGCCTTCTGGACTCAATATCAAGTTCAAAAATTTCCGATCATAACCTCGGCCTTCATTACAGTTTTACTATTTTTTTATCCACACCTTTGTTTTTTTTCCCCCCGCCTCTTTCCCCCCCTTTTTTTTCTCTCTCCCACATGGCAGCTGTCTCCCATTCTGCCAGCGCATTTCACACCTAATCTAGAGCCATCTTTTGTCTCCACTAGTCACCATCTCATCTCGTTTGAATACCTCTTAATGTCTCTTCACTTCTTTTGTTCCTTCCCAGCCCCGAAACTGGCCTTTAATCTGTTTCATTTCCTGTGTATTTTCAGTCTTGACGAAGGGTTTCGACTTGAAACGTTGACTCTATTTCTCTCTCCACAGATGCTGCCTGGCCTGCTGAGATTTTCCAGCATTTTCTGTTGTTATTTAGGCTGGAGAGCAGAGTCTGTGTGTGCTGTCCTGTCGGGAGCAGTGGGCTGGAGAGCAGAGTCTGTGTGTGCTGTCCTG
This sequence comes from Somniosus microcephalus, assembly GCF_052327205.1. NCBI lineage: Eukaryota > Metazoa > Chordata > Chondrichthyes > Squaliformes > Somniosidae > Somniosus > Somniosus microcephalus. The sequence goes on along the minus strand of NW_028225179.1, from coordinate 69,673,791 downwards.
TCGGGAGCAGTGGGCTGGAGAGCAGAGTCTGTGTGTCCTGTCCTGTCGGGAGCAGTGGGCTGGAGAGCAGAGTCTGTGTGTCCTGTCCTGTCGAGAGCAGTGGGCTGGAGACCAGAGTCTGTGTGTGCTGTCCTGTCGGGAGCAGTGGGCTGGAGAGCAGAGTCTGTGTGTTCTGTCCTGTCGCGAGCAGTGGGCTGGAGAGCAGAGTCTGTGTGTCCTGTCCTGTCGGGAGCAGTGGGCTGGAGAGCAGAGTCTGTGTGTCCTGTCCTGTCGAGAGCAGTGGGCTGGAGAGCAGAGTCTGTGTGTCTTGTCCTGTCGGGAGCAGTGGGCTGGAGAGCAGAGTCTGTGTGTCCTGTCCTGTCGGGAGCAGTGGGCTGGAGAGCAGAGTTTGTGTATCTTGTCCTGTCGGGAGCAGTGGGCTGGAGAGCAGAGTCTGTGTGTCCTGTCCTGTCGGGAGCAGTGGGCTGGAGAGCAGAGTCTGTGTTTCCTGTCCTGTCGGGAGCAGTGGGCTGGAGACCAGAGTCTGTGTGTTCTGTACTGTCGAGAGCAGTGGGCTGGAGAGCAGAGTTTGTGTATCCTGTCCTGTCGGGAGCAGTGGGCTGGAGGGCAGAGTCTGTGTGTGCTGTCCTGTCGGGAGCAGTGGGCAGGAGAGCAGAGTCTGTGTGTGCTGTCCTATCGGGAGCAGTGGGCTGGAGAGCAGAGTCTGTGTGTGCTGTCCTATCGGGAGCAGTGGGCTGGAGAGCAGAGTCTGTGTGTCCTGTCCTGTCGAGAGCAGTGGGCTGGAGAGCAGAGTCTGTGTGTGCTGTCCTGTCGAGAGCAGTGGGCTGGAGAGCAGAGTCTGTGTGTCCTGTCCTGTCGGGAGCAGTGGGCTGGAGAGCAGAGTCTGTGTGTGCTGTCCTGTCGGGAGCAGTGGGCTGGAGAGCAGAGTCTGTGTGTCCTGTCCTGTCGAGAGCAGTGGGCTGGAGAGCAGAGTCTGTGTGTCCTGTCCTGTCTGGAGCAGTGGACTGGAGAGCAGAGTCTGTGTGCTGTCCTGTCGGGAGCAGTGGGCTGGAGAGCAGAGTCTGTGTGTGCTGTCCTGTCGGTAGCAGTGGGCTGGAGAGCAGAGTCTGTGTGTCCTGTCCTGTCGGGAGCAGTGGGCTGGAGAGCAGAGTCTGTGTGTCCTGTCCTGTCGGGAGCAGTGGGCTGGAGAGCAGAGTCTGTGTGTCCTGTCCTGTCGAGAGCAGTGGGCTGGAGAGCAGAGTCTGTGTGTCCTGTCCTGTCGGGAGCAGTGGGCTGGATAGCAGAGTCTGTGTGTGCTGTCCTGTCGGGAGCAGTGGGCTGGAGACCAGAATCTGTGTGTCCTGTCCTGTCGAGAGCAGTGGGTTGGAGAGCAGAGTCTGTGTGTCCTGTCCTGTCAGGAGCAGTGGGCTGGAGAGCAGAGTCTGTGTGTGCTGTCCTGTCGGGAGCAGTGGGCTGGAGAGCAGAGTCTGTCTGTCCTGTCGAGAGCAGTGGGCTGGAGAGCAGAGTCTGTGTGTCCTGTCCTGTCAGGAGCAGTGGGCTGGAGAGCAGAGTCTGTGTGTGCTGTCCTGTCGGGAGCAGTGGGCTGGAGAGCAGAATCTGTGTGTCCTGTCCTGTCGAGAGCAGTGGGCTGGAGAGCAGAGTCTGTGTGTCCTGTCCTGTCGGGAGCAGTGGGCTGGAGAGCAGAGTCTGTGTGTCCTGTCCTGTCGGGAGCAGTGGGCTGGAGAGCAGAGTCTGTGTGTGCTGTCCTGTCGAGAGCAGTGGGCTGGAGACCAGAGTCTGTGTGTCCTGTCCTGTCGGGAGCAGTGGGCTGGAGAGCAGAGTCTGTGTGTCCTGTCCTGTCGAGAGCAGTGGGCTGGAGAGCAGACTCTGTGTGTGCTGTCCTGTCAGGAGCAGTGGGCTGGAGAGCAGAGTCTGTGTGTGCTGTCCTGTCGAGAGCAGTGGGCTGGAGAGCAGAGTCTGTGTGTGCTGACCTGTCGAGAGCAGTGGGCTGGAGACCAGAGTCTGTGTGTGCTGTCCTGTCGGGAGCAGTGGGCTGGAGACCAGAGTCTGTGTGTCCTGTCCTGTCGAGAGCAGTGGGCTGGAGACCAGAGTCTGTGTGTGCTGTCCTGTCAGGAGCAGTGGGCTGGAGAGCAGAGTCTGTGTGTGCTGTCCTGTCGAGAGCAGTGGGCTGGAGAGCAGAGTCTGTGTGTGCTGACCTGTCGAAAGCAGTGGTCTGGAGAGCAGAGTCTGTGTGTGCTGTCCTGTCGAAAGCAGTGGGCTGGAGAGCAGAGTCTGTGTGTGCTGTCCTGTCGAAAGCAGTGGGCTGGAGAGCTGACATTTCTTCCTTTTTCCTCAACCGAGGATTCCCCTCTACCGTGGTTGACACGGCCCTTGACTGTGTCCGTTCCATTACCCGCACTTCTGCCCTCACCCCTGCCCCTCCCTCCCTTAACCACGATAGGGTTCCCCTTGTCTTCACCTTTCACCCCACCAGCCTCCACATTCAACGGATCATCCTCCGCCATTTCCGCCACCTCCAATGTGATCCCACTACCAAACGCATCTTCCCCTCCCCTCCCCTTTCAGCATTCCGTAAGGACCGCTCCCTTCAAGACACCCTAGTCCACTCCTCTATCACCCCCAGCACCCCTTCCCCTTTGCCCGGCACCTTCCCGTGCAAGCGCAGGAGATGCAACACCTGCCCTTATACCTCCCCCCTTCCCACTGTCCAAGGCCCCAAACACCCCTTCCAGGTGAAACAGAGATTTACTTGTACTTCTTGCAATCTAGTATACTGTATTCGCTGCTCACGATGTGGTCTCCTCTACATTGGGGAGATCAAACCGCTTTGCGGAACACCTCCGTTCATTCCGTAAGGATGACCCCGAGCTTCTGCCCCTTTCCCACTCTGATCTCTCCGTCCTTGGCCTCTTGCACTGTTCCACGGAAGCTCAGCGTAAGCTCGAGGAACAGCACCTCATCTTCCGATTAGGCACTTTACAGCCTTCTGGACTCAATATCAAGTTCAAAAATTTCCGATCATAACCTCGGCCTTCATTACAGTTTTACTATTTTTTTATCCACACCTTTGTTTTTTTTCCCCCCGCCTCTTTCCCCCCCTTTTTTTTCTCTCTCCCACATGGCAGCTGTCTCCCATTCTGCCAGCGCATTTCACACCTAATCTAGAGCCATCTTTTGTCTCCACTAGTCACCATCTCATCTCGTTTGAATACCTCTTAATGTCTCTTCACTTCTTTTGTTCCTTCCCAGCCCCCAAACTGGCCGTTAATCTGTTTCATTTCCTGTGTATTTTCAGTCTTGACGAAGGGTTTCGACTTGAAACGTTGACTCTATTTCTCTCTCCACAGATGCTGCCTGGCCTGCTGAGATTTTCCAGCATTTTCTGTTGTTATTTAGGCTGGAGAGCAGAGTCTGTGTGTGCTGTCCTGTCGGGAGCAGTGGGCTGGAGAGCAGAGTCTGTGTGTGCTGTCCTGTCGGGAGCAGTGGGCTGGAGAGCAGAGTCTGTGTGTCCTGTCCTGTCGGGAGCAGTGGGCTGGAGAGCAGAGTCTGTGTGTCCTGTCCTGTTGAGAGCAGTGGGCTGGAGACCAGAGTCTGTGTGTGCTGTCCTGTCGGGAGCAGTGGGCTGGAGAGCAGAGTCTGTGTGTCCTGTCCTGTCGAGAGCAGTGGGCTGGAGAGCAGAGTCTGTGTGCTGTCCTGTCGGGAGCAGTGGGATGAAGAGCAGAGTCTGTGTGTCCTGTCCTGTCGGGAGCAGTGGGATGAAGAGCAGAGTCTGTGTGTCCTGTCCTGTCTGGAGCAGTGGACTGGAGAGCAGAGTCTGTGTGCTGTCCTGTCGGGAGCAGTGGGCTGGAGACCAGAGTCTGTGTGTCCTGTCCTGTCGAGAGCAGTGGGCGGGAGAGCAGAGTCTGTGTGTCCTGTCCTGTCCGGAGCAGTGGGCTGGAGAGCAGAGTCTGTGTGTGCTGTCCTGTCGGGAGCAGTGGGCTGGAGAGCAGAGTCTGTGTGCTGTACTGTCGAGAGCAGTGGGTTGGAGACCAGAGTCTGTGTGTCCTGTCCTGTCGAGAGCAGTGGGCTGGAGAGCAGAGTCTGTGTGTCCTGTCCTGTCGAGAGCAGTGGGCTGGAGAGCAGAGTCTGTGTGTGCTGTCCTGTCGAGAGCAGTGGGCTGGACAGCAGAGTCTGTGTGTCCTGTCCTGTCGAGAGCAGTGGGCTGGAGAGCAGAGTCTGTGTGTCCTGTCCTGTCGAGAGCAGTGGGCTGGAGAGCAGAGTTTGTGTGTCCAGTCCTGTCGAGAGCAGTGGGCTGGAGAGCAGAGTCTGTGTATCCTGTCCTGTCGAGGGCAGTGGGCTGGAGACCAGAGTCTCTGTGTCCTGTCCTGTCGAGAGCAGTGGGCTGGAGAGCAGAGTCTGTGTATCCTGTCCTGTCGGTGGCAGTGGGCTGGAGACCAGAGTCTGTGTGTGCTGTCCTGTCGGGAGCAGTGGGCTGGAGAGCAGAGTCTGTGTGTCCTGTCCTGTCGGGAGCAGTGGGCTGGAGACCAGAGTCTGTGTGTCCTGTCCTGTCGAGAGCAGTGGGCTGGAGAGCAGAGTTTGTGTATCTTGTCCTGTCGGGAGCAGTGGGCTGGAGAGCAGAGTCTGTGTGTCCTGTCCTGTCGGGAGCAGTGGGCTGGAGAGCAGAGTCTGTGTTTCCTGTCCTGTCGGGAGCAGTGGGCTGGAGACCAGAGTCTGTGTGTCCTGTCCTGTCGAGAGCAGTGGGCTGGAGAGCAGAGTTTGTGTATCCTGTCCTGTCGGGAGCAGTGTGCTGGAGGGCAGAGTCTGTGTGTCCTGTCCTGTCGGGAGCAGTGGGCAGGAGAGCAGAGTCTGTGTGTGCTGTCCTATCGGGAGCAGTGGGCTGGAGAGCAGAGTCTGTGTGTGCTGTCCTATCGGGAGCAGTGGGCTGGAGAGCAGAGTCTGTGTGTCCTGTCCAGTCGAGAGCAGTGGCCTGGAGTGCAGAGTCTGTGTGTGCTGTCCTGTCGAGAGCAGTGGGCTGGAGAGCAGAGTCTGTGTGTCCTGTCCTGTCGGGAGCAGTGGGCTGGAGAGCAGAGTCTGTGTGTGCTGTCCTGTCGGGAGCAGTGGGCTGGAGAGCAGAGTCTGTGTGTCCTGTCCTGTCGAGAGCAGTGGGCTGGAGAGCAGAGTCTGTGTGCTGTCCTGTCGGGAGCAGTGGGCTGGAGAGCAGAGTCTGTGTGTGCTGTCCTGTCGGCAGCAGTGGGCTGGAGAGCAGAGTCTGTGTGTCCTGTCCTGTCGGGAGCAGTGGGCTGGAGAGCAGAGTCTGTGTGTCCTGTCCTGTCGGGAGCAGTGGGCTGGAGAGCAGAGTCTGTGTGTCCTGTCCTGTCGAGAGCAGTGGGCTGGAGAGCAGTGTCTGTGTGTCCTGTCCTGTCGGGAGCAGTGGGCTGGATAGCAGAGTCTGTGTGTGCTGTCCTGTCGGGAGCAGTGGGCTGGAGACCAGAATCTGTGTGTCCTGTCCTGTCGAGAGCAGTGGGTTGGAGAGCAGAGTCTGTGTGTCCTGTCCTGTCAGGAGCAGTGGGCTGGAGAGCAGTGTCTGTGTGTGCTGTCCTGTCGGGAGCAGTGGGCTGGAGAGCAGAGTCTGTCTGTCCTGTCGAGAGCAGTGGGCTGGAGAGCAGAGTCTGTGTGTCCTGTCCTGTCAGGAGCAGTGGGCTGGAGAGCAGAGTCTGTGTGTGCTGTCCTGTCGGGAGCAGTGGGCTGGAGAGCAGAGTCTGTGTGTCCTGTCCTGTCGGGAGCAGTGGGCTGGAGAGCAGAGTCTGTGTGTGCTGTCCTGTCGAGAGCAGTGGGCTGGAGAGCAGAGTCTGTGTGTCCTGTCCTGTCGGGAGCAGTGGGCTGGAGAGCATAGTCTGTGTGTTCTGAACTGTCGAGAGCAGTGGGCTGGAGAGCAGAGTCTGTGTGTCCTGTCCTGTCGCGAGCAGTGGACTGGAGAGCAGAGTCTGTATGCTGTCCTGTCGGGAGCAGTGGGCTGGACACCAGATTCTGTGTGTCCTGTCCTGTCGAGAGCAGTGGGCGGGAGAGCAGAGTCTGTGTGTCCTGTCCTGTCGGGAGCAGTGGGATGGAGAGCAGAGTCTGAGTGTCCTGTCCTGTCGGGAGCAGTGGGCTGGAGAGCAGAGTCTGTGTGTGCTGTCCTGTCGGGAGCAGTGGGCTGGAGAGCAGAGTCTGTGTGTGCTGTCCTGTCGGGAGCAGTGGGCTGGAGACCAGAATCTGTGTGTCCTGTCCTGTCGAGAGCAGTGGGTTGGAGAGCAGAGTCTGTGTGTCCTGTCCTGTCAGGAGCAGTGGGCTGGAGAGCAGAGTCTGTGTGTGCTGTCCTGTCGGGAGCAGTGGGCTGGAGAGCAGAGTCTGTCTGTCCTGTCGAGAGCAGTGGGCTGGAGAGCAGAGTCTGTGTGTCCTGTCCTGTCAGGAGCAGTGGGCTGGAGAGCAGAGTCTGTGTGTGCTGTCCTGTCGGGAGCAGTGGGCTGGAGAGCAGAATCTGTGTGTCCTGTCCTGTCGAGAGCAGTGGGCTGGAGAGCAGAGTCTGTGTGTCCTGTCCTGTCGGGAGCAGTGGGCTGGAGAGCAGAGTCTGTGTGTCCTGTCCTGTCGGGAGCAGTGGGCTGGAGAGCAGAGTCTGTGTGTGCTGTCCTGTCGAGAGCAGTGGGCTGGAGACCAGAGTCTGTGTGTCCTGTCCTGTCGGGAGCTGTGGGCTGGAGAGCAGAGTCTGTGTGTCCTGTCCTGTCGAGAGCAGTGGGCTGGAGAGCAGACTCTGTGTGTGCTGTCCTGTCAGGAGCAGTGGGCTGGAGAGCAGAGTCTGTGTGTGCTGTCCTGTCGAGAGCAGTGGGCTGGAGAGCAGAGTCTGTGTGTGCTGACCTGTCGAGAGCAGTGGGCTGGAGACCAGAGTCTGTGTGTGCTGTCCTGTCGGGAGCAGTGGGCTGGAGACCAGAGTCTGTGTGTCCTGTCCTGTCGAGAGCAGTGGGCTGGAGACCAGAGTCTGTGTGTGCTGTCCTGTCGAGAGCAGTGGGCTGGAGACCAGAGTCTGTGTGTCCTGTCCTGTCGGGAGCAGTGGGCTGGAGAGCAGAGTCTGTGTGTCCTGTCCTGTCGAGAGCAGTGGGCTGGAGAGCAGACTCTGTGTGTGCTGTCCTGTCAGGAGCAGTGGGCTGGAGAGCAGAGTCTGTGTGTCCTGTCCTGTCGAGAGCAGTGGGCTGGAGAGCAGAGTCTGTGTGTGCTGTCCTGTCGAGAGCAGTGGGCTGGAGACCAGAGTCTGTGTGTGCTGTCCTGTCGGGAGCAGTGGGCTGGAGACCAGAGTCTGTGTGTCCTGTCCTGTCGAGAGCAGTGGGCTGGAGACCAGAGTCTGTGTGTGCTGTCCTGTCAGGAGCAGTGGGCTGGAGAGCAGAGTCTGTGTGTGCTGTCCTGTCGAGAGCAGTGGGCTGGAGAGCAGAGTCTGTGTGTGCTGACCTGTCGAAAGCAGTGGGCTGGAGAGCAGAGTCTGTGTGTGCTGTCCTGTCGGGAGCAGTGGGCTGGAGAGCAGAGTCTGTCTGTCCTGTCGAGAGCAGTGGGCTGGAGAGCAGAGTCTGTGTGTCCTGTCCTGTCAGGAGCAGTGGGCTGGAGAGCAGAGTCTGTGTGTGCTGTCCTGTCGGGAGCAGTGGGCTGGAGAGCAGAATCTGTGTGTCCTGTCCTGTCGAGAGCAGTGGGCTGGAGAGCAGAGTCTGTGTGTCCTGTCCTGTCGGGAGCAGTGGGCTGGAGAGCAGAGTCTGTGTGTCCTGTCCTGTCGGGAGCAGTGGGCTGGAGAGCAGAGTCTGTGTGTGCTGTCCTGTCGAGAGCAGTGGGCTGGAGACCAGAGTCTGTGTGTCCTGTCCTGTCGGGAGCAGTGGGCTGGAGAGCAGAGTCTGTGTGTGCTGTCCTGTCAGGAGCAGTGGGCTGGAGAGCAGAGTCTGTGTGTGCTGTCCTGTCGAGAGCAGTGGGCTGGAGAGCAGAGTCTGTGTGTCCTGTCCTGTCGAGAGCAGTGGGCTGGAGAGCAGAGTCTGAGTGTCCTGTCCTGTCGGGAGCAGTGGGCTGGAGAGCAGAGTCTGTGTGTGCTGACCTGTCGAAAGCAGTGGTCTGGAGAGCAGAGTCTGTGTGTCCTGTCCTGTCGGGAGCAGTGGGCTGGAGACCAGAGTCTGTGTGTCCTGTCCTGTCGGGAGCAGTGGGCTGGAGACCAGAGTCTGTGTGTGCTGTCCTGTCGAAAGCAGTGGGCTGGAGAGCTGACATTTCTTCCTTTTTCCTCAACCGAGGATTCCCCTCTACCGTGGTTGACACGGCCCTTGACTGTGTCCGTTCCATTACCCGCACTTCTGCCCTCACCCCTGCCCCTCCCTCCCTTAACCACGATAGGGTTCCCCTTGTCTTCACCTTTCACCCCACCAGCCTCCACATTCAACGGATCATCCTCCGCCATTTCCGCCACCTCCAATGTGATCCCACTACCAAACGCATCTTCCCCTCCCCTCCCCTTTCAGCATTCCGTAAGGACCGCTCCCTTCAAGACACCCTAGTCCACTCCTCTATCACCCCCAGCACCCCTTCCCCTTTGCCCGGCACCTTCCCGTGCAAGCGCAGGAGATGCAACACCTGCCCTTATACCTCCCCCCTTCCCACTGTCCAAGGCCCCAAACACCCCTTCCAGGTGAAACAGAGATTTACTTGTACTTCTTGCAATCTAGTATACTGTATTCGCTGCTCACGATGTGGTCTCCTCTACATTGGGGAGATCAAACCGCTTTGCGGAACACCTCCGTTCATTCCGTAAGGATGACCCCGAGCTTCTGCCCCTTTCCCACTCTGATCTCTCCGTCCTTGGCCTCTTGCACTGTTCCATGGAAGCTCAGCGTAAGCTCGAGGAACAGCACCTCATCTTCCGATTAGGCACTTTACAGCCTTCTGGACTCAATATCAAGTTCAAAAATTTCCGATCATAACCTCGGCCTTCATTACAGTTTTACTATTTTTTTATCCACACCTTTGTTTTTTTTCCCCCCGCCTCTTTCCCCCCCTTTTTTTTCTCTCTCCCACATGGCAGCTGTCTCCCATTCTGCCAGCGCATTTCACACCTAATCTAGAGCCATCTTTTGTCTCCACTAGTCACCATCTCATCTCGTTTGAATACCTCTTAATGTCTCTTCACTTCTTTTGTTCCTTCCCAGCCCCGAAACTGGCCTTTAATCTGTTTCATTTCCTGTGTATTTTCAGTCTTGACGAAGGGTTTCGACTTGAAACGTTGACTCTATTTCTCTCTCCACAGATGCTGCCTGGCCTGCTGAGATTTTCCAGCATTTTCTGTTGTTATTTAGGCTGGAGAGCAGAGTCTGTGTGTGCTGTCCTGTCGGGAGCAGTGGGCTGGAGAGCAGAGTCTGTGTGTGCTGTCCTGTCGGGAGCAGTGGGCTGGAGAGCAGAGTCTGTGTGTCCTGTCCTGTCGGGAGCAGTGGGCTGGAGAGCAGAGTCTGTGTGTCCTGTCCTGTCGAGAGCAGTGGGCTGGAGACCAGAGTCTGTGTGTGCTGTCCTGTCGGGAGCAGTGGGCTGGAGAGCAGAGTCTGTGTGTTCTGTCCTGTCGCGAGCAGTGGGCTGGAGAGCAGAGTCTGTGTGTCCTGTCCTGTCGGGAGCAGTGGGCTGGAGAGCAGAGTCTGTGTGTCCTGTCCTGTCGAGAGCAGTGGGCTGGAGAGCAGAGTCTGTGTGTCTTGTCCTGTCGGGAGCAGTGGGCTGGAGAGCAGAGTCTGTGTGTCCTGTCCTGTCGGGAGCAGTGGGCTGGAGAGCAGAGTTTGTGTATCTTGTCCTGTCGGGAGCAGTGGGCTGGAGAGCAGAGTCTGTGTGTCCTGTCCTGTCGGGAGCAGTGGGCTGGAGAGCAGAGTCTGTGTTTCCTGTCCTGTCGGGAGCAGTGGGCTGGAGACCAGAGTCTGTGTGTTCTGTACTGTCGAGAGCAGTGGGCTGGAGAGCAGAGTTTGTGTATCCTGTCCTGTCGGGAGCAGTGGGCTGGAGGGCAGAGTCTGTGTGTGCTGTCCTGTCGGGAGCAGTGGGCAGGAGAGCAGAGTCTGTGTGTGCTGTCCTATCGGGAGCAGTGGGCTGGAGAGCAGAGTCTGTGTGTGCTGTCCTATCGGGAGCAGTGGGCTGGAGAGCAGAGTCTGTGTGTCCTGTCCTGTCGAGAGCAGTGGGCTGGAGAGCAGAGTCTGTGTGTGCTGTCCTGTCGAGAGCAGTGGGCTGGAGAGCAGAGTCTGTGTGTCCTGTCCTGTCGGGAGCAGTGGGCTGGAGAGCAGAGTCTGTGTGTGCTGTCCTGTCGGGAGCAGTGGGCTGGAGAGCAGAGTCTGTGTGTCCTGTCCTGTCGAGAGCAGTGGGCTGGAGAGCAGAGTCTGTGTGTCCTGTCCTGTCTGGAGCAGTGGACTGGAGAGCAGAGTCTGTGTGCTGTCCTGTCGGGAGCAGTGGGCTGGAGAGCAGAGTCTGTGTGTGCTGTCCTGTCGGTAGCAGTGGGCTGGAGAGCAGAGTCTGTGTGTCCTGTCCTGTCGGGAGCAGTGGGCTGGAGAGCAGAGTCTGTGTGTCCTGTCCTGTCGGGAGCAGTGGGCTGGAGAGCAGAGTCTGTGTGTCCTGTCCTGTCGAGAGCAGTGGGCTGGAGAGCAGAGTCTGTGTGTCCTGTCCTGTCGGGAGCAGTGGGCTGGATAGCAGAGTCTGTGTGTGCTGTCCTGTCGGGAGCAGTGGGCTGGAGACCAGAATCTGTGTGTCCTGTCCTGTCGAGAGCAGTGGGTTGGAGAGCAGAGTCTGTGTGTCCTGTCCTGTCAGGAGCAGTGGGCTGGAGAGCAGAGTCTGTGTGTGCTGTCCTGTCGGGAGCAGTGGGCTGGAGAGCAGAGTCTGTCTGTCCTGTCGAGAGCAGTGGGCTGGAGAGCAGAGTCTGTGTGTCCTGTCCTGTCAGGAGCAGTGGGCTGGAGAGTAGAGTCTGTGTGTGCTGTCCTGTCGGGAGCAGTGGGCTGGAGAGCAGAATCTGTGTGTCCTGTCCTGTCGAGAGCAGTGGGCTGGAGAGCAGAGTCTGTGTGTCCTGTCCTGTCGGGAGCAGTGGGCTGGAGAGCAGAGTCTGTGTGTCCTGTCCTGTCGGGAGCAGTGGGCTGGAGAGCAGAGTCTGTGTGTGCTGTCCTGTCGAGAGCAGTGGGCTGGAGACCAGAGTCTGTGTGTCCTGTCCTGTCGGGAGCAGTGGGCTGGAGAGCAGAGTCTGTGTGTCCTGTCCTGTCGAGAGCAGTGGGCTGGAGAGCAGACTCTGTGTGTGCTGTCCTGTCAGGAGCAGTGGGCTGGAGAGCAGAGTCTGTGTGTGCTGTCCTGTCGAGAGCAGTGGGCTGGAGAGCAGAGTCTGTGTGTGCTGACCTGTCGAGAGCAGTGGGCTGGAGACCAGAGTCTGTGTGTGCTGTCCTGTCGGGAGCAGTGGGCTGGAGACCAGAGTCTGTGTGTCCTGTCCTGTCGAGAGCAGTGGGCTGGAGACCAGAGTCTGTGTGTGCTGTCCTGTCAGGAGCAGTGGGCTGGAGAGCAGAGTCTGTGTGTGCTGTCCTGTCGGGAGCACTGGGCTGGAGACCAGAGTCTGTGTGTCCTGTCCTGTCGGGAGCAGTGGGCTGGAGAGCAGAGTCTGTGTGTGCTGTCCTGTCGGGAGCAGTGGGCTGGAGAGCAGAGTCTGTGTGTGCTGACCTGTCGAGAGCAGTGGGCTGGAGAGCAGAGTCTGTGTGTGCTGACCTGTCGAAAGCAGTGGTCTGGAGAGCAGAGTCTGTGTGTGCTGTCCTGTCGAAAGCAGTGGGCTGGAGAGCTGACATTTCTTCCTTTTTCCTCAACCGAGGATTCCCCTCTACCGTGGTTGACACGGCCCTTGACTGTGTCCGTTCCATTACCCGCACTTCTGCCCTCACCCCTGCCCCTCCCTCCCTTAACCACGATAGGGTTCCCCTTGTCTTCACCTTTCACCCCACCAGCCTCCACATTCAACGGATCATCCTCCGCCATTTCCGCCACCTCCAATGTGATCCCACTACCAAACGCATCTTCCCCTCCCCTCCCCTTTCAGCATTCCGTAAGGACCGCTCCCTTCAAGACACCCTAGTCCACTCCTCTATCACCCCCAGCACCCCTTCCCCTTTGCCCGGCACCTTCCCGTGCAAGCGCAGGAGATGCAACACCTGCCCTTATACCTCCCCCCTTCCCACTGTCCAAGGCCCCAAACACCCCTTCCAGGTGAAACAGAGATTTACTTGTACTTCTTGCAATCTAGTATACTGTATTCGCTGCTCACGATGTGGTCTCCTCTACATTGGGGAGATCAAACCGCTTTGCGGAACACCTCCGTTCATTCCGTAAGGATGACCCCGAGCTTCTGCCCCTTTCCCACTCTGATCTCTCCGTCCTTGGCCTCTTGCACTGTTCCACGGAAGCTCAGCGTAAGCTCGAGGAACAGCACCTCATCTTCCGATTAGGCACTTTACAGCCTTCTGGACTCAATATCAAGTTCAAAAATTTCCGATCATAACCTCGGCCTTCATTACAGTTTTACTATTTTTTTATCCACACCTTTGTTTTTTTTCCCCCCGCCTCTTTCCCCCCCTTTTTTTTCTCTCTCCCACATGGCAGCTGTCTCCCATTCTGCCAGCGCATTTCACACCTAATCTAGAGCCATCTTTTGTCTCCACTAGTCACCATCTCATCTCGTTTGAATACCTCTTAATGTCTCTTCACTTCTTTTGTTCCTTCCCAGCCCCGAAACTGGCCTTTAATCTGTTTCATTTCCTGTGTATTTTCAGTCTTGACGAAGGGTTTCGACTTGAAACGTTGACTCTATTTCTCTCTCCACAGATGCTGCCTGGCCTGCTGAGATTTTCCAGCATTTTCTGTTGTTATTTAGGCTGGAGAGCAGAGTCTGTGTGTGCTGTCCTGTCGGGAGCAGTGGGCTGGAGAGCAGAGTCTGTGTGTGCTGTCCTGTCGGGAGCAGTGGGCTGGAGACCAGAATCTGTGTGTCCTGTCCTGTCGAGAGCAGTGGGTTGGAGAGCAGAGTCTGTGTGTCCTGTCCTGTCAGGAGCAGTGGGCTGGAGAGCAGAGTCTGTGTGTGCTGTCCTGTCGGGAGCAGTGGGCTGGAGAGCAGAGTCTGTCTGTCCTGTCGAGAGCAGTGGGCTGGAGAGCAGAGTCTGTGTGTCCTGTCCTGTCAGGAGCAGTGGGCTGGAGAGCAGAGTCTGTGTGTGCTGTCCTGTCGGGAGCAGTGGGCTGGAGAGCAGAATCTGTGTGTCCTGTCCTGTCGAGAGCAGTGGGCTGGAGAGCAGAGTCTGTGTGTCCTGTCCTGTCGGGAGCAGTGGGCTGGAGAGCAGAGTCTGTGTGTCCTGTCCTGTCGGGAGCAGTGGGCTGGAGAGCAGAGTCTGTGTGTGCTGTCCTGTCGAGAGCAGTGGGCTGGAGACCAGAGTCTGTGTGTCCTGTCCTGTCGGGAGCAGTGGGCTGGAGAGCAGAGTCTGTGTGTCCTGTCCTGTCGAGAGCAGTGGGCTGGAGAGCAGACTCTGTGTGTGCTGTCCTGTCAGGAGCAGTGGGCTGGAGAGCAGAGTCTGTGTGTGCTGTCCTGTCGAGAGCAGTGGGCTGGAGAGCAGAGTCTGTGTGTGCTGACCTGTCGAGAGCAGTGGGCTGGAGACCAGAGTCTGTGTGTGCTGTCCTGTCGGGAGCAGTGGGCTGGAGACCAGAGTCTGTGTGTCCTGTCCTGTCGAGAGCAGTGGGCTGGAGACCAGAGTCTGTGTGTGCTGTCCTGTCGAGAGCAGTGGGCTGGAGACCAGAGTCTGTGTGTCCTGTCCTGTCGGGAGCAGTGGGCTGGAGAGCAGAGTCTGTGTGTCCTGTCCTGTCGAGAGCAGTGGGCTGGAGAGCAGACTCTGTGTGTGCTGTCCTGTCAGGAGCAGTGGGCTGGAGAGCAGAGTCTGTGTGTGCTGTCCTGTCGAGAGCAGTGGGCTGGAGAGCAGAGTCTGTGTGTGCTGACCTGTCGAGAGCAGTGGGCTGGAGACCAGAGTCTGTGTGTGCTGTCCTGTCGGGAGCAGTGGGCTGGAGACCAGAGTCTGTGTGTCCTGTCCTGTCGAGAGCAGTGGGCTGGAGACCAGAGTCTGTGTGTGCTGTCCTGTCAGGAGCAGTGGGCTGGAGAGCAGAGTCTGTGTGTGCTGTCCTGTCGAGAGCAGTGGGCTGGAGAGCAGAGTCTGTGTGTGCTGACCTGTCGAAAGCAGTGGGCTGGAGAGCAGAGTCTGTGTGTGCTGTCCTGTCGGGAGCAGTGGGCTGGAGAGCAGAGTCTGTCTGTCCTGTCGAGAGCAGTGGGCTGGAGAGCAGAGTCTGTGTGTCCTGTCCTGTCAGGAGCAGTGGGCTGGAGAGCAGAGTCTGTGTGTGCTGTCCTGTCGGGAGCAGTGGGCTGGAGAGCAGAATCTGTGTGTCCTGTCCTGTCGAGAGCAGTGGGCTGGAGAGCAGAGTCTGTGTGTCCTGTCCTGTCGGGAGCAGTGGGCTGGAGAGCAGAGTCTGTGTGTCCTGTCCTGTCGGGAGCAGTGGGCTGGAGAGCAGAGTCTGTGTGTGCTGTCCTGTCGAGAGCAGTGGGCTGGAGACCAGAGTCTGTGTGTCCTGTCCTGTCGGGAGCAGTGGGCTGGAGAGCAGAGTCTGTGTGTGCTGTCCTGTCAGGAGCAGTGGGCTGGAGAGCAGAGTCTGTGTGTGCTGTCCTGTCGAGAGCAGTGGGCTGGAGAGCAGAGTCTGTGTGTGCTGACCTGTCGAAAGCAGTGGTCTGGAGAGCAGAGTCTGTGTGTCCTGTCCTGTCGGGAGCAGTGGGCTGGAGACCAGAGTCTGTGTGTCCTGTCCTGTCGGGAGCAGTGGGCTGGAGACCAGAGTCTGTGTGTGCTGTCCTGTCGAAAGCAGTGGGCTGGAGAGCTGACATTTCTTCCTTTTTCCTCAACCGAGGATTCCCCTCTACCGTGGTTGACACGGCCCTTGACTGTGTCCGTTCCATTACCCGCACTTCTGCCCTCACCCCTGCCCCTCCCTCCCTTAACCACGATAGGGTTCCCCTTGTCTTCACCTTTCACCCCACCAGCCTCCACATTCAACGGATCATCCTCCGCCATTTCCGCCACCTCCAATGTGATCCCACTACCAAACGCATCTTCCCCTCCCCTCCCCTTTCAGCATTCCGTAAGGACCGCTCCCTTCAAGACACCCTAGTCCACTCCTCTATCACCCCCAGCACCCCTTCCCCTTTGCCCGGCACCTTCCCGTGCAAGCGCAGGAGATGCAACACCTGCCCTTATACCTCCCCCCTTCCCACTGTCCAAGGCCCCAAACACCCCTTCCAGGTGAAACAGAGATTTACTTGTACTTCTTGCAATCTAGTATACTGTATTCGCTGCTCACGATGTGGTCTCCTCTACATTGGGGAGATCAAACCGCTTTGCGGAACACCTCCGTTCATTCCGTAAGGATGACCCCGAGCTTCTGCCCCTTTCCCACTCTGATCTCTCCGTCCTTGGCCTCTTGCACTGTTCCATGGAAGCTCAGCGTAAGCTCGAGGAACAGCACCTCATCTTCCGATTAGGCACTTTACAGCCTTCTGGACTCAATATCAAGTTCAAAAATTTCCGATCATAACCTCGGCCTTCATTACAGTTTTACTATTTTTTTATCCACACCTTTGTTTTTTTTCCCCCCGCCTCTTTCCCCCCCTTTTTTTTCTCTCTCCCACATGGCAGCTGTCTCCCATTCTGCCAGCGCATTTCACACCTAATCTAGAGCCATCTTTTGTCTCCACTAGTCACCATCTCATCTCGTTTGAATACCTCTTAATGTCTCTTCACTTCTTTTGTTCCTTCCCAGCCCCGAAACTGGCCTTTAATCTGTTTCATTTCCTGTGTATTTTCAGTCTTGACGAAGGGTTTCGACTTGAAACGTTGACTCTATTTCTCTCTCCACAGATGCTGCCTGGCCTGCTGAGATTTTCCAGCATTTTCTGTTGTTATTTAGGCTGGAGAGCAGAGTCTGTGTGTGCTGTCCTGTCGGGAGCAGTGGGCTGGAGAGCAGAGTCTGTGTGTGCTGTCCTGTCGGGAGCAGTGGGCTGGAGAGCAGAGTCTGTGTGTCCTGTCCTGTCGGGAGCAGTGGGCTGGAGAGCAGAGTCTGTGTGTCCTGTCCTGTCGAGAGCAGTGGGCTGGAGACCAGAGTCTGTGTGTGCTGTCCTGTCGGGAGCAGTGGGCTGGAGAGCAGAGTCTGTGTGTTCTGTCCTGTCGCGAGCAGTGGGCTGGAGAGCAGAGTCTGTGTGTCCTGTCCTGTCGGGAGCAGTGGGCTGGAGAGCAGAGTCTGTGTGTCCTGTCCTGTCGAGAGCAGTGGGCTGGAGAGCAGAGTCTGTGTGTCTTGTCCTGTCGGGAGCAGTGGGCTGGAGAGCAGAGTCTGTGTGTCCTGTCCTGTCGGGAGCAGTGGGCTGGAGAGCAGAGTTTGTGTATCTTGTCCTGTCGGGAGCAGTGGGCTGGAGAGCAGAGTCTGTGTGTCCTGTCCTGTCGGGAGCAGTGGGCTGGAGAGCAGAGTCTGTGTTTCCTGTCCTGTCGGGAGCAGTGGGCTGGAGACCAGAGTCTGTGTGTTCTGTACTGTCGAGAGCAGTGGGCTGGAGAGCAGAGTTTGTGTATCCTGTCCTGTCGGGAGCAGTGGGCTGGAGGGCAGAGTCTGTGTGTGCTGTCCTGTCGGGAGCAGTGGGCAGGAGAGCAGAGTCTGTGTGTGCTGTCCTATCGGGAGCAGTGGGCTGGAGAGCAGAGTCTGTGTGTGCTGTCCTATCGGGAGCAGTGGGCTGGAGAGCAGAGTCTGTGTGTCCTGTCCTGTCGAGAGCAGTGGGCTGGAGAGCAGAGTCTGTGTGTGCTGTCCTGTCGAGAGCAGTGGGCTGGAGAGCAGAGTCTGTGTGTCCTGTCCTGTCGGGAGCAGTGGGCTGGAGAGCAGAGTCTGTGTGTGCTGTCCTGTCGGGAGCAGTGGGCTGGAGAGCAGAGTCTGTGTGTCCTGTCCTGTCGAGAGCAGTGGGCTGGAGAGCAGAGTCTGTGTGTCCTGTCCTGTCTGGAGCAGTGGACTGGAGAGCAGAGTCTGTGTGCTGTCCTGTCGGGAGCAGTGGGCTGGAGAGCAGAGTCTGTGTGTGCTGTCCTGTCGGTAGCAGTGGGCTGGAGAGCAGAGTCTGTGTGTCCTGTCCTGTCGGGAGCAGTGGGCTGGAGAGCAGAGTCTGTGTGTCCTGTCCTGTCGAGAGCAGTGGGCTGGAGAGCAGAGTCTGTGTGTCCTGTCCTGTCGGGAGCAGTGGGCTGGATAGCAGAGTCTGTGTGTGCTGTCCTGTCGGGAGCAGTGGGCTGGAGACCAGAATCTGTGTGTCCTGTCCTGTCGAGAGCAGTGGGTTGGAGAGCAGAGTCTGTGTGTCCTGTCCTGTCAGGAGCAGTGGGCTGGAGAGCAGAGTCTGTGTGTGCTGTCCTGTCGGGAGCAGTGGGCTGGAGAGCAGAGTCTGTCTGTCCTGTCGAGAGCAGTGGGCTGGAGAGCAGAGTCTGTGTGTCCTGTCCTGTCAGGAGCAGTGGGCTGGAGAGCAGAGTCTGTGTGTGCTGTCCTGTCGGGAGCAGTGGGCTGGAGAGCAGAATCTGTGTGTCCTGTCCTGTCGAGAGCAGTGGGCTGGAGAGCAGAGTCTGTGTGTCCTGTCCTGTCGGGAGCAGTGGGCTGGAGAGCAGAGTCTGTGTGTCCTGTCCTGTCGGGAGCAGTGGGCTGGAGAGCAGAGTCTGTGTGTGCTGTCCTGTCGAGAGCAGTGGGCTGGAGACCAGAGTCTGTGTGTCCTGTCCTGTCGGGAGCAGTGGGCTGGAGAGCAGAGTCTGTGTGTCCTGTCCTGTCGAGAGCAGTGGGCTGGAGAGCAGACTCTGTGTGTGCTGTCCTGTCAGGAGCAGTGGGCTGGAGAGCAGAGTCTGTGTGTGCTGTCCTGTCGAGAGCAGTGGGCTGGAGAGCAGAGTCTGTGTGTGCTGACCTGTCGAGAGCAGTGGGCTGGAGACCAGAGTCTGTGTGTGCTGTCCTGTCGGGAGCAGTGGGCTGGAGACCAGAGTCTGTGTGTCCTGTCCTGTCGAGAGCAGTGGGCTGGAGACCAGAGTCTGTGTGTGCTGTCCTGTCAGGAGCAGTGGGCTGGAGAGCAGAGTCTGTGTGTGCTGTCCTGTCGAGAGCAGTGGGCTGGAGAGCAGAGTCTGTGTGTGCTGACCTGTCGAAAGCAGTGGTCTGGAGAGCAGAGTCTGTGTGTGCTGACCTGTCGAAAGCAGTGGTCTGGAGAGCAGAGTCTGTGTGTGCTGTCCTGTCGAAAGCAGTGGGCTGGAGAGCTGACATTTCTTCCTTTTTCCTCAACCGAGGATTCCCCTCTACCGTGGTTGACACGGCCCTTGACTGTGTCCGTTCCATTACCCGCACTTCTGCCCTCACCCCTGCCCCTCCCTCCCTTAACCACGATAGGGTTCCCCTTGTCTTCACCTTTCACCCCACCAGCCTCCACATTCAACGGATCATCCTCCGCCATTTCCGCCACCTCCAATGTGATCCCACTACCAAACGCATCTTCCCCTCCCCTCCCCTTTCAGCATTCCGTAAGGACCGCTCCCTTCAAGACACCCTAGTCCACTCCTCTATCACCCCCAGCACCCCTTCCCCTTTGCCCGGCACCTTCCCGTGCAAGCGCAGGAGATGCAACACCTGCCCTTATACCTCCCCCCTTCCCACTGTCCAAGGCCCCAAACACCCCTTCCAGGTGAAACAGAGATTTACTTGTACTTCTTGCAATCTAGTATACTGTATTCGCTGCTCACGATGTGGTCTCCTCTACATTGGGGAGATCAAACCGCTTTGCGGAACACCTCCGTTCATTCCGTAAGGATGACCCCGAGCTTCTGCCCCTTTCCCACTCTGATCTCTCCGTCCTTGGCCTCTTGCACTGTTCCACGGAAGCTCAGCGTAAGCTCGAGGAACAGCACCTCATCTTCCGATTAGGCACTTTACAGCCTTCTGGACTCAATATCAAGTTCAAAAATTTCCGATCATAACCTCGGCCTTCATTACAGTTTTACTATTTTTTTATCCACACCTTTGTTTTTTTTCCCCCCGCCTCTTTCCCCCCCTTTTTTTTCTCTCTCCCACATGGCAGCTGTCTCCCATTCTGCCAGCGCATTTCACACCTAATCTAGAGCCATCTTTTGTCTCCACTAGTCACCATCTCATCTCGTTTGAATACCTCTTAATGTCTCTTCACTTCTTTTGTTCCTTCCCAGCCCCGAAACTGGCCTTTAATCTGTTTCATTTCCTGTGTATTTTCAGTCTTGACGAAGGGTTTCGACTTGAAACGTTGACTCTATTTCTCTCTCCACAGATGCTGCCTGGCCTGCTGAGATTTTCCAGCATTTTCTGTTGTTATTTAGGCTGGAGAGCAGAGTCTGTGTGTGCTGTCCTGTCGGGAGCAGTGGGCTGGAGAGCAGAGTCTGTGTGTGCTGTCCTGTCGGGAGCAGTGGGCTGGAGAGCAGAGTCTGTGTGTCCTGTCCTGTCGGGAGCAGTGGGCTGGAGAGCAGAGTCTGTGTGTCCTGTCCTGTCGAGAGCAGTGGGCTGGAGAGCAGAGTCTGTGTGTCTTGTCCTGTCGGGAGCAGTGGGCTGGAGAGCAGAGTCTGTGTGTCCTGTCCTGTCGGGAGCAGTGGGCTGGAGAGCAGAGTTTGTGTATCTTGTCCTGTCGGGAGCAGTGGGCTGGAGAGCAGAGTCTGTGTGTCCTGTCCTGTCGGGAGCAGTGGGCTGGAGAGCAGAGTCTGTGTTTCCTGTCCTGTCGGGAGCAGTGGGCTGGAGACCAGAGTCTGTGTGTTCTGTACTGTCGAGAGCAGTGGGCTGGAGAGCAGAGTTTGTGTATCCTGTCCTGTCGGGAGCAGTGGGCTGGAGGGCAGAGTCTGTGTGTGCTGTCCTGTCGGGAGCAGTGGGCAGGAGAGCAGAGTCTGTGTGTGCTGTCCTATCGGGAGCAGTGGGCTGGAGAGCAGAGTCTGTGTGTGCTGTCCTATCGGGAGCAGTGGGCTGGAGAGCAGAGTCTGTGTGTCCTGTCCTGTCGAGAGCAGTGGGCTGGAGAGCAGAGTCTGTGTGTGCTGTCCTGTCGAGAGCAGTGGGCTGGAGAGCAGAGTCTGTGTGTCCTGTCCTGTCGGGAGCAGTGGGCTGGAGAGCAGAGTCTGTGTGTGCTGTCCTGTCGGGAGCAGTGGGCTGGAGAGCAGAGTCTGTGTGTCCTGTCCTGTCGAGAGCAGTGGGCTGGAGAGCAGAGTCTGTGTGTCCTGTCCTGTCTGGAGCAGTGGACTGGAGAGCAGAGTCTGTGTGCTGTCCTGTCGGGAGCAGTGGGCTGGAGAGCAGAGTCTGTGTGTGCTGTCCTGTCGGTAGCAGTGGGCTGGAGAGCAGAGTCTGTGTGTCCTGTCCTGTCGGGAGCAGTGGGCTGGAGAGCAGAGTCTGTGTGTCCTGTCCTGTCGGGAGCAGTGGGCTGGAGAGCAGAGTCTGTGTGTCCTGTCCTGTCGAGAGCAGTGGGCTGGAGAGCAGAGTCTGTGTGTCCTGTCCTGTCGGGAGCAGTGGGCTGGATAGCAGAGTCTGTGTGTGCTGTCCTGTCGGGAGCAGTGGGCTGGAGACCAGAATCTGTGTGTCCTGTCCTGTCGAGAGCAGTGGGTTGGAGAGCAGAGTCTGTGTGTCCTGTCCTGTCAGGAGCAGTGGGCTGGAGAGCAGAGTCTGTGTGTGCTGTCCTGTCGGGAGCAGTGGGCTGGAGAGCAGAGTCTGTCTGTCCTGTCGAGAGCAGTGGGCTGGAGAGCAGAGTCTGTGTGTCCTGTCCTGTCAGGAGCAGTGGGCTGGAGAGCAGAGTCTGTGTGTGCTGTCCTGTCGGGAGCAGTGGGCTGGAGAGCAGAATCTGTGTGTCCTGTCCTGTCGAGAGCAGTGGGCTGGAGAGCAGAGTCTGTGTGTCCTGTCCTGTCGGGAGCAGTGGGCTGGAGAGCAGAGTCTGTGTGTCCTGTCCTGTCGGGAGCAGTGGGCTGGAGAGCAGAGTCTGTGTGTGCTGTCCTGTCGAGAGCAGTGGGCTGGAGACCAGAGTCTGTGTGTCCTGTCCTGTCGGGAGCAGTGGGCTGGAGAGCAGAGTCTGTGTGTCCTGTCCTGTCGAGAGCAGTGGGCTGGAGAGCAGAGTCTGTGTGTCCTGTCCTGTCGAGAGCAGTGGGCTGTAGAGCAGAGTCTGTGTGTCCTGTCCTGTCGGGAGCAGTGGGCTGTAGAGCAGAGTCTGTGTGTGCTGTCCTGTCGGGAGCAGTGGGCTGGAGAGCAGAGTCTGTGTGTGCTGTCCTGTCGGGAGCAGTGGGCTGGAGAGCAGAGTCTGTGTGTCCTGTCCTGTCGAGAGCAGTGGGCTGGAGAGCAGACTCTGTGTGTGCTGTCCTGTCAGGAGCAGTGGGCTGGAGAGCAGAGTCTGTGTGTGCTGACCTGTCGAGAGCAGTGGGCTGGAGACCAGAGTCTGTGTGTGCTGTCCTGTCGGGAGCAGTGGGCTGGAGACCAGAGTCTGTGTGTCCTGTCCTGTCGAGAGCAGTGGGCTGGAGACCAGAGTCTGTGTGTGCTGTCCTGTCAGGAGCAGTGGGCTGGAGAGCAGAGTCTGTGTGTGCTGTCCTGTCGAGAGCAGTGGGCTGGAGAGCAGAGTCTGTGTGTGCTGTCCTGTCGGGAGCAGTGGGCTGGAGAGCAGAGTCTGTGTGTGCTGACCTGTCGAAAGCAGTGGTCTGGAGAGCAGAGTCTGTGTGTGCTGTCCTGTCGAAAGCAGTGGGCTGGAGAGCAGAGTCTGTGTGTGCTGTCCTGTCGAAAGCAGTGGGCTGGAGAGCTGACATTTCTTCCTTTTTCCTCAACCGAGGATTCCCCTCTACCGTGGTTGACACGGCCCTTGACTGTGTCCGTTCCATTACCCGCACTTCTGCCCTCACCCCTGCCCCTCCCTCCCTTAACCACGATAGGGTTCCCCTTGTCTTCACCTTTCACCCCACCAGCCTCCACATTCAACGGATCATCCTCCGCCATTTCCGCCACCTCCAATGTGATCCCACTACCAAACGCATCTTCCCCTCCCCTCCCCTTTCAGCATTCCGTAAGGACCGCTCCCTTCAAGACACCCTAGTCCACTCCTCTATCACCCCCAGCACCCCTTCCCCTTTGCCCGGCACCTTCCCGTGCAAGCGCAGGAGATGCAACACCTGCCCTTATACCTCCCCCCTTCCCACTGTCCAAGGCCCCAAACACCCCTTCCAGGTGAAACAGAGATTTACTTGTACTTCTTGCAATCTAGTATACTGTATTCGCTGCTCACGATGTGGTCTCCTCTACATTGGGGAGATCAAACCGCTTTGCGGAACACCTCCGTTCATTCCGTAAGGATGACCCCGAGCTTCTGCCCCTTTCCCACTCTGATCTCTCCGTCCTTGGCCTCTTGCACTGTTCCACGGAAGCTCAGCGTAAGCTCGAGGAACAGCACCTCATCTTCCGATTAGGCACTTTACAGCCTTCTGGACTCAATATCAAGTTCAAAAATTTCCGATCATAACCTCGGCCTTCATTACAGTTTTACTATTTTTTTATCCACACCTTTGTTTTTTTTCCCCCCGCCTCTTTCCCCCCCTTTTTTTTCTCTCTCCCACATGGCAGCTGTCTCCCATTCTGCCAGCGCATTTCACACCTAATCTAGAGCCATCTTTTGTCTCCACTAGTCACCATCTCATCTCGTTTGAATACCTCTTAATGTCTCTTCACTTCTTTTGTTCCTTCCCAGCCCCCAAACTGGCCGTTAATCTGTTTCATTTCCTGTGTATTTTCAGTCTTGACGAAGGGTTTCGACTTGAAACGTTGACTCTATTTCTCTCTCCACAGATGCTGCCTGGCCTGCTGAGATTTTCCAGCATTTTCTGTTGTTATTTAGGCTGGAGAGCAGAGTCTGTGTGTGCTGTCCTGTCGGGAGCAGTGGGCTGGAGAGCAGAGTCTGTGTGTGCTGTCCTGTCGGGAGCAGTGGGCTGGAGAGCAGAGTCTGTGTGTCCTGTCCTGTCGGGAGCAGTGGGCTGGAGAGCAGAGTCTGTGTGTCCTGTCCTGTTGAGAGCAGTGGGCTGGAGACCAGAGTCTGTGTGTGCTGTCCTGTCGGGAGCAGTGGGCTGGAGAGCAGAGTCTGTGTGTTCTGTCCTGTCGAGAGCAGTGGGCTGGAGAGCAGAGTCTGTGTGCTGTCCTGTCGGGAGCAGTGGGATGAAGAGCAGAGTCTGTGTGTCCTGTCCTGTCGGGAGCAGTGGGATGAAGAGCAGAGTCTGTGTGTCCTGTCCTGTCTGGAGCAGTGGACTGGAGAGCAGAGTCTGTGTGCTGTCCTGTCGGGAGCAGTGGGCTGGAGACCAGAGTCTGTGTGTCCTGTCCTGTCGAGAGCAGTGGGCGGGAGAGCAGAGTCTGTGTGTCCTGTCCTGTCCGGAGCAGTGGGCTGGAGAGCAGAGTCTGTGTGTGCTGTCCTGTCGGGAGCAGTGGGCTGGAGAGCAGAGTCTGTGTGCTGTACTGTCGAGAGCAGTGGGTTGGAGACCAGAGTCTGTGTGTCCTGTCCTGTCGAGAGCAGTGGGCTGGAGAGCAGAGTCTGTGTGTCCTGTCCTGTCGAGAGCAGTGGGCTGGAGAGCAGAGTCTGTGTGTGCTGTCCTGTCGAGAGCAGTGGGCTGGACAGCAGAGTCTGTGTGTCCTGTCCTGTCGAGAGCAGTGGGCTGGAGAGCAGAGTCTGTGTGTCCTGTCCTGTCGAGAGCAGTGGGCTGGAGAGCAGAGTTTGTGTGTCCAGTCCTGTCGAGAGCAGTGGGCTGGAGAGCAGAGTCTGTGTATCCTGTCCTGTCGAGGGCAGTGGGCTGGAGACCAGAGTCTCTGTGTCCTGTCCTGTCGAGAGCAGTGGGCTGGAGAGCAGAGTCTGTGTATCCTGTCCTGTCGGTGGCAGTGGGCTGGAGACCAGAGTCTGTGTGCGCTGTCCTGTCGGGAGCAGTGGGCTGGAGAGCAGAGTCTGTGTGTCCTGTCCTGTCGGGAGCAGTGGGCTGGAGACCAGAGTCTGTGTGTCCTGTCCTGTCGAGAGCAGTGGGCTGGAGAGCAGAGTTTGTGTATCTTGTCCTGTCGGGAGCAGTGGGCTGGAGAGCAGAGTCTGTGTGTCCTGTCCTGTCGGGAGCAGTGGGCTGGAGAGCAGAGTCTGTGTTTCCTGTCCTGTCGGGAGCAGTGGGCTGGAGACCAGAGTCTGTGTGTCCTGTCCTGTCGAGAGCAGTGGGCTGGAGAGCAGAGTTTGTGTATCCTGTCCTGTCGGGAGCAGTGTGCTGGAGGGCAGAGTCTGTGTGTCCTGTCCTGTCGGGAGCAGTGGGCAGGAGAGCAGAGTCTGTGTGTGCTGTCCTATCGGGAGCAGTGGGCTGGAGAGCAGAGTCTGTGTGTGCTGTCCTATCGGGAGCAGTGGGCTGGAGAGCAGAGTCTGTGTGTCCTGTCCAGTCGAGAGCAGTGGCCTGGAGTGCAGAGTCTGTGTGTGCTGTCCTGTCGAGAGCAGTGGGCTGGAGAGCAGAGTCTGTGTGTCCTGTCCTGTCGGGAGCAGTGGGCTGGAGAGCAGAGTCTGTGTGTGCTGTCCTGTCGGGAGCAGTGGGCTGGAGAGCAGAGTCTGTGTGTCCTGTCCTGTCGAGAGCAGTGGGCTGGAGAGCAGAGTCTGTGTGCTGTCCTGTCGGGAGCAGTGGGCTGGAGAGCAGAGTCTGTGTGTGCTGTCCTGTCGGCAGCAGTGGGCTGGAGAGCAGAGTCTGTGTGTCCTGTCCTGTCGGGAGCAGTGGGCTGGAGAGCAGAGTCTGTGTGTCCTGTCCTGTCGGGAGCAGTGGGCTGGAGAGCAGAGTCTGTGTGTCCTGTCCTGTCGAGAGCAGTGGGCTGGAGAGCAGTGTCTGTGTGTCCTGTCCTGTCGGGAGCAGTGGGCTGGATAGCAGAGTCTGTGTGTGCTGTCCTGTCGGGAGCAGTGGGCTGGAGACCAGAATCTGTGTGTCCTGTCCTGTCGAGAGCAGTGGGTTGGAGAGCAGAGTCTGTGTGTCCTGTCCTGTCAGGAGCAGTGGGCTGGAGAGCAGTGTCTGTGTGTGCTGTCCTGTCGGGAGCAGTGGGCTGGAGAGCAGAGTCTGTCTGTCCTGTCGAGAGCAGTGGGCTGGAGAGCAGAGTCTGTGTGTCCTGTCCTGTCAGGAGCAGTGGGCTGGAGAGCAGAGTCTGTGTGTGCTGTCCTGTCGGGAGCAGTGGGCTGGAGAGCAGAGTCTGTGTGTCCTGTCCTGTCGGGAGCAGTGGGCTGGAGAGCAGAGTCTGTGTGTGCTGTCCTGTCGAGAGCAGTGGGCTGGAGAGCAGAGTCTGTGTGTCCTGTCCTGTCGGGAGCAGTGGGCTGGAGAGCATAGTCTGTGTGTTCTGAACTGTCGAGAGCAGTGGGCTGGAGAGCAGAGTCTGTGTGTCCTGTCCTGTCGCGAGCAGTGGACTGGAGAGCAGAGTCTGTATGCTGTCCTGTCGGGAGCAGTGGGCTGGACACCAGATTCTGTGTGTCCTGTCCTGTCGAGAGCAGTGGGCGGGAGAGCAGAGTCTGTGTGTCCTGTCCTGTCGGGAGCAGTGGGATGGAGAGCAGAGTCTGAGTGTCCTGTCCTGTCGGGAGCAGTGGGCTGGAGAGCAGAGTCTGTGTGTGCTGTCCTGTCGGGAGCAGTGGGCTGGAGAGCAGAGTCTGTGTGTGCTGTCCTGTCGGGAGCAGTGGGCTGGAGAGCAGAGTCTGTGTGTGCTGTCCTGTCGGGAGCAGTGGGCGGGAGAGCAGAGTCTGTGTGTGCTGTCCTGTCGGGAGCAGTGGGGTGGAGAGCAGAGTCTGTGTTTCCTGTGCTGTCGGGAGCAGTGGGCTGGCGAGCAGAGTCTGTGTGTGCTGTCCTGTCGGGAGCAGTGGGCTGGAGAGCAGAGTCTGTGTGTCCTGTCCTGTCGGGAGCAGTGGCTGGAGAGCAGAGTCTGTGTGTGCTGTCGTGTCGGGAGCAGTGGGCTGGAGAGCAGAGTCTGTGTGTCCTGTCCTGTCGAGAGCAGTGGGCTGGAGAGCAGAGTCTGTGTGTGCTGTCCTGTCGAGAGCAGTGGGCTGGACAGCAGAGTCTGTGTGTCCTGTCCTGTCGAGAGCAGTGGGCTGGAGAGCAGAGTCTGTGTGTCCTGTCCTGTCGAGAGCAGTGGGCTGGAGAGCAGAGTTTGTGTGTCCAGTCCTGTCGAGAGCATTGGGCTGGAGAGCAGAGTCTGTGTATCCTGTCCTGTCGAGGGCAGTGGGCTGGAGACCAGAGTCTCTGTGTCCTGTCCTTTCGAGAGCAGTGGGCTGGAGAGCAGAGTCTGTGTATCCTGTCCTGTCGGTGGCAGTGGGCTGGAGACCAGAGTCTGTGTGTGCTGTCCTGTCGGGAGCAGTGGGCTGGAGAGCAGAGTCTGTGTGTCCTGTCCTGTCGGGAGCAGTGGGCTGGAGACCAGAGTCTGTGTGTCCTGTCCTGTCGAGAGCAGTGGGCTGGAGAGCAGAGTTTGTGTATCTTGTCCTGTCGGGAGCAGTGGGCTGGAGAGCAGAGTCTGTGTGTCCTGTCCTGTCGGGAGCAGTGGGCTGGAGAGCAGAGTCTGTGTTTCCTGTCCTGTCGGGAGCAGTGGGCTGGAGACCAGAGTCTGTGTGTCCTGTCCTGTCGAGAGCAGTGGGCTGGAGAGCAGAGTTTGTGTATCCTGTCCTGTCGGGAGCAGTGGGCTGGAGGGCAGAGTCTGTGTGTCCTGTCCTGTCGGGAGCAGTGGGCAGGAGAGCAGAGTCTGTGTGTGCTGTCCTATCGGGAGCAGTGGGCTGGAGAGCAGAGTCTGTGTGTGCTGTCCTGTCGAGAGCAGTGGGCTGGAGAGCAGAGTCTGTGTGTGCTGTCCTGTCGAGAGCAGTGGGCTGGAGAGCAGAGTCTGTGTGTCCTGTCCTGTCGGGAGCAGTGGGCTGGAGAGCAGAGTCTGTGTTTCCTGTGCTGTCGGGAGCAGTGGGCTGACGAGCAGAGTCTGTGTGTGCTGTCCTGTCGGGAGCAGTGGGCTGGAGAGCAGAGTCTGTGTGTCCTGTCCTGTCGGGAGCAGTGGCTGGAGACCAGAGTCTGTGTGTGCTGTCGTGTCGGGAGCAGTGGGCTGGAGAGCAGAGACTGTGTATCCTGTCCTGTCGGGAGCAGTGGGCTGGAGAGCACAGACTGTGTGTGCTGTCCTGTCGGGGGCAGTGGGCTGGAGAGCAGAGTCTGTGTGTCCTGTCCTGTCGGGGGCAGTGGGCTGGAGAGCAGAGTCTGTGTGTCCTGTCCTGCCGAGAGCAGCGGGCTGGAGTCCAGAGTCTGTGTGTGCTGTCCTGTCGGGAGCAGTGGGCTGGAGAGCAGAGTCTGTGTGTCCTGTCCTGTCGAGAGCAGTGGACTCGAGAGCAGAGTCTGTGTGTCCTGTCCTGTCGGGAGCAGTGGGCTGGAGAGCAGAGTCTGTGTGTCCTGTCCTGTCGGGAGCAGTGAGCTGGAGAGCAGAGTCTGTGTGTCCTGTCCTGTCGGGAGCAGTGGGTTGGAGAGCAGAGTCTGTGTGTCCTGTCCTGTCGGGAGCAGTGGGCTGGAGAGCAGAGTCTGTGTGTCCTGTCCTGTCGGGAGCAGTGGGTTGGAGAGCAGAGTCTGTGTGTCCTGTCATGTCGGGAGCAGTGGGCTGGAGAGCAGAGTCTGTGTATCCTGTCCTGTCGAGAGCAGTGGGCTGGAGAGCAGAGTCTGTGTGTCCTGTCCTGTCGGGAGCAGTGGGCTGGAGAGCAGAGTCTGTGTGTCCTGTCCTGTCGGGAGCACTGGGTTGGAGAGCAGAGTCTGTGTGTCCTGTCCTGTCGGGAGCAGTGGGCTGGAGACCAGTGTCTGTCTGTCCTGTCCTGTCGGGAGCAGTGTGCTGGAGAGCAGAGTCTGTGTGTCCTGTCGTGTCGAGAGCAGTGGGCTGGAGAGCAGAGTCTGTGTGTTCTGTCCTGTCGGGAGCAGTGGACTGGAGAGCAGAGCCTGTGTGTCCTGTCCTGTCAAGAGCAGTGGTCCGGAGAGCAGAGTCTGTGTGTGCTGTCCTGTCGGGAGCAGTGGGCTGGAGAGCAGAGTCTGTGTGTCCTGTCCTGTTGAGAGCAGTGGGCTGGAGAGCAGAGTCTGTGTGTCCTGTCCTGTCGAGAGCAGTGGGCTGGAGAGCAGAGTCTGTGTGTCCTGTCCTGTCGAGAGCAGTGGGCTGGAGAGCAGAGTCGGTGTGTCCTGTCCTGTCGGGAGCAGTGGGCTGGAGAGCAGAGTCTGTGTGTCCTTTCCTGTCGGGAGCAGTGGGCTGGAGAGCAGAGTCTGTGTGTACTGTCCTGTCGGGAGCAGTGGGCTGGAGAGCAGAGTCTGTGTGTGCTGACCTGTCGGGAGCAGTGGGCTAGAGAGCAGAGTCTGTGTGTCCTGTCCTGTCGAGAGCAGTGGGCTGTAGACCAGAGTCTCTGTGTGCTGTCCTGTCGGGAGCAGTGGCGTGGAGAGCAGAGTCTGTGTGTCCTGTCCTGTCGGGAGCAGTGGGCTGGAGAGCAGAGTCTGTGTGTCCTGTCCTGTCGCGAGCAGTGGGCTGGAGACCAGAGTCTGTGTGTGCTGTCCTGTCGGGAGCAGTGGGCTGGAGAGCAGAGTCTGTGTGTGCTGTCCTGTCGAGAGCAGTGGGCTGGAGAGCAGAGTCTGTGTGTCCTGTCCTGTCGGGAGCAGTGGGCTGGAGAGCAGAGTCTGTGTGTGCTGTCCTGTCGGGAGCAGTGGGCTGGAGAGCAGAGTCTGTGTGTCCTGTCCTGTCGAGAGCAGTGGGCTGGAGAGCAGAGTCTGTGTGTCCTGTCCTGTCTGGAGCAGTGGACTGGAGAGCAGAGTCTGTGTGCTGTCCTGTCGGGAGCAGTGGGCTGGAGAGCAGAGTCTGTGTGTGCTGTCCTGTCGGTAGCAGTGGGCTGGAGAGCAGAGTCTGTGTGTCCTGTCCTGTCGGGAGCAGTGGGCTGGAGAGCAGAGTCTGTGTGTCCTGTCCTGTCGGGAGCAGTGGGCTGGAGAGCAGAGTCTGTGTGTCCTGTCCTGTCGAGAGCAGTGGGCTGGAGAGCAGAGTCTGTGTGTCCTGTCCTGTCGGGAGCAGTGGGCTGGAGAGCAGAGTCTGTCTGTCCTGTCGAGAGCAGTGGGCTGGAGAGCAGAGTCTGTGTGTCCTGTCCTGTCAGGAGCAGTGGGCTGGAGAGCAGAGTCTGTGTGTGCTGTCCTGTCGGGAGCAGTGGGCTGGAGAGCAGAGTCTGTGTGTCCTGTCCTGTCGGGAGAAGTGGGCTGGAGAGCAGAGTCTGTGTGTGCTGTCCTGTCGAGAGCAGTGGGCTGGAGAGCAGAGTCTGTGTGTCCTGTCCTGTCGGGAGCAGTGGGCTGGAGAGCATAGTCTGTGTGTTCTGAACTGTCGAGAGCAGTGGGCTGGAGAGCAGAGTCTGTGTGTCCTGTCCTGTCGCGAGCAGTGGGCTGGAGAGCAGAGTCTGTGTGCTGTCCTGTCGGGAGCAGTGGGCTGGAGACCAGAATCTGTGTGTCCTCTCCTGTCGAGAGCAGTGGGCTGGAGAGCAGAGTCTGTGTGCTGTCCTGTCGGGAGCAGTGGGCTGGACACCAGATTCTGTGTGTCCTGTCCTGTCGAGAGCAGTGGGCGGGAGAGCAGAGTCTGTGTGTCCTGTCCTGTCGGGAGCAGTGGGATGGAGAGCAGAGTCTGAGTGTGCTGTCCTGTCGGGAGCAGTGGGCTGGAGAGCAGAGTCTGTGTGTGCTGTCCTGTCGGGAGCAGTGGGCTGGAGAGCAGAGTCTGTGTGTGCTGTCCTGTCGGGAGCAGTGGGCTGGAGAGCAGAGTCTGTGTGTGCTGTCCTGTCGGGAGCAATGGGCTGGAGACCAGAGTCTGTGTGTGCTGTCCTGTCGGGAGCAGTGGGCGGGAGAGCAGAGTCTGTGTGTGCTGTCCTGTCGGGAGCAGTGGGGTGGAGAGCAGAGTCTGTGTTTCCTGTGCTGTCGGGAGCAGTGGGCTGACGAGCAGAGTCTGTGTGTGCTGTCCTGTCGGGAGC
Organism: Somniosus microcephalus; assembly: GCF_052327205.1. NCBI lineage: Eukaryota > Metazoa > Chordata > Chondrichthyes > Squaliformes > Somniosidae > Somniosus > Somniosus microcephalus. The sequence goes on along the minus strand of NW_028225179.1, from coordinate 69,643,724 downwards.
AGTGGGCTGGAGAGCAGAGTCTGTGTGTCCTGTCCTGTCGGGAGCAGTGGCTGGAGACCAGAGTCTGTGTGTGCTGTCGTGTCGGGAGCAGTGGGCTGGAGAGCAGAGACTGTGTATCCTGTCCTGTCGGGAGCAGTGGGCTGGAGAGCACAGACTGTGTGTGCTGTCCTGTCGGGGGCAGTGGGCTGGAGAGCAGAGTCTGTGTGTCCTGTCCTGTCGGGGGCAGTGGGCTGGAGAGCAGAGTCTGTGTGTCCTGTCCTGCCGAGAGCAGCGGGCTGGAGTCCAGAGTCTGTGTGTGCTGTCCTGTCGGGAGCAGTGTGCTGGAGAGCAGAGTCTGTGTGTCCTGTCCTGTCGAGAGCAGTGGACTGGAGAGCAGAGTCTGTGTGTCCTGTCCTGTCGGGAGCAGTGGGCTGGAGAGCAGAGTCTGTGTGTCCTGTCCTGTCGGGAGCAGTGAGCTGGAGAGCAGAGTCTGTGTGTCCTGTCCTGTCGGGAGCAGTGGGTTGGAGAGCAGAGTCTGTGTGTCCTGTCCTGTCGGGAGCAGTGGGCTGGAGAGCAGAGTCTGTGTGTCCTGTCCTGTCGGGAGCAGTGGGTTGGAGAGCAGAGTCTGTGTGTCCTGTCATGTCGGGAGCAGTGGGCTGGAGAGCAGAGTCTGTGTATCCTGTCCTGTCGAGAGCAGTGGGCTGGAGAGCAGAGTCTGTGTGTCCTGTCCTGTCGGGAGCAGTGGGCTGGAGAGCAGAGTCTGTGTGTCCTGTCCTGTCGGGAGCAGTGGGTTGGAGAGCAGAGTCTGTGTGTCCTGTCCTGTCGGGAGCAGTGGGCTGGAGACCAGTGTCTGTGTGTCCTGTCCTGTCGGGAGCAGTGTGCTGGAGAGCAGAGTCTGTGTGTCCTGTCGTGTCGAGAGCAGTGGGCTGGAGAGCAGAGTCTGTGTGTTCTGTCCTGTCGGGAGCAGTGGACTGGAGAGCAGAGCCTGTGTGTCCTGTCCTGTCAAGAGCAGTGGTCTGGAGAGCAGAGTCTGTGTGTGCTGTCCTGTCGGGAGCAGTGGGCTGGAGAGCAGAGTCTGTGTGTCCTGTCCTGTTGAGAGCAGTGGGCTGGAGAGCAGAGTCTGTGTGTCCTGTCCTGTCGAGAGCAGTGGGCTGGAGAGCAGAGTCTGTGTGTCCTGTCCTGTCGAGAGCAGTGGGCTGGAGAGCAGAGTCGGTGTGTCCTGTCCTGTCGGGAGCAGTGGGCTGGAGAGCAGAGTCTGTGTGTCCTGTCCTGTCGGGAGCAGTGGGCTGGAGAGCAGAGTCTGTGTGTACTGTCCTGTCGGGAGCAGTGGGCTGGAGAGCAGAGTCTGTGTGTGCTGACCTGTCGGGAGCAGTGGGCTAGAGAGCAGAGTCTGTGTGTCCTGTCCTGTCGAGAGCAGTGGGCTGTAGACCAGAGTCTCTGTGTGCTGTCCTGTCAGGAGCAGTGGCGTGGAGAGCAGAGTCTGTGTGTCCTGTCCTGTCGGGAGCAGTGGGCTGGAGAGCAGAGTCTGTGTGTCCTGTCCTGTCGCGAGCAGTGGGCTGGAGACCAGAGTCTGTGTGTGCTGTCCTGTCGGGAGCAGTGGGCTGGAGAGCAGAGTCTGTGTGTGCTGTCCTGTCGAGAGCAGTGGGCTGGAGAGCAGAGTCTGTGTGTCCTGTCCTGTCGGGAGCAGTGGGCTGGAGAGCAGAGTCTGTGTGTGCTGTCCTGTCGGGAGCAGTGGGCTGGAGAGCAGAGTCTGTGTGTCCTGTCCTGTCGAGAGCAGTGGGCTGGAGAGCGGAGTCTGTGTGTCCTGTCCTGTCTGGAGCAGTGGACTGGAGAGCAGAGTCTGTGTGCTGTCCTGTCGGGAGCAGTGGGCTGGAGAGCAGAGTCTGTGTGTGCTGTCCTGTCGGTAGCAGTGGGCTGGAGAGCAGAGTCTGTGTGTCCTGTCCTGTCGGGAGCAGTAGGCTGGAGAGCAGAGTCTGTGTGTCCTGTCCTGTTGGGAGCAGTGGGCTGGAGAGCAGAGTCTGTGTGTCCTGTCCTGTCGAGAGCAGTGGGCTGGAGAGCAGAGTCTGTGTGTCCTGCCCTGTCGGGAGCAGTGGGCTGGATAGCAGAGTCTGTGTGTGCTGTCCTGTCGGGAGCAGTGGGCTGGAGACCAGAATCTGTGTGTCCTGTCCTGTCGAGAGCAGTGGGTTGGAGAGCAGAGTCTGTGTGTCCTGTCCTGTCGGGAGCAGTGGGCTGGAGAGCAGAGTCTGTCTGTCCTGTCGAGAGCAGTGGGCTGGAGAGCAGAGTCTGTGTGTCCTGTCCTGTCAGGAGCAGTGGGCTGGAGAGCAGAGTCTGTGTGTGCTGTCCTGTCGGGAGCAGTGGGCTGGAGAGCAGAGTCTGTGTGTCCTGTCCTGTCGGGAGCAGTGGGCTGGAGAGCAGAGTCTGTGTGTGCTGTCCTGTCGAGAGCAGTGGGCTGGAGAGCAGAGTCTGTGTGTCCTGTCCTGTCGGGAGCAGTGGGCTGGAGAGCATAGTCTGTGTGTTCTGAACTGTCGAGAGCAGTGGGCTGGAGAGCAGAGTCTGTGTGTCCTGTCCTGTCGCGAGCAGTGGGCTGGAGAGCAGAGTCTGTGTGCTGTCCTGTCGGGAGCAGTGGGCTGGAGACCAGAATCTGTGTGTCCTCTCCTGTCGAGAGCAGTGGGCTGGAGAGCAGAGTCTGTGTGCTGTCCTGTCGGGAGCAGTGGGCTGGACACCAGATTCTGTGTGTCCTGTCCTGTCGAGAGCAGTGGGCGGGAGAGCAGAGTCTGTGTGTCCTGTCCTGTCGGGAGCAGTGGGATGGAGAGCAGAGTCTGATTGTCCTGTCCTGTCGGGAGCAGTGGGCTGGAGAGCAGAGTCTGTGTGTGCTGTCCTGTCGGGAGCAGTGGGCTGGAGAGCAGAGTCTGTGTGTGCTGTCCTGTCGGGAGCAGTGGGCTGGAGACCAGAGTCTGTGTGTGCTGTCCTGTCGGGAGCAGTGGGCGGGAGAGCAGAGTCTGTGTGTGCTGTCCTGTCGGGAGCAGTGGGGTGGAGAGCAGAGTCTGTGTTTCCTGTGCTGTCGGGAGCAGTGGGCTGACGAGCAGAGTCTGTGTGTGCTGTCCTGTCGGGAGCAGTGGGCTGGAGAGCAGAGTCTGTGTGTCCTGTCCTGTCGGGAGCAGTGGCTGGAGACCAGAGTCTGTGTGTGCTGTCGTGTCGGGAGCAGTGGGCTGGAGAGCAGAGACTGTGTATCCTGTCCTGTCGGGAGCAGTGGGCTGGAGAGCACAGACTGCGTGTGCTGTCCTGTCGGGGGCAGTGGGCTGGAGAGCAGAGTCTGTGTGTCCTGTCCTGTCGGGGGCAGTGGGCTGGAGAGCAGAGTCTGTGTGTCCTGTCCTGCCGAGAGCAGCGGGCTGGAGTCCAGAGTCTGTGTGTGCTGTCCTGTCGGGAGCAGTGTGCTGGAGAGCAGAGTCTGTGTGTCCTGTCCTGTCGAGAGCAGTGGACTGGAGAGCAGAGTCTGTGTGTCCTGTCCTGTCGGGAGCAGTGGGCTGGAGAGCAGAGTCTCTGTGTCCTGTCCTGTCGGGAGCAGTGAGCTGGAGAGCAGAGTCTGTGTGTCCTGTCCTGTCGGGAGCAGTGGGTTGGAGAGCAGAGTCTGTGTGTCCTGTCCTGTCGGGAGCAGTGGGCTGGAGAGCAGAGTCTGTGTGTCCTGTCCTGTCGGGAGCAGTGGGTTGGAGAGCAGAGTCTGTGTGTCCTGTCATGTCGGGAGCAGTGGGCTGGAGAGCAGAGTCTGTGTATCCTGTCCTGTCGAGAGCAGTGGGCTGGAGAGCAGAGTCTGTGTGTCCTGTCCTGTCGGGAGCAGTGGGCTGGAGAGCAGAGTCTGTGTGTCCTGTCCTGTCGGGAGCAGTGGGTTGGAGAGCAGAGTCTGTGTGTCCTGTCCTGTCGGGAGCAGTGGGCTGGAGACCAGTGTCTGTGTGTCCTGTCCTGTCGGGAGCAGTGTGCTGGAGAGCAGAGTCTGTGTGTCCTGTCGTGTCGAGAGCAGTGGGCTGGAGAGCAGATTCTGTGTGTTCTGTCCTGTCGGGAGCAGTGGACTGGAGAGCAGAGCCTGTGTGTCCTGTCCTGTCAAGAGCAGTGGTCTGGAGAGCAGAGTCTGTGTGTGCTGTCCTGTCGGGAGCAGTGGGCTGGAGAGCAGAGTCTGTGTGTCCTGTCCTGTTGAGAGCAGTGGGCTGGAGAGCAGAGTCTGTGTGTCCTGTCCTGTCGAGAGCAGTGGGCTGGAGAGCAGAGTCTGTGTGTCCTGTCCTGTCGAGAGCAGTGGGCTGGAGAGCAGAGTCGGTGTGTCCTGTCCTGTCGGGAGCAGTGGGCTGGAGAGCAGAGTCTGTGTGTCCTGTCCTGTCGGGAGCAGTGGGCTGGAGAGCAGAGTCTGTGTGTACTGTCCTGTCGGGAGCAGTGGGCTGGAGAGCCGAGTCTGTGTGTGCTGACCTGTCGGGAGCAGTGGGCTAGAGAGCAAAGTGTGTGTGTCCTGTCCTGTCGAGAGCAGTGGGCTGTAGACCAGAGTCTCTGTGTGCTGTCCTATCGGGAGCAGTGGGGTGGAGAGCAGAGTCTGTGTGTCCTGTCCTGTCGCGAGCAGTGGGCTGGAGACCAGAGTCTGTGTGTGCTGTCCTGTCGGGAGCAGTGGGCTGGAGAGCAGAGTCTGTATGTCCTGTCGTGTCGAGAGCAGTGGGCTGGAGAGCAGAGTCTGTGTGTCCTGTCGTGTCAAGAGCAGTGGGCTGGAGAGCAGAGTCTGTGTGTCCTGCCCTGTCGGGAGCAGTGGGCTGGAGAGCAGAGTTGGTGTGTCCTGTCCTTTCGAGAGCAGTGGGCTGGACAGCAGAGTCTGTGTGTCCTGTCCTGTCGAGAGCAGTGGGCTGGAGAGCAGAGTCTGTGTATCCTGTCCTGTCGGTGGCAGTGGGCTGGAGACCAGAGTCTGTGTGTGCTGTCCTGTCGGGAGCAGTGGGCTGGAGAGCAGAGTCTGTGTGTCCTGTCCTGTCGGGAGCAGTGGGCTGGAGACCAGAGTCTGTGTGTCCTGTCCTGTCGAGAGCAGTGGGCTGGAGAGCAGAGTTTGTGTATCTTGTCCTGTCGGGAGCAGTGGGCTGGAGAGCAGAGTCTGTGTGTCCTGTCCTGTCGGGAGCAGTGGGCTGGAGAGCAGAGTCTGTGTTTCCTGTCCTGTCGGGAGCAGTGGGCTGGAGACCAGAGTCTGTGTGTCCTGTCCTGTCGAGAGCAGTGGGCTGGAGAGCAGAGTTTGTGTATCCTGTCCTGTCGGGAGCAGTGGGCTGGAGGGCAGTGTCTGTGTGTCCTGTCCTGTCGGGAGCAGTGGGCAGGAGAGCAGAGTCTGTGTGTGCTGTCCTATCGGGAGCAGTGGGCTGGAGAGCAGAGTCTGTGTGTGCTGTCCTATCGGGAGCAGTGGGCTGGAGAGCAGAGTCTGTGTGTCCTGTCCTGTCGAGAGCAGTGGGCTGGAGAGCAGAGTCTGTGTGTGCTGTCCTGTCGAGAGCAGTGGGCTGGAGAGCAGAGTCTGTGTGTCCTGTCCTGTCGGGAGCAGTGGGCTGGAGAGCAGAGTCTGTGTGTGCTGTCCTGTCGGGAGCAGTGGGCTGGAGAGCAGAGTCTGTGTGTCCTGTCCTGTCGAGAGCAGTGGGCTGGAGAGCAGAGTCTGTGTGTCCTGTCCTGTCTGGAGCAGTGGACTGGAGAGCAGAGTCTGTGTGCTGTCCTGTCGGGAGCAGTGGGCTGGAGAGCAGAGTCTGTGTGTGCTGTCCTGTCGGTAGCAGTGGGCTGGAGAGCAGAGTCTGTGTGTCCTGTCCTGTCGGGAGCAGTGGGCTGGAGAGCAGAGTCTGTGTGTCCTGTCCTGTTGGGAGCAGTGGGCTGGAGAGCAGAGTCTGTGTGTCCTGTCCTGTCGAGAGCAGTGGGCTGGAGAGCAGAGTCTGTGTGTCCTGTCCTGTCGGGAGCAGTGGGCTGGATAGCAGAGTCTGTGTGTGCTGTCCTGTCGGGAGCAGTGGGCTGGAGACCAGAATCTGTGTGTCCTGTCCTGTCGAGAGCAGTGGGTTGGAGAGCAGAGTCTGTGTGTCCTGTCCTGTCGGGAGCAGTGGGCTGGAGAGCAGAGTCTGTCTGTCCTGTCGAGAGCAGTGGGCTGGAGAGCAGAGTCTGTGTGTCCTGTCCTGTCAGGAGCAGTGGGCTGGAGAGCAGAGTCTGTGTGTGCTGTCCTGTCGGGAGCAGTGGGCTGGAGAGCAGAGTCTGTGTGTCCTGTCCTGTCGGGAGCAGTGGGCTGGAGAGCAGAGTCTGTGTGTGCTGTCCTGTCGAGAGCAGTGGGCTGGAGAGCAGAGTCTGTGTGTCCTGTCCTGTCGGGAGCAGTGGGCTGGAGAGCAGAGTCTGTGTGTCCTGTCCTGTCGGGAGCAGTGGGCTGGAGAGCAGAGTCTGTGTGTCCTGTCCTGTCGGGAGCAGTGGGTTGGAGAGCAGAGTCTGTGTGTCCTGTCATGTCGGGAGCAGTGGGCTGGAGAGCAGAGTCTGTGTATCCTGTCCTGTCGAGAGCAGTGGGCTGGAGAGCAGAGTCTGTGTGTCCTGTCCTGTCGGGAGCAGTGGGCTGGAGAGCAGAGTCTGTGTGTCCTGTCCTGTCGGGAGCAGTGGGTTGGAGAGCAGAGTCTGTGTGTCCTGTCCTGTCGGGAGCAGTGGGCTGGAGACCAGTGTCTGTGTGTCCTGTCCTGTCGGGAGCAGTGTGCTGGAGAGCAGAGTCTGTGTGTCCTGTCGTGTCGAGAGCAGTGGGCTGGAGAGCAGAGTCTGTGTGTTCTGTCCTGTCGGGAGCAGTGGACTGGAGAGCAGAGCCTGTGTGTCCTGTCCTGTCAAGAGCAGTGGTCTGGAGAGCAGAGTCTGTGTGTGCTGTCCTGTCGGGAGCAGTGGGCTGGAGAGCAGAGTCTGTGTGTCCTGTCCTGTCGGGAGCAGTGGACTGGAGAGCAGAGTCTGTGTGTCCTGTCCTGTCGGGAGCAGTGGGCTGGAGAGCAGAGTCTGTGTGTACTGTCCTGTCGGGAGAAGTGGGCTGGAGAGCAGAGTCTGTGTGTGCTGACCTGTCGGGAGCAGTGGGCTAGAGAGCAGAGTCTGTGTGTCCTGTCCTGTCGAGAGCAGTGGGCTGTAGACCAGAGTCTCTGTGTGCTGTCCTGTCGGGAGCAGTGGCGTGGAGAGCAGAGTCTGTGTGTCCTGTCCTGTCGGGAGCAGTGGGCTGGAGAGCAGAGTCTGTGTGTCCTGTCCTGTCGCGAGCAGTGGGCTGGAGACCAGAGTCTGTGTGTGCTGTCCTGTCGGGAGCAGTGGGCTGGAGAGCAGAGTCTGTGTGTGCTGTCCTGTCGAGAGCAGTGGGCTGGAGAGCAGAGTCTGTGTGTCCTGTCCTGTCGGGAGCAGTGGGCTGGAGAGCAGAGTCTGTGTGTGCTGTCCTGTCGGGAGCAGTGGGCTGGAGAGCAGAGTCTGTGTGTCCTGTCCTGTCGAGAGCAGTGGGCTGGAGAGCAGAGTCTGTGTGTCCTGTCCTGTCTGGAGCAGTGGACTGGGGAGCAGAGTCTGTGTGCTGTCCTGTCGGGAGCAGTGGGCTGGAGAGCAGAGTCTGTGTGTGCTGTCCTGTCGGTAGCAGTGGGCTGGAGAGCAGAGTCTGTGTGTCCTGTCCTGTCGGGAGCAGTGGGCTGGAGAGCAGAGTCTGTGTGTCCTGTCCTGTTGGGAGCAGTGGGCTGGAGAGCAGAGTCTGTGTGTCCTGTCCTGTCGAGAGCAGTGGGCTGGAGAGCAGAGTCTGTGTGTCCTGTCCTGTCGGGAGCAGTGGGCTGGATAGCAGAGTCTGTGTGTGCTGTCCTGTCGGGAGCAGTGGGCTGGAGACCAGAATCTGTGTGTCCTGTCCTGTCGAGAGCAGTGGGTTGGAGAGCAGAGTCTGTGTGTCCTGTCCTGTCGGGAGCAGTGGGCTGGAGAGCAGAGTCTGTCTGTCCTGTCGAGAGCAGTGGGCTGGAGAGCAGAGTCTGTGTGTCCTGTCCTGTCAGGAGCAGTGGGCTGGAGAGCAGAGTCTGTGTGTGCTGTCCTGTCGGGAGCAGTGGGCTGGAGAGCAGAGTCTGTGTGTCCTGTCCTGTCGGGAGCAGTGGGCTGGAGAGCAGAGTCTGTGTGTTCTGAACTGTCGAGAGCAGTGGGCTGGAGAGCAGAGTCTGTGTGTCCTGTCCTGTCGCGAGCAGTGGGCTGGAGAGCAGAGTCTGTGTGCTGTCCTGTCGGGAGCAGTGGGCTGGAGACCAGAATCTGTGTGTCCTCTCCTGTCGAGAGCAGTGGGCTGGAGAGCAGAGTCTGTGTGCTGTCCTGTCGGGAGCAGTGGGCTGGACACCAGATTCTGTGTGTCCTGTCCTGTCGAGAGCAGTGGGCGGGAGAGCAGAGTCTGTGTGTCCTGTCCTGTCGGGAGCAGTGGGATGGAGAGCAGAGTCTGAGTGTCCTGTCCTGTCGGGAGCAGTGGGCTGGAGAGCAGAGTCTGTGTGTGCTGTCCTGTCGGGAGCAGTGGGCTGGAGAGCAGAGTCTGTGTGTGCTGTCCTGTCGGGAGCAGTGGGCTGGAGAGCAGAGTCTGTGTGTGCTGTCCTGTCGGGAGCAGTGGGCTGGAGACCAGAGTCTGTGTGTGCTGTCCTGTCGGGAGCAGTGGGCGGGAGAGCAGAGTCTGTGTGTGCTGTCCTGTCGGGAGCAGTGGGGTGGAGAGCAGAGTCTGTGTTTCCTGTGCTGTCGGGAGTAGTGGGCTGACGAGCAGAGTCTGTGTGTGCTGTCCTGTCGGGAGCAGTGGGCTGGAGAGCAGAGTCTGTGTGTCCTGTCCTGTCGGGAGCAGTGGCTGGAGACCAGAGTCTGTGTGTGCTGTCGTGTCGGGAGCAGTGGGCTGGAGAGCAGAGACTGTGTATCCTGTCCTGTCGGGAGCTGTGGGCTGGAGAGCACAGACTGTGTGTGCTGTCCTGTCGGGGGCAGTGGGCTGGAGAGCAGAGTCTGTGTGTCCTGTCCTGTCGGGGGCAGTGGGCTGGAGAGCAGAGTCTGTGTGTCCTGTCCTGCCGAGAGCAGCGGGCTGGAGTCCAGAGTCTGTGTGTGCTGTCCTGTCGGGAGCAGTGTGCTGGAGAGCAGAGTCTGTGTGTCCTGTCCTGTTGAGAGCAGTGGACTGGAGAGCAGAGTCTGTGTGTCCTGTCCTGTCGGGAGCAGTGGGCTGGAGAGCAGAGTCTGTGTGTCCTGTCCTGTCGGGAGCAGTGAGCTGGAGAGCAGAGTCTGTGTGTCCTGTCCTGTCGGGAGCAGTGGGTTGGAGAGCAGAGTCTGTGTGTCCTGTCCTGTCGGGAGCAGTGGGTTGGAGAGCAGAGTCTGTGTGTCCTGTCCTGTCGGGAGCAGTGGGTTGGAGAGCAGAGTCTGTGTGTCCTGTCATGTCGGGAGCAGTGGGCTGGAGAGCAGAGTCTGTGTGTCCTGTCCTGTCGAGAGCAGTGGGCTGGAGAGCAGAGTCTGTGTGTCCTGTCCTGTCGAGAGCAGTGGGCTGGAGAGCAGAGTCGGTGTGTCCTGTCCTGTCGGGAGCAGTGGGCTGGAGAGCAGAGTCTGTGTGTCCTGTCCTGTCGGGAGCAGTGGGCTGGAGAGCAGAGTCTGTGTGTACTGTCCTGTCGGGAGCAGTGGGCTGGAGAGCCGAGTCTGTGTGTGCTGACCTGTCGGGAGCAGTGGGCTAGAGAGCAGAGTCTGTGTGTCCTGTCCTGTCGAGAGCAGTGGGCTGTAGACCAGAGTCTCTGTGTGCTGTCCTATCGGGAGCAGTGGGGTGGAGAGCAGAGTCTGTGTGTCCTGTCCTGTCGGGAGCAGTGGGCTGGAGAGCAGAGTCTGTGTGTCCTGTCCTGTCGCGAGCAGTGGGCTGGAGACCAGAGTCTGTGTGTGCTGTCCTGTCGGGAGCAGTGGGCTGGAGAGCAGAGTCTGTATGTCCTGTCGTGTCGAGAGCAGTGGGCTGGAGAGCAGAGTCTGTGTGTCCTGTCGTGTCAAGAGCAGTGGGCTGGAGAGCAGAGTCTGTGTGTCCTGCCCTGTCGGGAGCAGTGGGCTGGAGAGCAGAGTTGGTGTGTCCTGTCCTTTCGAGAGCAGTGGGCTGGACAGCAGAGTCTGTGTGTTCTGTCCTGTCGAGAGCAGTGGGCTGGAGAGCAGAGTCTGTGTATCCTGTCCTGTCGGTGGCAGTGGGCTGGAGACCAGAGTCTGTGTGTGCTGTCCTGTCGGGAGCAGTGGGCTGGAGAGCAGAGTCTGTGTGTCCTGTCCTGTCGGGAGCAGTGGGCTGGAGACCAGAGTCTGTGTGTCCTGTCCTGTCGAGAGCAGTGGGCTGGAGAGCAGAGTTTGTGTATCTTGTCCTGTCGGGAGCAGTGGGCTGGAGAGCAGAGTCTGTGTGTCCTGTCCTGTCGGGAGCAGTGGGCTGGAGAGCAGAGTCTGTGTTTCCTGTCCTGTCGGGAGCAGTGGGCTGGAGACCAGAGTCTGTGTGTCCTGTCCTGTCGAGAGCAGTGGGCTGGAGAGCAGAGTTTGTGTATCCTGTCCTGTCGGGAGCAGTGGGCTGGAGGGCAGAGTCTGTGTGTCCTGTCCTGTCGGGAGCAGTGGGCAGGAGAGCAGAGTCTGTGTGTGCTGTCCTATCGGGAGCAGTGGGCTGGAGAGCAGAGTCTGTGTGTGCTGTCCTATCGGGAGCAGTGGGCTGGAGAGCAGAGTCTGTGCGTCCTGTCCTGTCGAGAGCAGTGGGCTGGAGAGCAGAGTCTGTGTGTGCTGTCCTGTCGAGAGCAGTGGGCTGGAGAGCAGAGTCTGTGTGTCCTGTCCTGTCGGGAGCAGTGGGCTGGAGAGCAGAGTCTGTGTGTGCTGTCCTGTCGGGAGCAGTGGGCTGGAGAGCAGAGTCTGTGTGTCCTGTCCTGTCGAGAGCAGTGGGCTGGAGAGCAGAGTCTGTGTGTCCTGTCCTGTCTGGAGCAGTGGACTGGAGAGCAGAGTCTGTGTGCTGTCCTGTCGGGAGCAGTGGGCTGGAGAGCAGAGTCTGTGTGTGCTGTCCTGTCGGTAGCAGTGGGCTGGAGAGCAGAGTCTGTGTGTCCTGTCCTGTCGGGAGCAGTGGGCTGGAGAGCAGAGTCTGTGTGTCCTGTCCTGTTGGGAGCAGTGGGCTGGAGAGCAGAGTCTGTGTGTCCTGTCCTGTCGAGAGCAGTGGGCTGGAGAGCAGAGTCTGTGTGTCCTGTCCTGTCGGGAGCAGTGGGCTGGATAGCAGAGTCTGTGTGTGCTGTCCTGTCGGGAGCAGTGGGCTGGAGACCAGAATCTGTGTGTCCTGTCCTGTCGAGAGCAGTGGGTTGGAGAGCAGAGTCTGTGTGTCCTGTCCTGTCGGGAGCAGTGGGCTGGAGAGCAGAGTCTGTCTGTCCTGTCGAGAGCAGTGGGCTGGAGAGCAGAGTCTGTGTGTGCTGTCCTGTCGAGAGCAGTGGGCTGGAGAGCAGAGTCTGTGTGTCCTGTCCTGTCGGGAGCAGTGGGCTGGAGAGCATAGTCTGTGTGTTCTGAACTGTCGAGAGCAGTGGGCTGGAGAGCAGAGTCTGTGTGTCCTGTCCTGTCGCGAGCAGTGGGCTGGAGAGCAGAGTCTGTGTGCTGTCCTGTCGGGAGCAGTGGGCTGGAGACCAGAATCTGTGTGTCCTCTCCTGTCGAGAGCAGTGGGCTGGAGAGCAGAGTCTGTGTGCTGTCCTGTCGGGAGCAGTGGGCTGGACACCAGATTCTGTGTGTCCTGCCCTGTCGAGAGCAGTGGGCGGGAGAGCAGAGTCTGTGTGTCCTGTCCTGTCGGGAGCAGTGGGATGGAGAGCAGAGTCTGAGTGTCCTGTCCTGTCGGGAGCAGTGGGCTGGTGAGCAGAGTCTGTGTGTGCTGTCCTGTCGGGAGCAGTGGGCTGGAGAGCAGAGTCTGTGTGTGCTGTCCTGTCGGGAGCAGTGGGCTGGAGAGCAGAGTCTGTGTGTGCTGTCCTGTCGGGAGCAGTGGGCTGGAGAGCAGAGTCTGTGTGTCCTGTCCTGTCTGGAGCAGTGGACTGGGGAGCAGAGTCTGTGTGCTGTCCTGTCGGGAGCAGTGGGCTGGAGAGCAGAGTCTGTGTGTGCTGTCCTGTCGGTAGCAGTGGGCTGGAGAGCAGAGTCTGTGTGTCCTGTCCTGTCGGGAGCAGTGGGCTGGAGAGCAGAGTCTGTGTGTCCTGTCCTGTTGGGAGCAGTGGGCTGGAGAGCAGAGTCTGTGTGTCCTGTCCTGTCGAGAGCAGTGGGCTGGAGAGCAGAGTCTGTGTGTCCTGTCCTGTCGGGAGCAGTGGGCTGGATAGCAGAGTCTGTGTGTGCTGTCCTGTCGGGAGCAGTGGGCTGGAGACCAGAAACTGTGTGTCCTGTCCTGTCGAGAGCAGTGGGTTGGAGAGCAGAGTCTGTGTGTCCTGTCCTGTCGGGAGCAGTGGGCTGGAGAGCAGAGTCTGTCTGTCCTGTCGAGAGCAGTGGGCTGGAGAGCAGAGTCTGTGTGTCCTGTCCTGTCAGGAGCAGTGGGCTGGAGAGCAGAGTCTGTGTGTGCTGTCCTGTCGGGAGCAGTGGGCTGGAGAGCAGAGTCTGTGTGTCCTGTCCTGTCGGGAGCAGTGGGCTGGAGAGCAGAGTCTGTGTGTGCTGTCCTGTCGAGAGCAGTGGGCTGGAGAGCAGAGTCTGTGTGTCCTGTCCTGTCGGGAGCAGTGGGCTGGAGAGCATAGTCTGTGTGTTCTGAACTGTCGAGAGCAGTGGGCTGGAGAGCAGAGTCTGTGTGTCCTGTCCTGTCGCGAGCAGTGGGCTGGAGAGCAGAGTCTGTGTGCTGTCCTGTCGGGAGCAGTGGGCTGGAGACCAGAATCTGTGTGTCCTCTCCTGTCGAGAGCAGTGGGCTGGAGAGCAGAGTCTGTGTGCTGTCCTGTCGGGAGCAGTGGGCTGGACACCAGATTCTGTGTGTCCTGTCCTGTCGAGAGCAGTGGGCGGGAGAGCAGAGTCTGTGTGTCCTGTCCTGTCGGGAGCAGTGGGATGGAGAGCAGAGTCTGAGTGTCCTGTCCTGTCGGGAGCAGTGGGCTGGAGAGCAGAGTCTGTGTGTGCTGTCCTGTCGGGAGCAGTGGGCTGGAGAGCAGAGTCTGTGTGTGCTGTCCTGTCGGGAGCAGTGGGCTGGAGAGCAGAGTCTGTGTGTGCTGTCCTGTCGGGAGCAGTGGGCTGGAGACCAGAGTCTGTGTGTGCTGTCCTGTCGGGAGCAGTGGGCGGGAGAGCAGAGTCTGTGTGTGCTGTCCTGTCGGGAGCAGTGGGGTGGAGAGCAGAGTCTGTGTGTCCTGTCCTGTCGGGAGCAGTGGGCTGACGAGCAGAGTCTGTGTGTCCTGTCCTGTCGGGAGCAGTGGGCTGGAGAGCAGAGTCTGTGTGTCCTGTCCTGTCGGGAGCAGTGGCTGGAGACCAGAGTCTGTGTGTGCTGTCGTGTCGGGAGCAGTGGGCTGGAGAGCAGAGACTGTGTATCCTCTCCTGTCGGGAGCAGTGGGCTGGAGAGCACAGACTGTGTGTGCTGTCCTGTCGGGGGCAGTGGGCTGGAGAGCAGAGTCTGTGTGTCCTGTCCTGTCGGGGGCAGTGGGCTGGAGAGCAGAGTCTGTGTGTCCTGTCTTGCCGAGAGCAGCGGGCTGGAGTCCAGAGTCTGTGTTTGCTGTCCTGTCGGGAGCAGTGTGCTGGAGAGCAGAGTCTGTGTGTCCTGTCCTGTCGAGAGCAGTGGACTGGAGAGCAGAGTCTGTGTGTCCTGTCCTGTCGGGAGCAGTGGGCTGGAGAGCAGAGTCTGTGTGTCCTGTCCTGTCGGGAGCAGTGAGCTGGAGAGCAGAGTCTGTGTGTCCTGTCCTGTCGGGAGCAGTGGGTTGGAGAGCAGAGTCTGTGTGTCCTGTCCTGTCGGGAGCAGTGGGCTGGAGAGCAGAGTCTGTGTGTCCTGTCCTGTCGGGAGCAGTGGGTTGGAGAGCAGAGTCTGTGTGTCCTGCCATGTCGGGAGCAGTGGGCTGGAGAGCAGAGTCTGTGTGTCCTGTCCTGTCGAGAGCAGTGGGCTGGAGAGCAGAGTCTGTGTGTCCTGTCCTGTCGAGAGCAGTGGGCTGGAGAGCAGAGTCGGTGTGTCCTGTCCTGTCGGGAGCAGTGGGCTGGAGAGCAGAGTCTGTGTGTCCTGTCCTGTCGGGAGCAGTGGGCTGGAGAGCAGAGTCTGTGTGTACTGTCCTGTCGGGAGCAGTGTGCTGGAGAGCCGAGTCTGTGTGTGCTGACCTGTCGGGAGCAGTGGGCTAGAGAGCAGAGTCTGTGTGTCCTGTCCTGTCGAGAGCAGTGGGCTGTAGACCAGAGTCTCTGTGTGCTGTCCTATCGGGAGCAGTGGGGTGGAGAGCAGAGTCTGTGTGTCCTGTCCTGTCGGGAGCAGTGGGCTGGAGAGCAGAGTCTGTGTGTCCTGTCCTGTCGCGAGCAGTGGGCTTGAGACCAGAGTCTGTGTGTGCTGTCCTGTCGGGAGCAGTGGGCTGGAGAGCAGAGTCTGTATGTCCTGTCGTGTCGAGAGCAGTGGGCTGGAGAGCAGAGTCTGTGTGTCCTGTCGTGTCAAGAGCAGTGGGCTGGAGAGCAGAGTCTGTGTGTCCTGCCCTGTCGGGAGCAGTGGGCTGGAGAGCAGAGTTGGTGTGTCCTGTCCTTTCGAGAGCAGTGGGCTGGACAGCAGAGTCTGTGTGTCCTGTCCTGTCGAGAGCAGTGGGCTGGAGAGCAGAGTCTGTGTATCCTGTCCTGTCGGTGGCAGTGGGCTGGAGACCAGAGTCTGTGTGTGCTGTCCTGTCGGGAGCAGTGGGCTGGAGAGCAGAGTCTGTGTGTCCTGTCCTGTCGGGAGCAGTGGGCTGGAGACCAGAGTCTGTGTGTCCTGTCCTGTCGAGAGCAGTGGGCTGGAGAGCAGAGTTTGTGTATCTTGTCCTGTCGGGAGCAGTGGGCTGGAGAGCAGAGTCTGTGTGTCCTGTCCTGTCGGGAGCAGTGGGCTGGAGAGCAGAGTCTGTGTTTCCTGTCCTGTCGGGAGCAGTGGGCTGGAGACCAGAGTCTGTGTGTCCTGTCCTGTCGAGAGCAGTGGGCTGGAGAGCAGAGTTTGTGTATCCTGTCCTGTCGGGAGCAGTGGGCTGGAGGGCAGAGTCTGTGTGTCCTGTCCTGTCGGGAGCAGTGGGCAGGAGAGCAGAGTCTGTGTGTGCTGTCCTATCGGGAGCAGTGGGCTGGAGAGCAGAGTCTGTGTGTGCTGTCCTATCGGGAGCAGTGGGCTGGAGAGCAGAGTCTGTGTGTCCTGTCCTGTCGAGAGCAGTGGGCTGGAGAGCAGAGTCTGTGTGTGCTGTCCTGTCGAGAGCAGTGGGCTGGAGAGCAGAGTCTGTGTGTCCTGTCCTGTCGGGAGCAGTGGGCTGGAGAGCAGAGTCTGTGTGTGCTGTCCTGTCGGGAGCAGTGGGCTGGAGAGCAGAGTCTGTGTGTCCTGTCCTGTCGAGAGCAGTGGGCTGGAGAGCAGAGTCTGTGTGTCCTGTCCTGTCTGGAGCAGTGGACTGGAGAGCAGAGTCTGTGTGCTGTCCTGTCGGGAGCAGTGGGCTGGAGAGCAGAGTCTGTGTGTGCTGTCCTGTCGGTAGCAGTGGGCTGGAGAGCAGAGTCTGTGTGTCCTGTCCTGTCGGGAGCAGTGGGCTGGAGAGCAGAGTCTGTGTGTCCTGTCCTGTTGGGAGCAGTGGGCTGGAGAGCAGAGTCTGTGTGTCCTGTCCTGTCGAGAGCAGTGGGCTGGAGAGCAGAGTCCGTGTGTCCTGTCCTGTCGGGAGCAGTGGGCTGGATAGCAGAGTCTGTGTGTGCTGTCCTGTCGGGAGCAGTGGGCTGGAGACCAGAATCTGTGTGTCCTGTCCTGTCGAGAGCAGTGGGTTGGAGAGCAGAGTCTGTGTGTCCTGTCCTGTCGGGAGCAGTGGGCTGGAGAGCAGAGTCTGTCTGTCCTGTCGAGAGCAGTGGGCTGGAGAGCAGAGTCTGTGTGTCCTGTCCTGTCAGGAGCAGTGGGCTGGAGAGCAGAGTCTGTGTGTGCTGTCCTGTCGGGAGCAGTGGGCTGGAGAGCAGAGTCTGTGTGTCCTGTCCTGTCGGGAGCAGTGGGCTGGAGAGCAGAGTCTGTGTGTGCTGTCCTGTCGAGAGCAGTGGGCTGGAGAGCAGAGTCTGTGTGTCCTGTCCTGTCGGGAGCAGTGGGCTGGAGAGCATAGTCTGTGTGTTCTGAACTGTCGAGAGCAGTGGGCTGGAGAGCAGAGTCTGTGTGTCCTGTCCTGTCGCGAGCAGTGGGCTGGAGAGCAGAGTCTGTGTGCTGTCCTGTCGGGAGCAGTGGGCTGGAGACCAGAATCTGTGTGTCCTCTCCTGTCGAGAGCAGTGGGCTGGAGAGCAGAGTCTGTGTGCTGTCCTGTCGGGAGCAGTGGGCTGGACACCAGATTCTGTGTGTCCTGTCCTGTCGAGAGCAGTGGGCGGGAGAGCAGAGTCTGTGTGTCCTGTCCTGTCGGGAGCAGTGGGCTGGAGAGCAGAGTCTGTGTGTGCTGTCCTGTCGGGAGCAGTGGGCTGGAGACCAGAGTCTGTGTGTGCTGTCCTGTCGGGAGCAGTGGGCGGGAGAGCAGAGTCTGTGTGTGCTGTCCTGTCGGGAGCAGTGGGGTGGAGAGCAGAGTCTCTGTTTCCTGTGCTGTCGGGAGCAGTGGGCTGACGAGCAGAGTCTGTGTGTGCTGTCCTGTCGGGAGCAGTGGGCTGGAGAGCAGAGTCTGTGTGTCCTGTCCTGTCGGGAGCAGTGGCTGGACACCAGAGTCTGTGTGGGCTGTCGTGTCGGGAGCAGTGGGCTGGAGAGCAGAGACTGTGTATCCTGTCCTGTCGGGAGCAGTGGGCTGGAGAGCACAGACTGTGTGTGCTGTCCTGTCGGGGGCAGTGGGCTGGAGAGCAGAGTCTGTGTGTCCTGTCCTGTCGGGAGCAGTGGGTTGGAGAGCAGAGTCTGTGTGTCCTGTCCTGTCGGGAGCAGTGGGCTGGAGAGCAGAGTCTGTGTGTCCTGTCCTGTCGGGAGCAGTGGGTTGGAGAGCAGAGTCTGTGTGTCCTGTCATGTCGGGAGCAGTGGGCTGGAGAGCAGAGTCTGTGTATCCTGTCCTGTCGAGAGCAGTGGGCTGGAGAGCAGAGTCTGTGTGTCCTGTCCTGTCGGGAGCAGTGGGCTGGAGAGCAGAGTCTGTGTGTCCTGTCCTGTCGGGAGCAGTGGGTTGGAGAGCAGAGTCTGTGTGTCCTGTCCTGTCGGGAGCAGTGGGCTGGAGACCAGTGTCTGTGTGTCCTGTCCTGTCGGGAGCAGTGTGCTGGAGAGCAGAGTTTGTGTGTCCTGTCGTGTCGAGAGCAGTGGGCTGGAGAGCAGAGTCTGTGTGTTCTGTCCTGTCGGGAGCAGTGGACTGGAAAGCAGAGCCTGTGTGTCCTGTCCTGTGAAGAGCAGTGGTCTGGAGAGCAGAGTCTGTGTGTGCTGTCCTGTCGGGAGCAGTGGGCTGGAGAGCAGAGTCTGTGTGTCCTGTCCTGTTGAGAGCAGTGGGCTGGAGAGCAGAGTCTGTGTGTCCTGTCCTGTCGAGAGCAGTGGGCTGGAGAGCAGAGTCTGTGTGTCCTGTCCTGTCGAGAGCAGTGGGCTGGAGAGCAGAGTCGGTGTGTGCTGTCCTGTCGGGAGCAGTGGGCTGGAGAGCAGAGTCTGTGTGTCCTGTCCTGTCGGGAGCAGTGAGCTGGAGAGCAGAGTCTGTGTGTACTGTCCTGTCGGGAGCAGTGGGCTGGAGAGCAGAGTCTGTGTGTGCTGACCTGTCGGGAGCAGTGGGCTAGAGAGCAGAGTCTGTGTGTCCTGTCCTGTCGAGAGCAGTGGGCTGTAGACCAGAGTCTGTGTGTCCTGTCCTGTCGAGAGCAGTGGGCTGTAGACCAGAGTCTGTGTGTCCTGTCCTGTCAGGAGCAGTGGGCTGGAGAGCAGAGTCTGTGTGTCCTGTCCTGTCGAGAGCAGTGGGCTGGAGAGCAGAGTCTGTGTGTCCTGTCCTGTCGGGAGCAGTGGGCTGGAGAGCAGAGTCTGTGTGTCCTGTCCTGTCGCGAGCAGTGGGCTGGAGACCAGAGTCTGTGTGTGCTGTCCTGTCGGGAGCAGTGGGCTGGAGAGCAGAGTCTGTGTGTGCTGTCCTGTCGAGAGCAGTGGGCTGGAGAGCAGAGTCTGTGTGTCCTGTCCTGTCGGGAGCAGTGGGCTGGAGAGCAGAGTCTGTGTGTGCTGTCCTGTCGGGAGCAGTGGGCTGGAGAGCAGAGTCTGTGTGTCCTGTCCTGTCGAGAGCAGTGGGCTGGAGAGCAGAGTCTGTGTGTCCTGTCCTGTCTGGAGCAGTGGACTGGAGAGCAGAGTCTGTGTGCTGTCCTGTCGGGAGCAGTGGGCTGGAGAGCAGAGTCTGTGTGTGCTGTCCTGTCGGTAGCAGTGGGCTGGAGAGCAGAGTCTGTGTGTCCTGTCCTGTCGGGAGCAGTGGGCTGGAGAGCAGAGTCTGTGTGTCCTGTCCTGTTGGGAGCAGTGGGCTGGAGAGCAGAGTCTGTGTGTCCTGTCCTGTCGAGAGCAGTGGGCTGGAGAGCAGAGTCTGTGTGTCCTGTCCTGTCGGGAGCAGTGGGCTGGATAGCAGAGTCTGTGTGTGCTGTCCTGTCGGGAGCAGTGGGCTGGAGACCAGAATCTGTGTGTCCTGTCCTGTCGAGAGCAGTGGGTTGGAGAGCAGAGTCTGTGTGTCCTGTCCTGTCGGGAGCAGTGGGCTGGAGAGCAGAGTCTGTCTGTCCTTTCGAGAGCAGTGGGCTGGAGAGCAGAGTCTGTGTGTCCTGTCCTGTCAGGAGCAGTGGGCTGGAGTGCAGAGTCTGTGTGTGCTGTCCTGTCGGGAGCAGTGGGCTGGAGAGCAGAGTCTGTGTGTCCTGTCCTGTCGGGAGCAGTGGGCTGGAGAGCAGAGTCTGTGTGTGCTGTCCTGTCGAGAGCAGTGGGCTGGAGAGCAGAGTCTGTGTGTCCTGTCCTGTCGGGAGCAGTGGGCTGGAGAGCATAGTCTGTGTGTTCTGAACTGTCGAGAGCAGTGGGCTGGAGAGCAGAGTCTGTGTGTCCTGTCCTGTCGCGAGCAGTGGGCTGGAGAGCAGAGTCTGTGTGCTGTCCTGTTGGGAGCAGTGGGCTGGAGACCAGAATCTGTGTGTCCTCTCCTGTCGAGAGCAGTGGGCTGGAGAGCAGATTCTGTGTGTCCTGTCCTGTCGAGAGCAGTGGGCGGGAGAGCAGAGTCTGTGTGTCCTGTCCTGTCGGGAGCAGTGGGATGGAGAGCAGAGTCTGAGTGTCCTGTCCTGTCGGGAGCAGTGGGCTGGAGAGCAGAGTCTGTGTGTGCTGTCCTGTCGGGAGCAGTGGGCTGGAGAGCAGAGTCTGTGTGTGCTGTCCTGTCGGGAGCAGTGGGCTGGAGAGCAGAGTCTGTGTGTCCTGTCCTGTCGGGAGCAGTGGCTGGAGACCAGAGTCTGTGTGTGCTGTCGTGTCGGGAGCAGTGGGCTGGAGAGCAGAGACTGTGTATCCTGTCCTGTCGGGAGCAGTGGGCTGGAGAGCACAGACTGTGTGTGCTGTCCTGTCGGGGGCAGTGGGCTGGAGAGCAGAGTCTGTGTGTCCTGTCCTGTCGGGGGCAGTGGGCTGGAGAGCAGAGACTGTGTATCCTGTCCTGTCGGGAGCAGTGGGCTGGAGAGCACAGACTGTGTGTGCTGTCCTGTCGGGGGCAGTGGGCTGGAGAGCAGAGTCTGTGTGTCCTGTCCTGTCGGGGGCAGTGGGCTGGAGAGCAGAGTCTGTGTGTCCTGTCCTGCCGAGAGCAGCGGGCTGGAGTCCAGAGTCTGTGTGTGCTGTCCTGTCGGGAGCAGTGGGCTGGAGAGCAGAGTCTGTGTGTCCTGTCCTGTCGAGAGCAGTGGACTGGAGAGCAGAGTCTGTGTGTCCTGTCCTGTCGGGAGCAGTGGGCTGGAGAGCAGAGTCTGTGTGTCCTGTCCTGTCGGGAGCAGTGAGCTGGAGAGCCGAGTCTGTGTGTCCTGTCCTGTCGGGAGCAGTGGGTTGGAGAGCAGAGTCTGTGTGTCCTGTCCTGTCGGGAGCAGTGGGCTGGAGAGCAGAGTCTGTGTGTCCTGTCCTGTCGGGAGCAGTGGGTTGGAGAGCAGAGTCTGTGTGTCCTGTCATGTCGGGAGCAGTGGGCTGGAGAGCAGAGTCTGTGTATCCTGTCTTGTCGAGAGCAGTGGGCTGGAGAGCAGAGTCTGTGTGTCCTGTCCTGTCGGGAGCAGTGGGCTGGAGAGCAGAGTCTGTGTGTCCTGTCCTGTCGGGAGCAGTGAGCTGGAGAGCAGAGTCTGTGTGTCCTGTCCTGTCGGGAGCAGTGGGTTGGAGAGCAGAGTCTGTGTGTCCTGTCCTGTCGGGAGCAGTGGGCTGGAGACCAGTGTCTGTGTGTCCTGTCCTGTCGGGAGCAGTGTGCTGGAGAGCAGAGTCTGTGTGTCCTGTCGTGTCGAGAGCAGTGGGCTGGAGAGCAGAGTCTGTGTGTTCTGTCCTGTCGGGAGCAGTGGACTGGAGAGCAGAGCCTGTGTGTCCTGTCCTGTCAAGAGCAGTGGTCTGGAGAGCAGAGTCTGTGTGTGCTGTCCTGTCGGGAGCAGTGGGCTGGAGAGCAGAGTCTGTGTGTCCTGTCCTGTTGAGAGCAGTGGGCTGGAGAGCAGAGTCTGTGTGTCCTGTCTTGTCGAGAGCAGTGGGCTGGAGAGCAGAGTCTGTGTGTCCTGTCCTGTCGAGAGCAGTGGGCTGGAGAGCAGAGTCGGTGTGTCCTGTCCTGTCGGGAGCAGTGGGCTGGAGAGCAGAGTCTGTGTGTCCTGTCCTGTCGGGAGCAGTGGGCTGGAGAGCAGAGTCTGTGTGTACTGGCCTGTCGGGAGCAGTGGGCTGGAGAGCAGAGTCTGTGTGTGCTGACCTGTCGAGAGCAGTGGGCTGTAGACCAGAGTCTCTGTGTGCTGTCCTGTCGGGAGCAGTGGGGTGGAGAGCAGAGTCTGTGTGTCCTGTCCTGTCGGGAGCAGTGGGCTGGAGAGCAGAGTCTGTGTGTCCTGTCCTGTCGCGAGCAGTGGGCTGGAGACCAGAGTCTGTGTGTGCTGTCCTGTCGGGAGCAGTGGGCTGGAGAGCAGAGTCTGTATGTCCTGTCGTGTCGAGAGCAGTGGGCTGGAGAGCAGAGTCTGTGTGTCCTGTCGTGTCAAGAGCAGTGGGCTGGAGAGCAGAGTCTGTGTGTCCTGCCCTGTCGGGAGCAGTGGGCTGGAGAGCAGAGTTGGTGTGTCCTGTCCTTTCGAGAGCAGTCGGCTGGAGAGCAGAGTCTGTGTGTGCTGTCCTGCCGGTAGCAGTGGGCTGGAGAGCAGAGTCTGTGTATCCTGTCCTGTCGGGAGCAGTGGGCTGGAGAGCAGAGTCTGTGTGTCCTGTCCTGTCGGGAGCAGTGGGCTGGAGAGCAGAGTCTGTGTGTCCTGTCCTGTCGGGAGCAGTGGGTTGGAGAGCAGAGTCTGTGTGTCCTGTCCTGTCAGGAGCAGTGGGCTGGAGAGCAGAGTCTGTGTGTGCTGTCCTGTCGGGAGCAGTGGGCTGGAGAGCAGAGTCTGTCTGTCCTGTCGAGAGCAGTGGGCTGGAGAGCAGAGTCTGTGTGTCCTGTCCTGTCAGGAGCAGTGGGCTGGAGAGCAGAGTCTGTGTGTGCTGTCCTGTCGGGAGCAGTGGGCTGGAGAGCAGAGTCTGTGTGTCCTGTCCTGTCGGGAGCAGTGGGCTGGAGAGCAGAGTCTGTGTGTGCTGTCCTGTCGAGAGCAGTGGGCTGGAGAGCAGAGTCTGTGTGTCCTGTCCTGTCGGGAGCAGTGGGCTGGAGAGCATAGTCTGTGTGTTCTGAACTGTCGAGAGCAGTGGGCTGGAGAGCAGAGTCTGTGTGTCCTGTCCTGTCGCGAGCAGTGGGCTGGAGAGCAGAGTCTGTGTGCTGTCCTGTCGGGAGCACTGCGCTGGAGACCAGAGTCTGTGTGTCCTCTCCTGTCGAGAGCAGTGGGCTGGAGAGCAGAGTCTGTGTGCTGTCCTGTCGGGAGCAGTGGGCTGGACATCAGATTCTGTGTGTCCTGTCCTGTCGAGAGCAGTGGGCGGGAGAGCAGAGTCTGTGTGTCCTGTCCTGTCGGGAGCAGTGGGATGGAGAGCAGAGTCTGAGTGTCCTGTCCTGTCGGGAGCAGTGGGCTGGAGAGCAGAGTCTGTGTGTGCTGTCCTGTCGGGAGCAGTGGGCTGGAGAGCAGAGTCTGTTTGTGCTGTCCTGTCGGGAGCAGTGGGCTGGAGAGCAGAGTCTGTGCGTGCTGTCCTGTCGGGAGCAGTGGGCTGGAGAGCAGAGTCTGTATGTCCTGTCGTGTCGAGAGCAGTGGGCTGGAGAGCAGAGTCTGTGTGTCCTGTCGTGTCGAGAGCAGTGGGCTGGAGAGCAGAGTCTGTGTGACCTTTCCTGTCGGGAGCAGTGGGCTGGAGAGCAGAGTCGGTGTGTCCTGTCCTGTCGAGAGCAGTGGGCTGGAGACCAGAGTCTGTGTGTCCTTTCCTGTCGGGAGCAGTGGGCTGGAGAGCAGATTCGGTGTGTCCTGTCCTGTCGAGAGCAGTGGGCTGGTGACCAGAGTCTGTGTGTCCTGTCCTGTCGGGAGCAGTGAGCTGGAGAGCAGAGTCTGTGTGTCCTGTCCTGTCGGGAGCAGTGGGTTGGAGAGCAGAGTCTGTGTGTCCTGTCCTGTCGGGAGCAGTGGGCTGGAGAGCAGAGTCTGTGTGTCCTGTCCTGTCGGGAGCAGTGGGTTGGATAGCAGAGTCTGTGTGTCCTGTCATGTCGGGAGCAGTGGGCTGGAGAGCAGAGTCTGTGTATCCTGTCCTGTCGAGAGCAGTGGGCTGGAGAGCAGAGTCTGTGTGTCCTGTCCTGTCGGGAGCAGTGGGCTGGAGAGCAGAGTCTGTGTGTCCTGTCCTGTCGGGAGCAGTGGGTTGGAGAGCAGAGTCTGTGTGTCCTGTCCTGTCGGGAGCAGTGGGCTGGAGACCAGTGTCTGTGTGTCCTGTCCTGTCGGGAGCAGTGTGCTGGAGAGCAGAGTCTGTGTGTCCTGTCGTGTCGAGAGCAGTGGGCTGGAGAGCAGAGTCTGTGTGTCCTGTCCTGTCGGGAGCAGTGGACTGGAGAGCAGAGCCTGTGTGTCCTGTCCTGTCGAGAGCAGTGGTCTGGAGAGCAGAGTCTGTGTGTGCTGTCCTGTCGGGAGCAGTGGGCTGGAGAGCAGAGTCTGTGTGTCCTGTCCTGTTGAGAGCAGTGGGCTGGAGAGCAATGTCTGTGTGTCCTGTCCTGTCGAGAGCAGTGGGCTGGAGAGCAGAGTCTGTGTGTCCTGTCCTGTCGAGAGCAGTGGGCTGGAGAGCAGAGTCGGTGTGTCCTGTCCTGTCGGGAGCAGTGGGCTGGAGAGCAGAGTCTGTGTGTCCTGTCCTGTCGGGAGCAGTGGGCTGGAGAGCAGAGTCTGTGTGCACTGTCCTGTCGGGAGCAGTGGGCTGGAGAGCAGAGTCTGTGTGTGCTGTCCTGTCGGGAGCAGTGGGCTAGAGAGCAGAGTCTGTGTGTCCTGTCCTGTCGAGAACAGTGGGCTGTAGACCAGAGTCTCTGTGTGCTGTCCTGTCGGGAGCAGTGGGGTGGAGAGCAGAGTCTGTGTGTCCTGTCCTGTCGGGAGCAGTGGGCTGGAGAGCAGAGTCTGTGTGTCCTGTCCTGTCGCGAGCAGTGGGCTGGAGAGCAGAGTCTGTGTGTGCTGTCCTGTCGGGAGCAGTGGGCTGGAGAGCAGAGTCTGTATGTCCTGTCGTGTCGAGAGCAGTGGGCTGGAGAGCAGAGTCTGTGTGTCCTGTCGTGTCAAGAGCAGTGGGCTGGAGAGCAGAGTCTGTGTGTCCTGTCCTGTCGAGAGCAGTGGGCTGTAGACCAGAGTCTCTGTGTGCTGTCCTGTCGGGAGCAGTGGGGTGGAGAGCAGAGTCTGTGTCTCCTGTCCTGTCGGGAGCAGTGGGCCGGAGAGCAGAGTCTGTGTGTCCTGTCCTGTCGCGAGCAGTGGGCTGGAGACCAGAGTCTGTGTGTGCTGTCCTGTCGGGAGCAGTGGGCTGGAGAGCAGAGTCTGTATGTCCTGTCGTGTTGAGAGCAGTGGGCTGGAGAGCAGAGTCTGTGTGTCCTGCCCTGTCGGGAGCAGTGGGCTGGAGAGCAGAGTTGGTGTGTCCTGTCCTTTCGAGAGCAGTGGGCTGGAGACCAGAGTCTGTGTGTGCTGTCCTGTCGGGAGCAGTGGGCTGGAGAGCAGAGTCTGTGAGTGCTGCCCTGTCGGGAGCAGTGGGTTGGAGAGCAGAGTCTGTGTATCCTGTCCTGTCGAGAGCAGTGGGCTGGAGAGCAGAGTCTGTGTGTCCTGTCCTGTCGAGAGCAGTGGGCTGGAGAGCAGAGTCGGTGTGTCCTGTCCTGTCGGGAGCAGTGGGCTGGAGAGCAGAGTCTGTGTGTCCTGTCCTGTCGGGAGCAGTGGGCTGGAGAGCAGAGTCTGTGTGTACTGTCCTGTCGGGAGCAGTGGGCTGGAGAGCAGAGTCTGTGTGTGCTGACCTGTCGGGAGCAGTGGGCTAGAGAGCAGAGTCTGTGTGTCCTGTCCTGTCGAGAGCAGTGGGCTGTAGACCAGAGTCTCTGTGTGCTGTCCTGTCGGGAGCAGTGGGGTGGAGAGCAGAGTCTGTGTCTCCTGTCCTGTCGGGAGCAGTGGGCCGGAGAGCAGAGTCTGTGTGTCCTGTCCTGTCGCGAGCAGTGGGCTGGAGACCAGAGTCTGTGTGTGCTGTCCTGTCGGGAGCAGTGGGCTGGAGAGCAGAGTCTGTATGTCCTGTCGTGTTGAGAGCAGTGGGCTGGAGAGCAGAGTCTGTGTGGCCTGTCGTGTCAAGAGCAGTGGGCTGGAGAGCAGAGTCTGTGTGTCCTGCCCTGTCGGGAGCAGTGGGCTGGAGAGCAGAGTTGGTGTGTCCTGTCCTGTCGCGAGCAGTTGGCTGGAGACCAGAGTCTGTGTGTGCTGTCCTGTCGGGAGCAGTGGGCTGGAGAGCAGAGTCTGTATGTCCTGTCGTGTCGAGAGCAGTGGGCTGGAGAGCAGAGTCTGTGTGTCCTGTCGTGTCAAGAGCAGTGGGCTGGAGAGCAGAGTCTGTGTGTCCTGCCCTGTCGGGAGCAGTGGGCTGGAGAGCAGAGTTGGTGTGTCCTGTCCTTTCGAGAGCAGTGGGCTGGAGACCAGCGTCTGTGTGTGCTGTCCTGTCGGGAGCAGTGGGCTGGAGAGCAGAGTCTGTGAGTGCTGCCCTGTCGGGAGCAGTGGGTTGGAGAGCAGAGTCTGTGTATCCTGTCCTGTCGGGAGCAGTGGGCTGGAGAGCACAGACTGTGTGTGCTGTCCTGTCGGTAGCAGTGGGCTGGAGAGCAGAGTCTGTGTGTGCTGTCCTGTCGGGAGCAGTGGGCTGGAGAGCAGAGTCTGTGTGTCCTGTCCTGCCGAGAGCAGTGGGCTGGAGACCAGAGTCTGTGTGCCCTGTCCTGTCGAGAGCAGTGGGCTGGAGAGCAGAGTCTGTGTGTCCTGTCCTGTCGGGAGCAGTGGGCTGGAGAGCAGAGACTGTGTGTCCTGTCCTGTCGGGAGCAGTGGGCTGGAGAGCAGAGTCTGGGTGTCCTGTCCTGTCGGGAGGAGTGGGCTGGAGAGCAGAGTCTGTGTGTCCTGTCCTGTCGGGAGCAGTGGGCTGGAGAGCAGAGTCTGTGTGTGCTGTCCTGCCGGTAGCAGTGGGCTGGAGAGCAGAGTCTGTGTGTCCTGTCCTGTCGGGAGCAGTGGGCTGGAGAGCAGAGTCTGTGTGTCCTGTCCTGTCGGGAGCAGTGGGCTGGAGAGCAGAGTCTGTGTGTCCTGTCCTGTCGAGAGCAGTGGGCTGGAGAGCAGAGTCTGTGTGTCCTGTCCTGTCGGGAGCAGTGGGCTGGATAGCAGAGTCTGTGTGTGCTGTCCTGTCGGGAGCAGTGGGCTGGAGACCAGAATCTGTGTGTCCTGTCCTGTCGAGAGCAGTGGGTTGGAGAGCAGAGTCTGTGTGTCCTGTCCTGTCGGGAGCAGTGGGCTGGAGAGCAGAGTCTGTGTGTGCTGTCCTGTCGGGAGCAGTGGGCTGGAGAGCAGAGTCTGTCTGTCCTGTCGAGAGCAATGGGCTGGAGAGCAGAGTCTGTGTGTCCTGTCCTGTCAGGAGCAGTGGGCTGGAGAGCAGAGTCTGTGTGTGCTGTCCTGTCGGGAGCAGTGGGCTGGAGAGCAGAGTCTGTGTGTCCTGTCCTGTCGGGAGCAGTGGGCTGGAGAGCAGAGTCTGTGTGTCCTGTCCTGCCGAGAGCAGTGGGCTGGAGAGCAGAGTCTGTGTGTGCTGTCCTGTCGGGAGCAGTGGGCTGGAGAGCAGAGTCTGTTTGTCCTGTCCTGCCGAGAGCAGTGGGCTGGAGGCCAGAGTCTGTGTGTGCTGTCCTGTCGAGAGCAGTGGGCTGGAGAGCAGAGTCTGTGTGTGCTGTCCTGTCGGGAGCAGTGGGCTGGAGAGCAGAGTCTGTGTGTCCTGTCCTGTCGAGAGCAGTGGGCTGGAGAGCAGAGTCTGTGTGTCCTGTCCTGTCGGGAGCAGTGGGATGGAGAGCAGAGTCTGTGTGTGCTGTCCTGTCGGGAGCAGTGGGCTGGAGAGCAGAGTCTGTGTGTGCTGTCCTGTCGAGAGCAGTGGGCTGGAGACCAGAGTCTGTGTGTGCTGTCGTGTCGGGAGCAGTGGGCTGGAGAGCAGAGACTGTGTATCCTGTCCTGTCGGGAGCAGTGGGCTGGAGAGCACAGACCGTGTGTGCTGTCCTGTCGGGGGCAGTGGGCTGGAGAGCAGAGTCTGTGTGTCCTTTCCTGTCAGGAGCAGTGGGCTGGAGAGCAGAGTCTGTGTGTCCTGTCCTGTCGAGCGCAGTGGGCTGGAGAGCAGAGTCTGTGTCTCCTGTCCTGTCGGGAGCAGTGGGATGGAGAGCAGAGTCTCAGTGTCCTGTCCTGTCGGGAGCAGTGGGCTGGAGAGCAGAGTCTGTGTGTCCTGTCCTGTCGGGAGCAGTGGGCTGGAGAGCAGAGTCTGTGTGTCCTGTCCTGTCGAGAGCAGTGGGCTGGAGAGCAGAGTCTGTGTGTCCTGTCCTGTCGGGAGCAGTGGGCTGGATAGCAGAGTCTGTGTGTGCTGTCCTGTCGGGAGCAGTGGGCTGGAGACCTGAATCTGTGTGTCCTGTCCTGTCGAGAGCAGTGGGTTGGAGAGCAGAGTCTGTGTGTCCTGTCCTGTCAGGAGCAGTGGGCTGGAGAGCAGAGTCTGTGTGTGCTGTCCTGTCGGGAGCAGTGGGCTGGAGAGCAGAGTCTGTCTGTCCTGTCGAGAGCAGTGGGCTGGAGAGCAGAGTCTGTGTGTCCTGTCCTGTCGGGAGCAGTGGGCTGGAGAGCAGAGTCTGTGTGTGCTGTCCTGTCGAGAGCAGTGGGCTGGAGAGCAGAGTCTGTGTGTCCTGTCCTGTCGGGAGCAGTGGGCTGGAGAGCATAGTCTGTGTGTTCTGAACTGTCGAGAGCAGTGGGCTGGAGAGCAGAGTCTGTGTGTGCTGTCCTGTCGCGAGCAGTGGGCTGGAGAGCAGAGTCTGTGTGCTGTCCTGTCGGGAGCAGTGGGCTGGAGAGCAGAGTCTGTGTCCTGTCCTGTCGAGAGCAGTGGGCGGGAGAGCAGAGTCTGTGTGTCCTGTCCTGTCGGGAGCAGTGGGATGGAGAGCAGAGTCTGAGTGTCCTGTCCTGTCGGGAGCAGTGGGCTGGAGAGCAGAGTCTGTGTGTGCTGTCCTGTCGGGAGCAGTGGGCTGGAGAGCAGAGTCTGTGTGTGCTGTCCTGTCGGGAGCAGTGGGCTGGAGAGCAGAGTCTGTGTGTCCTGTCCTGTCGGGAGCAGTGGGCTGGAGAGCAGTGTCTGTGTGTCCTGTCCTGTCGGGATCAGTGGGCTGGAGACCAGAGTCTGTGTGTGCTGTCCTGTCGGGAGCAGTGGGCGGGAGAGCAGAGTCTGTGTGTGCTGTCCTGTCGGGAGCAGTGGGGTGGAGAGCAGAGTCTGTGTTTCCTGTGCTGTCGGGAGCAGTGGGCTGGCGAGCAGAGTCTGTGTGTGCTGTCCTGTCGGCAGCAGTGGGCTGGAGAGCAGAGTCTGTGTGTCCTGTCCTGTCGCGAGCAGTGGGCTGGAGAGCAGAGTCTGTGTGTGCTGTCCTGTCGGGAGCAGTGGGCTGGAGAGCAGAGTCTGTATGTCCTGTCGTGTCGAGAGCAGTGGGCTGGAGAGCAGAGTCTGTGTGTCCTGTCGTGTCGAGAGCAGTGGGCTGGAGAGCAGAGTCTGTGTGTCCTTTCCTGTCGGGAGCAGTGGGCTGGAGAGCAGAGTCGGTGTGTCCTGTCCTGTCGAGAGCAGTGGGCTGGAGACCAGAGTCTGTGTGTCCTTTCCTGTCGGGAGCAGTTGGCTGGAGAGCAGATTCGGTGTGCCCTGTCCTGTCGAGAGCAGTGGGCTGGAGACCAGAGTCTGTGTGTGCTGTCCTGTCGGAACCAGTGGGCTGGAGAGCAGAGTCTGTGAGTGCTGCCCTGTCGGGAGCAGTGGCTTGGAAAGCAGAGTCTGTGTGTCCTGTCCTGTCGGGAGCAGTGGGCTGGAGAGCAGAGTCTGTGTGTCCTGTCCTGTCGGGAGCAGTGGGCTGGAGAGCAGAGTCTGTGTGTCCTGTCCTGCCGAGAGCAGTGGGCTGGAGAGCAGAGTCTGTGTGTGCTGTCCTGTCGGGAGCTGTGGGCTGGAGAGCAGAGTCTGTTTGTCCTGTCCTGCCGAGAGCAGTGGGCTGGAGACTAGAGTCTGTGTGTGCGGTCCTGTCGAGAGCAGTGGGCTGGAGAGCAGAGTCTGGGTGTGCTGTCCTGTCGGGAGCAGTGGGCTGGAGAGCAGAGTCTGTGTGTCCTGTCCTGTCGAGAGCAGTGGGCTGGAGAGCAGAGTCTGTGTGTCCTGTCCTGTCGGGAGCAGTGGGATGGAGAGCAGAGTCTGTGTGCGCTGTCCTGTCGGGAGCAGTGGGCTGGAGAGCAGAGTCTGTGTGTGCTGTCCTGTCGAGAGCAGTGGGCTGGAGAGCAGAGTCTGTGTGTCCTGTCCTGTCGGGAGCAGTGGGCTGGAGACCAGAGTCTGTGTGTGCTGTCGTGTCGGGAGCAGTGGGCTGGAGAGCAGAGACTGTGTATCCTGTCCTGTCGGGAGCAGTGGGCTGGAGAGCACAGACTGTGTGTGCTGTCCTGTCGGGGGCAGTGGGCTGGAGAGCAGAGTCTGTGTGTGCTGTCCTGTCGGGAGCAGTGGGCTGGAGAGCAGAGTCTGTGTGTCCTGTCCTGTCGAGAGCAGTGGGCTGGAGAGCAGAGTCTGTGTGTCCTGTCCTATCGGGAGCAGTGGGATGGAGAGCAGAGTCTCAGTGTCCTGTCCTGTCGGGAGCAGTGGGCTGGAGAGCAGAGTCTGTGTGTCCTGTCCTGTCGGGAGCAGTGGGATGGAGAGCAGAATCTCAGTGTCCTGTCCTGTCGGGAGCAGTGGGCTGGAGAGCAGAGTCTGTGTGTCCTGTCCTGTCGGGAGCAGTGGGCTGGAGAGCAGAGTCTGTGTGTCCTGTCCTGTCGAGAGCAGTGGGCTGGAGAGCAGAGTCTGTGTGTCCTGTCCTGTCGGGAGCAGTGGGCTGGATAGCAGAGTCTGTGTGTGCTGTCCTGTCGGGAGCAGTGGGCTGGAGACCTGAATCTGTGTGTCCTGTCCTGTCGAGAGCAGTGGGTTGGAGAGCAGAGTCTGTGTGTCCTGTCCTGTCAGGAGCAATGGGCTGGAGAGCAGAGTCTATGTGTGCTGTCCTGTCGGGAGCAGTGGGCTGGAGAGCAGAGTCTGTCTGTCCTGTCGAGAGCAGTGGGCTGGAGAGCAGAGGCTGTGTGTCCTGTACTGTCAGGAGCAGTGGGCTGGAGAGCAGAGTCTGTGTGTGCTGTCCTGCCGGGAGCAGTGGGCTGGAGAGCAGAGTCTGTGTGTCCTGTCCTGTCGGGAGCAGTGGGCTGGAGAGCAGAGTCTGTGTGTGCTGTCCTGTCGAGAGCAGTGGGCTGGAGAGCAGAGTCTGTGTGTCCTGTCCTGTCGGGAGCAGTGGGCTGGAGAGCATAGTCTGTGTGTTCTGAACTGTCGAGAGCAGTGGGCTGGAGAGCAGAGTCTGTGTGTGCTGTCCTGTCGCGAGCAGTGGGCTGGAGAGCAGAGTCTGTGTGCTGTCCTGTCGGGAGCAGTGGGCTGGAGACCAGAGTCTGTGTGTCCTGTGCTGTCGAGAGCAGTGGGCTGGAGAGCAGAGTCTGTGTGCTGTCCTGTCGGGAGCAGTGGGCTGGACACCAGATTCTGTGTGTCCTGTCCTGTCGGGAGCAGTGGGATGGAGAGCAGAGTCTGAGTGTCCTGTCCTGTCGGGAGCAGTGGGCTGGAGAGCAGAGTCTGTGTGTGCTGTCCTGTCGGGAGCAGTGGGCTGGAGAGCAGAGTCTGTGTGTGCTGTCCTGTCGGGAGCAGTGGGCTGGAGAGCAGAGTCTGTGTGTGCTGTCCTGTCGGGAGCAGTGGGCTGGAGAGCAGAGTCTGTGTGTCCTGTCCTGTCGGGATCAGTGGGCTGGAGACCAGAGTCTGTGTGTGCTGTCCTGTCGGGAGCAGTGGGCGGGAGAGCAGAGTCTGTGTGTGCTGTCCTGTCGGGAGCAGTGGGGCGGAGAGCAGAGTCTGTGTTTCCTGTGCTGTCGGGAGCAGTGGGCTGGCGAGCAGAGTCTGTGTGTGCTGTCCTGTCGGCAGCAGTGGGCTGGAGAGCAGAGTCTGTGTGTCCTGTCCTGTCGCGAGCAGTGGGCTGGAGAGCAGAGTCTGTGTGTGCTGTCCTGTCGGGAGCAGTGGGCTGGAGAGCAGAGTCTGTATGTCCTGTCGTGTCGAGAGCAGTGGGCTGGAGAGCAGAGTCTGTGTGTCCTGTCGTGTCGAGAGCAGTGGGCTGGAGAGCAGAGTCTGTGTGTCCTTTCCTGTCGGGAGCAGTGGGCTGGAGAGCAGAGTCGGTGTGTCCTGTCCTGTCGAGAGCAGTGGGCTGGAGACCAGAGTCTGTGTGTCCTTTCCTGTCGGGAGCAGTTGGCTGGAGAGCAGATTCGGTGTGCCCTGTCCTGTCGAGAGCAGTGGGCTGGAGACCAGAGTCTGTGTGTGCTGTCCTGTCGGAACCACTGGGCTGGAGAGCAGAGTCTGTGAGTGCTGCCCTGTCGGGAGCAGTGGCTTGGAAAGCAGAGTCTGTGTGTCCTGTCCTGTCGGGAGCAGTGGGCTGGAGAGCAGAGTCTGTGTGTCCTGTCCTGTCGGGAGCAGTGGGCTGGAGAGCAGAGTCTGTGTGTCCTGTCCTGCCGAGAGCAGTGGGCTGGAGAGCAGAGTCTGTGTGTGCTGTCCTGTCGGGAGCTGTGGGCTGGAGAGCAGAGTCTGTTTGTCCTGTCCTGCCGAGAGCATTGGGCTGGAGTCTAGAGTCTGTGTGTGCGGTCCTGTCGAGAGCAGTGGGCTGGAGAGCAGAGTCTGGGTGTGCTGTCCTGTCGGGAGCAGTGGGCTGGAGAGCAGAGTCTGTGTGTCCTGTCCTGTCGAGAGCAGTGGGCTGGAGAGCAGAGTCTGTGTGTCCTGTCCTGTCGGGAGCAGTGGGATGGAGAGCAGAGTCTGTGTGCGCTGTCCTGTCGGGAGCAGTGGGCTGGAGAGCAGAGTCTGTGTGTGCTGTCCTGTCGAGAGCAGTGGGCTGGAGAGCAGAGTCTGTGTGTCCTGTCCTGTCGGGAGCAGTGGGCTCGAGACCAGAGTCTGTGTGTGCTGTCGTGTCGGGAGCAGTGGGCTGGAGAGCAGAGACTGTGTATCCTGTCCTGTCGGGAGCAGTGGGCTGGAGAGCACAGACTGTGTGTGCTGTCCTGTCGGGGGCAGTGGGCTGGAGAGCAGAGTCTGTGTGTGCTGTCCTGTCGGGAGCAGTGGGCTGGAGAGCAGAGTCTGTGTGTCCTGTCCTGTCGAGAGCAGTGGGCTGGAGAGCAGAGTCTGTGTGTCCTGTCCTGTCGGGAGCAGTGGGATGGAGAGCAGAGTCTCAGTGTCCTGTCCTGTCGGGAGCAGTGGGCTGGAGAGCAGAGTCTGTGTGTCCTGTCCTGTCGGGATGTGGGCTGGAGAGCAGAGTCTGTGTGTCCTGTCCTGTCGGGAGCAGTGGGCTGGAGAGCAGAGTCTGTGTGTGCTGTCCTGTCGGGAGCAGTGGGCTGGAGAGCAGAGTCGGTGTGTCCTGTCCTGTCGGGAGCAGAGGGCTGGAGACCAGAGTCTCTGTGTGCTGTCCTGTCGGGAGCAGTGGGCTGGAGAGCAGAGTCTGTGTGTCCTGTACTGTCGGGAGCAGTGGGCTGGAGAGCAGAGACTGTGTATCCTGTCCAGTCGGGAGCAGTGGGCTGGAGAGCACAGACTGTGTGTGCTGTCCTGTCGGGGGCAGTGGGCTGGAGAGCAGAGTCTTTGTGTCCTGTCCTGTCGGGGGCAGTGGGCTGGAGAGCAGAGTCTGTGTGTCCTGCCCTGCCGAGAGCAGCGGGCTGGAGACCAGAGTCTGTGTGTGCTGTCCTGTCGGGAGCAGTGGGCTGGAGAGCAGAGTCTGTGTGTCCTGTCCTGTCGAGAGCAGTGGGCTGGAGAGCAGACTCTGTGTGTCCTGTCCTGTCGGGAGCAGTGGGCTGGAGAGCAGAGTCTTTGTGTCCTGTCCTGTCGAGAGCAGTGGGCTGGAGAGCAGAGTCTGTGTGTCCTGTCCTGTTGGGAGCAGTGGGCTGGAGAGCAGAGTCTGTGTGTCCTGTCCTGTCGGGATCAGTGAGCTGGAGAGCAGAGTCTGTGTGTCCTGTCCTGTCGGGAGCAGTGGGCTGGAGAGCAGAGTCTGTGTGTCCTGTCCTGTCGGGAGCAGTGGGTTGGAGAGCGGAGTCTGTGTGTCCTGTCCTGTCGGGAGCAGTGGGCTGGAGACCAGTGTCTGTGTGTCCTGTCCTGTCGGGAGCAGTGTGCTGGAGAGCAGAGTCTGTGTGTCCTGTCGTGTCGAGAGCAGTGGGCTGGAGAGCAGAGTCTGTGTGTCCTGTCGTGTCGAGAGCAGTGGGCTGGAGAGCAGAGTCTGTGTGTCCTGTCGTCTCGAGAGCAGTGGGCTGGAGAGCAGGGTCTGTGTGTCCTGCCTTGTCGGGAGCAGTGGGCTGGAGAGCAGAGTTGGTGTGTCCTGTCCTTTCGAGAGCAGTGGGCTGGAGACCAGAGTCTGTGTGTGCTGTCCTGTCGGGAGCAGTGGGCTGGCGAGCAGAGTCTGTGAGTGCTGCCCTGTCGGGAGCAGTGGGTTGGAGAGCAGAGTCTGTGTATCCTGTCCTGTCGGGAGCAGTGGGCTGGAGAGCACAGACTGTGTGTGCTGTCCTGTCGGTAGCAGTGGGCTGGAGAGCAGAGTCTGTGTGTGCTGTCCTGTCGGGAGCAGTGGGCTGGAGAGCAGAGTCTGTGTGTCCTGTCCTGCCGAGAGCAGTGGGCTGGAGACCAGAGTCTGTGTGTCTTGTCCTGTCGAGAGCAGTGGGCTGGAGAGCAGAGTCTGGGTGTCCTGTCCTGTCGGGAGCAGTGGGCTGGAGAGCAGAGTCTGTGTGTCCTGTCCTGTCGGGAGCAGTGGGCTGGAGAGCAGAGTCTGTGTGTCCTGTCCTGTCGGGAGCAGTGGGCTGGAGAGCAGAGTCTGTGTGTCCTGTCCTGTCGGGAGCAGTGGGCTGGAGAGCAGAGTCTGTGTGTCCTGTCCTGTCGAGAGCAGTGGGCTGGAGAGCAGAGTCTGTGTGTCCTGTCCTGTCGGGAGCAGTGGGCTGGATAGCAGAGTCTGTGTGTGCTGTCCTGTCGGGAGCAGTGGGCTGGAGACCAGCATCTGTGTGTCCTGTCCTGTCGAGAGCAGTGGGTTGGAGAGCAGAGTCTGTGTGTCCTGTCCTGTCAGGAGCAGTGGGCTGGAGAGCAGAGTCTGTGTGTGCTGTCCTGTCGGGAGCAGTGGGCTGGAGAGCAGAGTCTGTGTGTCCTGTCCTGTCAGGAGCAGTGGGCTGGAGAGCAGAGTCTGTGTGTCCTGTCCTGTCGGGAGCAGTGGGGCGGAGAGCAGAGTCTGTGTTTCCTGTGCTGTCGGGAGCAGTGGGCTGGCGAGCAGAGTCTGTGTGTGCTGTCCTGTCGGCAGCAGTGGGCTGGAGAGCAGAGTCTGTGTGTCCTGTCCTGTCGCGAGCAGTGGGCTGGAGAGCAGAGTCTGTGTGTGCTGTCCTGTCGGGAGCAGTGGGCTGGAGAGCAGAGTCTGTATGTCCTGTCGTGTCGAGAGCAGTGGGCTGGAGAGCAGAGTCTGTGTGTCCTGTCGTGTCGAGAGCAGTGGGCTGGAGAGCAGAGTCTGTGTGTCCTTTCCTGTCGGGAGCAGTGGGCTGGAGAGCAGAGTCGGTGTGTCCTGTCCTGTCGAGAGCAGTGGGCTGGAGACCAGAGTCTGTGTGTCCTTTCCTGTCGGGAGCAGTTGGCTGGAGAGCAGATTCGGTGTGCCCTGTCCTGTCGAGAGCAGTGGGCTGGAGACCAGAGTCTGTGTGTGCTGTCCTGTCGGAACCAGTGGGCTGGAGAGCAGAGTCTGTGAGTGCTGCCCTGTCGGGAGCAGTGGCTTGGAAAGCAGAGTCTGTGTGACCTGTCCTGTCGGGAGCAGTGGGCTGGAGAGCAGAGTCTGTGTGTCCTGTCCTGTCGGGAGCAGTGGGCTGGAGAGCAGAGTCTGTGTGTCCTGTCCTGCCGAGAGCAGTGGGCTGGAGAGCAGAGTCTGTGTGTGCTGTCCTGTCGGGAGCTGTGGGCTGGAGAGCAGAGTCTGTTTGTCCTGTCCTGCCGAGAGCAGTGGGCTGGAGACTAGAGTCTGTGTGTGCGGTCCTGTCGAGAGCAGTGGGCTGGAGAGCAGAGTCTGGGTGTGCTGTCCTGTCGGGAGCAGTGGGCTGGAGAGCAGAGTCTGTGTGTCCTGTCCTGTCGAGAGCAGTGGGCTGGAGAGCAGAGTCTGTGTGTCCTGTCCTGTCGGGAGCAGTGGGATGGAGAGCAGAGTCTGTGTGCGCTGTCCTGTCGGGAGCAGTGGGCTGGAGAGCAGAGTCTGTGTGTGCTGTCCTGTCGAGAGCAGTGGGCTGGAGAGCAGAGTCTGTGTGTCCTGTCCTGTCGGGAGCAGTGGGCTCGAGACCAGAGTCTGTGTGTGCTGTCGTGTCGGGAGCAGTGGGCTGGAGAGCAGAGACTGTGTATCCTGTCCTGTCGGGAGCAGTGGGCTGGAGAGCACAGACTGTGTGTGCTGTCCTGTCGGGGGCAGTGGGCTGGAGAGCAGAGTCTGTGTGTGCTGTCCTGTCGGGAGCAGTGGGCTGGAGAGCAGAGTCTGTGTGTCCTGTCCTGTCGAGAGCAGTGGGCTGGAGAGCAGAGTCTGTGTGTCCTGTCCTGTCGGGAGCAGTGGGATGGAGAGCAGAGTCTCAGTGTCCTGTCCTGTCGGGAGCAGTGGGCTGGAGAGCAGAGTCTGTGTGTCCTGTCCTGTCGGGATGTGGGCTGGAGAGCAGAGTCTGTGTGTCCTGTCCTGTCGGGTGCAGTGGGCTGGAGAGCAGAGTCTGTGTGTGCTGTCCTGTCGGGAGCAGTGGGCTGGAGAGCAGAGTCGGTGTGTCCTGTCCTGTCGGGAGCAGAGGGCTGGAGACCAGAGTCTCTGTGTGCTGTCCTGTCGGGAGCAGTGGGCTGGAGAGCAGAGTCTGTGTGTCCTGTACTGTCGGGAGCAGTGGGCTGGAGAGCAGAGACTGTGTATCCTGTCCAGTCGGGAGCAGTGGGCTGGAGAGCACAGACTGTGTGTGCTGTCCTGTCGGGGGCAGTGGGCTGGAGAGCAGAGTCTTTGTGTCCTGTCCTGTCGGGGGCAGTGGGCTGGAGAGCAGAGTCTGTGTGTCCTGTCCTGCCGAGAGCAGCGGGCTGGAGACCAGAGTCTGTGTGTGCTGTCCTGTCGGGAGCAGTGGGCTGGAGAGCAGAGTCTGTGTGTCCTGTCCTGTCGAGAGCAGTGGGCTGGAGAGCAGACTCTGTGTGTCCTGTCCTGTCGGGAGCAGTGGGCTGGAGCGCAGAGTCTTTGTGTCCTGTCCTGTCGAGAGCAGTGGGCTGGAGAGCAGAGTCTGTGTGTCCTGTCCTGTTGGGAGCAGTGGGCTGGAGAGCAGAGTCTGTGTGTCCTGTCCTGTCGGGATCAGTGAGCTGGAGAGCAGAGTCTGTGTGTCCTGTCCTGTCGGGAGCAGTGGGCTGGAGAGCAGAGTCTGTGTGTCCTGTCCTGTCAAGAGCAGTGGGTTGGAGAGCGGAGTCTGTGTGTCCTGTCCTGTCGGGAGCAGTGGGCTGGAGACCAGTGTCTGTGTGTCCTGTCCTGTCGGGAGCAGTGTGCTGGAGAGCAGAGTCTGTGTGTCCTGTCGTGTCGAGAGCAGTGGGCTGGAGAGCAGAGTCTGTGTGTCCTGTCGTGTCGAGAGCAGTGGGCTGGAGAGCAGAGTCTGTGTGTCCTGTCGTCTCGAGAGCAGTGGGCTGGAGAGCAGAGTCTGTGTGTCCTGCCCTGTCGGGAGCAGTGGGCTGGAGAGCAGAGTTGGTGTGTCCTGTCCTTTCGAGAGCAGTGGGCTGGAGACCAGAGTCTGTGTGTGCTGTCCTGTCGGGAGCAGTGGGCTGGCGAGCAGAGTCTGTGAGTGCTGCCCTGTCGGGAGCAGTGGGTTGGAGAGCAGAGTCTGTGTATCCTGTCCTGTCGGGAGCAGTGGGCTGGAGAGCACAGACTGTGTGTGCTGTCCTGTCGGTAGCAGTGGGCTGGAGAGCAGAGTCTGTGTGTGCTGTCCTGTCGGGAGCAGTGGGCTGGAGAGCAGAGTCTGTGTGTCCTGTCCTGCCGAGAGCAGTGGGCTGGAGACCAGAGTCTGTGTGTCTTGTCCTGTCGAGAGCAGTGGGCTGGAGAGCAGAGCCTGGGTGTCCTGTCCTGTCGGGAGCAGTGGGCTGGAGAGCAGAGTCTGTGTGTCCTGTCCTGTCGGGAGCAGTGGGCTGGAGAGCAGAGTCTGTGTGTCCTGTCCTGTCGGGAGCAGTGGGCTGGAGAGCAGAGTCTGTGTGTCCTGTCCTGTCGGGAGCAGTGGGCTGGAGAGCAGAGTCTGTGTGTCCTGTCCTGTCGAGAGCAGTGGGCTGGAGAGCAGAGTCTGTGTGTCCTGTCCTGTCGGGAGCAGTGGGCTGGATAGCAGAGTCTGTGTGTGCTGTCCTGTCGGGAGCAGTGGGCTGGAGACCAGCATCTGTGTGTCCTGTCCTGTCGAGAGCAGTGGGTTGGAGAGCAGAGTCTGTGTGTCCTGTCCTGTCAGGAGCAGTGGGCTGGAGAGCAGAGTCTGTGTGTGCTGTCCTGTCGGGAGCAGTGGGCTGGAGAGCAGAGTCTGTGTGTCCTGTCCTGTCAGGAGCAGTGGGCTGGAGAACAGAGTCTGTGTGTGCTGTCCTGTCGGGAGCAGTGGGCTGGAGAGCAGAGTCTGTGTGTCCTGTCCTGTCGGGAGCAGTGGGCTGGAGAGCAGAGTCTGTGTGTGCTGTCCTGTCGGGAGCAGTGGGCTGGAGACCAGAGTCTGTGTGTCCTGTCCTGTCGAGAGCAGTGGGCTGGAGAGCGGAGTCTGTGTGCTGTCCTGTCGGGAGCAGTGGGCTGGACACCAGATTCTGTGTGTCCTGTCCTGTCGAGAGCAGTGGGCGGGAGAGCAGAGTCTGTGTGTCCTGTCCTGTCGGGAGCAGTGGGATGGAGAGCAGAGTCTGAGTGTCCTGTCCTGTCGGGAGCAGTGGGCTGGAGAGCAGAGTCTGTGTGTGCTGTCCTGTCGGGAGCAGTGGGCTGGAGAGCAGAGTCTGTGTGCTGTCCTGTCGGGAGCAGTGGGCTGGAGAGCAGAGTCTGTGTGTGCTGTTCTGTCGGGAGCAGTGGGCTGGAGAGCAGAGTCTGTATGTCCTGTCCTGTCGGGATCAGTGGGCTGGAGACCAGAGGCTGTGTGTGCTGTCCTGTCGGGAGCAGTGGGCGGGAGAGCAGATTCTGTGTGTGCTCTCCTGTCGGGAGCAGTGGGCTGGAGAGCAGAGTCTGTGTGTCCTGTCCTGTCGCGAGCAGTGGGCTGGAGAGCAGAGTCTGTGTGTGCTGTCCTGTCGGGAGCAGTGGGCTGGAGAGCAGAGTCTGTATGTCCTGTCGTGTCGAGAGCAGTGGGCTGGAGAGCAGAGTCTGTGTGTCCTTTCCTGTCGGGAGCAGTGGGCTGGAGAGCAGAGTCGGTGTGTCCTGTCCTGTCCTGTCGAGAGCAGTGGGCTGGAGAGCAGAGTTGGTGTGTCCTGTCCTTTCGAGAGCAGTGGGCTGGAGACCAGAGTCTGTGTGTGCTGCCCTGTCGGGAGCAGTGGGTTGGAGAGCAGAGTCTGTGTATCCTGTCCTGTCGGGAGCAGTGGGCTGGAGAGCACAGACTGTGTGTGCTGTCCTGTCGGTAGCAGTGGGCTGGAGAGCAGAGTCTGTGTGTGCTGTCCTGTCGGGAGCAGTGGGCTGGAGAGCAGAGTCTGTGTGTCCTGTCCTGCCGAGAGCAGTGGGCTGGAGACCAGAGTCTGTGTGTCTTGTCCTGTCGAGAGCAGTGGGCTGGAGAGCAGAGCCTGGGTGTCCTGTCCTGTCGGGAGCAGTGGGCTGGAGAGCAGAGTCTGTGTGTCCTGTCCTGTCGGGAGCAGTGGGCTGGAGAGCAGAGTCTGTGTGTCCTGTCCTGTCGGGAGCAGTGGGCTGGAGAGCAGAGTCTGTGTGTCCTGTCCTGTCGGGAGCAGTGGGCTGGAGAGCAGAGTCTGTGTGTCCTGTCCTGTCGAGAGCAGTGGGCTGGAGAGCAGAGTCTGTGTGTCCTGTCCTGTCGGGAGCAGTGGGCTGGATAGCAGAGTCTGTGTGTGCTGTCCTGTCGGGAGCAGTGGGCTGGAGACCAGCATCTGTGTGTCCTGTCCTGTCGAGAGCAGTGGGTTGGAGAGCAGAGTCTGTGTGTCCTGTCCTGTCAGGAGCAGTGGGCTGGAGAGCAGAGTCTGTGTGTGCTGTCCTGTCGGGAGCAGTGGGCTGGAGAGCAGAGTCTGTGTGTCCTGTCCTGTCAGGAGCAGTGGGCTGGAGAGCAGAGTCTGTGTGTGCTGTCCTGTCGGGAGCAGTGGGCTGGAGAGCAGAGTCTGTGTGTCCTGTCCTGTCGGGAGCAGTGGGCTGGAGAGCAGAGTCTGTGTGTGCTGTCCTGTCGGGAGCAGTGGGCTGGAGACCAGAGTCTGTGTGTCCTGTCCTGTCGAGAGCAGTGGGCTGGAGAGCGGAGTCTGCTGTCCTGTCGGGAGCAGTGGGCTGGACACCAGATTCTGTGTGTCCTGTCCTGTCGAGAGCAGTGGGCGGGAGAGCAGAGTCTGTGTGTCCTGTCCTGTCGGGAGCAGTGGGATGGAGAGCAGAGTCTGAGTGTCCTGTCCTGTCGGGAGCAGTGGGCTGGAGAGCAGAGTCTGTGTGTGCTGTCCTGTCGGGAGCAGTGGGCTGGAGAGCAGAGTCTGTGTGCTGTCCTGTCGGGAGCAGTGGGCTGGAGAGCAGAGTCTGTGTGTGCTGTTCTGTCGGGAGCAGTGGGCTGGAGAGCAGAGTCTGTATGTCCTGTCCTGTCGGGATCAGTGGGCTGGAGACCAGAGGCTGTGTGTGCTGTCCTGTCGGGAGCAGTGGGCGGGAGAGCAGATTCTGTGTGTGCTCTCCTGTCGGGAGCAGTGGGCTGGAGAGCAGAGTCTGTGTGTCCTGTCCTGTCGCGAGCAGTGGGCTGGAGAGCAGAGTCTGTGTGTGCTGTCCTGTCGGGAGCAGTGGGCTGGAGAGCAGAGTCTGTATGTCCTGTCGTGTCGAGAGCAGTGGGCTGGAGAGCAGAGTCTGTGTGTCCTTTCCTGTCGGGAGCAGTGGGCTGGAGAGCAGAGTCGGTGTGTCCTGTCCTGTCCTGTCGAGAGCAGTGGGCTGGAGACCAGAGTCTGTGTGTCCTTTCCTGTCGGGAGCAGTGGGCTGGAGAGCAGAGTCGGTGTGTCCTGTCCTGTCGAGAGCAGTGGGCTGGAGACCAGAGTCTGTGTGTGCTGTCCTGTCGGGACCAGTGGGCTGGAGAGCAGAGTCTGTGAGTGCTGCCCTGTCGGGAGCAGTGGGTTGGAGAGCAGAGTCTGTGTGTCCTGTCCTGTCGGGAGCAGTGGGCTGGAGAGCAGAGTCTGTGTGTCCTTTCCTGTCGGGAGCAGTGGGCTGGAGAGCAGAGTCTGTGTGTCCTGTCCTGCCGAGAGCAGTGGGCTGGAGAGCAGAGTCTGTGTGTGCTGTCCTGTCGGGAGCAGTGGGCTGGAGAGCAGAGTCTGTGTGTCCTGTCCTGCCGAGAGCAGTGGGCTGGAGACCAGAGTCTGTGTGTGCTGTCCTGTCGAGAGCAGAGGGCTGGAGAGCAGAGTCTGGGTGTGCTGTCCTGTCGGGAGCAGTGGGCTGGAGAGCAGAGTCTGTGTGTCCTGTCCTGTCGAGAGCAGTGGGCTGGAGAGCAGAGTCTGTGTGTCCTGTCCTGTCGGGAGCAGTGGGATGGAGAGCAGAGTCTGTGTGTCCTGTCCTGTCGAGAGCAGTGGGCTGGAGAGCAGAGTCTGTGTGTCCTGTCCTGTCGGGAGCAGTGGGCTGGAGAGGAGAGTCTGTGTGTGCTGTCCTGTCGAGAGCATTGGTCTGGAGAGCAGAGTCTGTGTGTCCTGTCCTGTCGGGAGCAGTGGGCTGGAGACCAGAGTCTGTGTGTGCTGTCGTGTCGGGAGCAGTGGGCTGGAGAGCAGAGACTGTGTATCCTGTCCTGTCGGGAGCAGTGGGCTGGAGAGCACAGACTGTGTGTGCTGTCCTATCGGGGGCAGTGGGCTGGAGAGCAGAGACTGTGTGTCCTGTCCTGTCGGGGGCAGTGGGCTGGAGAGCAGAGTCTGTGTGTCCTGTCCTGCCGAGAGCAGCGGGCTGGAGACCAGAGTCTGTGTGTGCTGTCCTGTCGGGAGCAGTGGGCTGGAGAGCAGAGTCTGTGTATCCTGTCCTGTTGAGAGCAGTGGGCTGGAGAGCAGACTCTGTGTGTCCTGTCCTGTCGGGAGCAGTGGGCTGGAGAGCAGAGTCTGTGTGTCCTGTCCTGTCGAGAGCAGTGGGCTGGATAGCAGAGTCTGTGTGTCCTGTCCTGTAGGGATCAGTGAGCTGGAGAGCAGAGTCTGTGTGTCCTGTCCTGTCGGGAGCAGTGGGCTGGAGAGCAGAGTCTGTGTGTCCTGTCCTGTCGGGAGCAGTGGGCTGGAGACCAGAGTCTGTGTGTCCTGTCCTGTCG
The DNA here is from genome assembly GCF_052327205.1 of Somniosus microcephalus. NCBI lineage: Eukaryota > Metazoa > Chordata > Chondrichthyes > Squaliformes > Somniosidae > Somniosus > Somniosus microcephalus. Next base: position 69,602,534 of record NW_028225179.1, on the reverse strand, counting down.
GGAGCAGTGTGCTGGAGAACAGAGTCTGTGTGTCCTGTCCTGTCGGGAGCAGTGGGCTGGAGAGCAGAGTCTGTGTGTGCTGTCCTGTCGGGAGCAGTGGGCTGGAGAGCAGAGTCTGTGTCCTGTTCTGTCGCGAGCAGTGGGCTGGAGAGCAGAGTCTGTGTGTCCTGTCCTGTCGAGAGCAGTGGGCTGGAGAGCAGAGTCTGTGTGTGCTGTCCTGTCGGGAGCAGTGGGCTGGAGACCAGAGTCTGTGTGTCCTGTCCTGTCGGTAGCAGTGGGCTGGAGAGCAGAGTCTGTGTGTGCTGTCCTGTCGGGAGCCGTGGGCTGGAGAGCAGAGTCTGTGTGTCCTGTGTCTGTCGAGAGCAGTGGGCGGGAGAGCAGAGTCTGTGTGTCCTGTCCTGTCGGGAGCAGTGGGCTGGAGAGCAGAGTCTGTGTGTCCTGTCCTGTCGGGAGCAGTGGGCTGGAGAGCAGAATCTGTGTGTCCTGTCCTGTCGGGAGCAGTGGGCTGGAGAGCAGAGTCTGTGTGCTGACCTGTCGGGAGCAGTGGGCTGGAGAGCAGAGTCTGTGTGTCCTGTCCTGTCGGGGGCAGTGGGCTGGAGAGCAGAGTCTGTGTGTCCTGTCCTGTCGGGAGCAGTGGGCTGGAGACCAGAGTCTGTGTGTCCTGTCCTGTCGAGAGCAGTGGGCTGGAGAGCAGAGTCTGTGTGTGCTGTCCTGTCGGGAGCAGTGGGCTGGAGACCAGAGTCTGTGTGTCCTGTGCTGTCGGGAGCAGTGGGCTGGAGAGGACAGTCTGTGTGTCCTGTCCTGTCGAGAGAAGTGGGCGGGAGAGCAGAGTCTGTGTGTCCTGTCCTGCAGGGAGCAGTGGGCTGGAGAGCAGAGTCTGTGTGTCCTGTCCTGTCGGGAGCAGTGGGCTGGAGAGCAGAGTCTGTGTATGCTGTCCTGTCGGGAGCAGTGGGCTGGAGAGCAGAGTCTGTGTGTCCTGTCCTGTCGGGAGCAGTGGGCTGGAGACCAGAGTCTGTGTGTGCTGTCCTATCGGGAGCAGTGGGCTGGAGAGCAGAGTCTGTGTGTGCTGTCCTGTCGGGAGCAGTGGGCTGGAGAGGACAGTCTGTGTGTCCTGTCCTGTCGAGAGCAGTGGGCGGGAGAGCAGAGTTTGTGTGTCCTGTCCTGTAGGGAGCAGTGGGATGGAGAGCAGAGTCTCAGTGTGCTGTCCTGTCGGGAGCAGTGGGCTGGAGAGCAGAGTCTGTGTGTGCTGTCCTGTCGGGAGCAGTGGGCTGGAGAGCAGAGTCTGTGTGCCCTGTCCTGCCGAGAGCAGTGGGTTGGAGAGCAGAGTCTGTGTGACCTTTCCTGTCGGGAGCAGTGGGCTGGAGAGCAGAGTCGGTGTGTCCTGTCCTGTCGAGAGCAGTGGGCTGGAGACCAGAGTCTGTGTGTCCTTTCCTGTCGGGAGCAGTGGGCTGGAGAGCAGATTCGGTGTGTCCTGTCCTGTCGAGAGCAGTGGGCTGGTGACCAGAGTCTGTGTGTCCTGTCCTGTCGGGAGCAGTGAGCTGGAGAGCAGAGTCTGTGTGTGCTGTCCTGTCGGGAGCAGTGGGCTGGAGAGCAGAGTCTGTGTGTGCTGTCCTGTCGAGAGCAGTGGGCTGGAGACCAGAGTCTGTGTGTGCTGTCGTGTCGGGAGCAGTGGGCTGGAGAGCAGAGACTGTGTATCCTGTCCTGTCGGGAGCAGTGGGCTGGAGAGCACAGACCGTGTGTGCTGTCCTGTCGGGGGCAGTGGGCTGGAGAGCAGAGTCTGTGTGTCCTTTCCTGTCAGGAGCAGTGGGCTGGAGAGCAGAGTCTGTGTGTCCTGTCCTGTCGAGCGCAGTGGGCTGGAGAGCAGAGTCTGTGTCTCCTGTCCTGTCGGGAGCAGTGGGATGGAGAGCAGAGTCTCAGTGTCCTGTCCTGTCGGGAGCAGTGGGCTGGAGAGCAGAGTCTGTGTGTCCTGTCCTGTCGGGAGCAGTGGGCTGGAGAGCAGAGTCTGTGTGTCCTGTCCTGTCGAGAGCAGTGGGCTGGAGAGCAGAGTCTGTGTGTCCTGTCCTGTCGGGAGCAGTGGGCTGGATAGCAGAGTCTGTGTGTGCTGTCCTGTCGGGAGCAGTGGGCTGGAGACCTGAATCTGTGTGTCCTGTCCTGTCGAGAGCAGTGGGTTGGAGAGCAGAGTCTGTGTGTCCTGTCCTGTCAGGAGCAGTGGGCTGGAGAGCAGAGTCTGTGTGTGCTGTCCTGTCGGGAGCAGTGGGCTGGAGAGCAGAGTCTGTCTGTCCTGTCGAGAGCAGTGGGCTGGAGAGCAGAGTCTGTGTGTCCTGTACTGTCAGGAGCAGTGGGCTGGAGAGCAGAGTCTGTGTGTGCTGTCCTGTCGAGAGCAGTGGGCTGGAGAGCAGAGTCTGTGTGCTGTCCTGCCGGGAGCAGTGGGCTGGAGAGCAGAGTCTGTGTGTCCTGTCCTGTCGGGAGCAGTGGGCTGGAGAGCAGAGTCTGTGTGTGCTGTCCTGTCGAGAGCAGTGGGCTGGAGAGCAGAGTCTGTGTGTCCTGTCCTGTCGGGAGCAGTGGGCTGGAGAGCATAGTCTGTGTGTTCTGAACTGTCGAGAGCAGTGGGCTGGAGAGCAGAGTCTGTGTGTGCTGTCCTGTCGCGAGCAGTGGGCTGGAGAGCAGAGTCTGTGTGCTGTCCTGTCGGGAGCAGTGGGCTGGAGAGCAGAGTCTGTGTCCTGTCCTGTCGAGAGCAGTGGGCGGGAGAGCAGAGTCTGTGTGTCCTGTCCTGTCGGGAGCAGTGGGATGGAGAGCAGAGTCTGAGTGTCCTGTCCTGTCGGGAGCAGTGGGCTGGAGAGCAGAGTCTGTGTGTGCTGTCCTGTCGGGAGCAGTGGGCTGGAGAGCAGAGTCTGTGTGTGCTGTCCTGTCGGGAGCAGTGGGCTGGAGAGCAGAGTCTGTGTGTGCTGTCCTGTCGGGAGCAGTGGGCTGGAGAGCAGAGTCTGTGTGTCCTGTCCTGTCGGGATCAGTGGGCTGGAGACCAGAGTCTGTGTGTGCTGTCCTGTTGGGAGCAGTGGGCGGGAGAGCAGAGTCTGTGTGTGCTGTCCTGTCGGGAGCAGTGGGGTGGAGAGCAGAGTCTGTGTGTCCTGTCCTGTCGCGAGCAGTGGGCTGGAGAGCAGAGTCTGTGTGTGCTGTCCTGTCGGGAGCAGTGGGCTGGAGAGCAGAGTCTGTATGTCCTGTCGTGTCGAGAGCAGTGGGCTGGAGAGCAGAGTCTGTGTGTCCTGTCGTGTCGAGAGCAGTGGGCTGGAGAGCAGAGTCTGTGTGTCCTTTCCTGTCGGGAGCAGTGGGCTGGAGAGCAGAGTCGGTGTGTCCTGTCCTGTCGAGAGCAGTGGGCTGGAGACCAGAGTCTGTGTGTCCTTTCCTGTCGGGAGCAGTTGGCTGGAGAGCAGATTCGGTGTGCCCTGTCCTGTCGAGAGCAGTGGGCTGGAGACCAGAGTCTGTGTGTGCTGTCCTGTCGGAACCAGTGGGCTGGAGAGCAGAGTCTGTGAGTGCTGCCCTGTCGGGAGCAGTGGCTTGGAAAGCAGAGTCTGTGTGTCCTGTCCTGTCGGGAGCAGTGGGCTGGAGAGCAGAGTCTGTGTGTCCTGTCCTGTCGGGAGCAGTGGGCTGGAGAGCAGAGTCTGTGTGTCCTGTCCTGCCGAGAGCAGTGGGCTGGAGAGCAGAGTCTGTGTGTGCTGTCCTGTCGGGAGCTGTGGGCTGGAGAGCAGAGTCTGTTTGTCCTGTCCTGCCGAGAGCAGTGGGCTGGAGACTAGAGTCTGTGTGTGCGGTCCTGTCGAGAGCAGTGGGCTGGAGAGCAGAGTCTGGGTGTGCTGTCCTGTCGGGAGCAGTGGGCTGGAGAGCAGAGTCTGTGTGTCCTGTCCTGTCGAGAGCAGTGGGCTGGAGAGCAGAGTCTGTGTGTCCTGTCCTGTCGGGAGCAGTGGGATGGAGAGCAGAGTCTGTGTGCGCTGTCCTGTCGGGAGCAGTGGGCTGGAGAGCAGAGTCTGTGTGTGCTGTCATGTCGAGAGCAGTGGGCTGGAGAGCAGAGTCTGTGTGTCCTGTCCTGTCGGGAGCAGTGGGCTGGAGACCAGAGTCTGTGTGTGCTGTCGTGTCGGGAGCAGTGGGCTGGAGAGCAGAGACTGTGTATCCTGTCCTGTCGGGAGCAGTGGGCTGGAGAGCACAGACTGTGTGTGCTGTCCTGTCGGGGGCAGTGGGCTGGAGAGCAGAGTCTGTGTGTGCTGTCCTGTCGGGAGCAGTGGGCTGGAGAGCAGAGTCTGTGTGTCCTGTCCTGTCGAGAGCAGTGGGCTGGAGAGCAGAGTCTGTGTGTCCTGTCCTATCGGGAGCAGTGGGATGGAGAGCAGAGTCTCAGTGTCCTGTCCTGTCGGGAGCAGTGGGCTGGAGAGCAGAGTCTGTGTGTCCTGTCCTGTCGGGAGCAGTGGGATGGAGAGCAGAGTCTCAGTGTCCTGTCCTGTCGGGAGCAGTGGGCTGGAGAGCAGAGTCTGTGTGTCCTGTCCTGTCGGGAGCAGTGGGCTGGAGAGCAGAGTCTGTGTGTCCTGTCCTGTCGAGAGCAGTGGGCTGGAGAGCAGAGTCTGTGTGTCCTGTCCTGTCGGGAGCAGTGGGCTGGATAGCAGAGTCTGTGTGTGCTGTCCTGTCGGGAGCAGTGGGCTGGAGACCTGAATCTGTGTGTCCTGTCCTGTCGAGAGCAGTGGGTTGGAGAGCAGAGTCTGTGTGTCCTGTCCTGTCAGGAGCAGTGGGCTGGAGAGCAGAGTCTGTGTGTGCTGTCCTGTCGGGAGCAGTGGGCTGGAGAGCAGAGTCTGTCTGTCCTGTCGAGAGCAGTGGGCTGGAGAGCAGAGTCTGTGTGTCCTGTACTGTCAGGAGCAGTGGGCTGGAGAGCAGAGTCTGTGTGTGCTGTCCTGCCGGGAGCAGTGGGCTGGAGAGCAGAGTCTGTGTGTCCTGTCCTGTCGGGAGCAGTGGGCTGGAGAGCAGAGTCTGTGTGTGCTGTCCTGTCGAGAGCAGTGGGCTGGAGAGCAGAGTCTGTGTGTCCTGTCCTGTCGGGAGCAGTGGGCTGGAGAGCATAGTCTGTGTGTTCTGAACTGTCGAGAGCAGTGGGCTGGAGAGCAGAGTCTGTGTGTGCTGTCCTGTCGCGAGCAGTGGGCTGGAGAGCAGAGTCTGTGTGCTGTCCTGTCGGGAGCAGTGGGCTGGAGACCAGAGTCTGTGTGTCCTGTGCTGTCGACAGCAGTGGGCTGGAGAGCAGAGTCTGTGTGCTGTCCTGTCGGGAGCAGTGGGCTGGACACCAGATTCTGTGTGTCCTGTCCTGTCGAGAGCAGTGGGCGGGCGAGCAGAGTCTGTGTGTCCTGTCCTGTCGGGAGCAGTGGGATGGAGAGCAGAGTCTGAGTGTCCTGTCCTGTCGGGAGCAGTGGGCTGGAGAGCAGAGTCGGTGTGTCCTGTCCTGTCGGGAGCAGTGGGCTGGAGAGCAGAGTCGGTGTGTCCTGTCCTGTCGAGAGCAGTGGGCTGGAGACCAGAGTCTGTGTGTCCTTTCCTGTCGGGAGCAGTTGGCTGGAGAGCAGATTCGGTGTGCCCTGTCCTGTCGAGAGCAGTGGGCTGGAGACCAGAGTCTGTGTGTGCTGTCCTGTCGGAACCAGTGGGCTGGAGAGCAGAGTCTGTGAGTGCTGCCCTGTCGGGAGCAGTGGCTTGGAAAGCAGAGTCTGTGTGTCCTGTCCTGTCGGGAGCAGTGGGCTGGAGAGCAGAGTCTGTGTGTCCTGTCCTGTCGGGAGCAGTGGGCTGGAGAGCAGAGTCTGTGTGTCCTGTCCTGCCGAGAGCAGTGGGCTGGAGAGCAGAGTCTGTGTGTGCTGTCCTGTCGGGAGCTGTGGGCTGGAGAGCAGAGTCTGTTTGTCCTGTCCTGCCGAGAGCAGTGGGCTGGAGACTAGAGTCTGTGTGTGCGGTCCTGTCGAGAGCAGTGGGCTGGAGAGCAGAGTCTGGGTGTGCTGTCCTGTCGGGAGCAGTGGGCTGGAGAGCAGAGTCTGTGTGTCCTGTCCTGTCGAGAGCAGTGGGCTGGAGAGCAGAGTCTGTGTGTCCTGTCCTGTCGGGAGCAGTGGGATGGAGAGCAGAGTCTGTGTGCGCTGTCCTGTCGGGAGCAGTGGGCTGGAGAGCAGAGTCTGTGTGTGCTGTCCTGTCGAGAGCAGTGGGCTGGAGAGCAGAGTCTGTGTGTCCTGTCCTGTCGGGAGCAGTGGGCTGGAGACCAGAGTCTGTGTGTGCTGTCGTGTCGGGAGCAGTGGGCTGGAGAGCAGAGACTGTGTATCCTGTCCTGTCGGGAGCAGTGGGCTGGAGAGCACAGACTGTGTGTGCTGTCCTGTCGGGGGCAGTGGGCTGGAGAGCAGAGTCTGTGTGTGCTGTCCTGTCGGGAGCAGTGGGCTGGAGAGCAGAGTCTGTGTGTCCTGTCCTGTCGAGAGCAGTGGGCTGGAGAGCAGAGTCTGTGTGTCCTGTCCTGTCGGGAGCAGTGGGATGGAGAGCAGAGTCTCAGTGTCCTGTCCTGTCGGGAGCAGTGGGCTGGAGAGCAGAGTCTGTGTGTCCTGTCCTGTCGGGATGTGGGCTGGAGAGCAGAGTCTGTGTGTCCTGTCCTGTCGGGAGCAGTGGGCTGGAGAGCAGAGTCTGTGTGTGCTGTCCTGTCGGGAGCAGTGGGCTGGAGAGCAGAGTCGGTGTGTCCTGTCCTGTCGGGAGCAGAGGGCTGGAGACCAGAGTCTCTGTGTGCTGTCCTGTCGGGAGCAGTGGGCTGGAGAGCAGAGTCTGTGTGTCCTGTACTGTCGGGAGCAGTGGGCTGGAGAGCAGAGACTGTGTATCCTGTCCAGTCGGGAGCAGTGGGCTGGAGAGCACAGACTGTGTGTGCTGTCCTGTCGGGGGCAGTGGGCTGGAGAGCAGAGTCTTTGTGTCCTGTCCTGTCGGGGGCAGTGGGCTGGAGAGCAGAGTCTGTGTGTCCTGTCCTGCCGAGAGCAGCGGGCTGGAGACCAGAGTCTGTGTGTGCTGTCCTGTCGGGAGCAGTGGGCTGGAGAGCAGAGTCTGTGTGTCCTGTCCTGTCGAGAGCAGTGGGCTGGAGAGCAGACTCTGTGTGTCCTGTCCTGTCGGGAGCAGTGGGCTGGAGAGCAGAGTCTTTGTGTCCTGTCCTGTCGGGAGCAGTGGGCTGGAGAGCAGAGTCTGTGTGTCCTGTCCTGTTGGGAGCAGTGGGCTGGAGAGCAGAGTCTGTGTGTCCTGTCCTGTCGGGATCAGTGAGCTGGAGAGCAGAGTCTGTGTGTCCTGTCCTGTCGGGAGCAGTGGGCTGGAGAGCAGAGTGTGTGTGTCCTGTCCTGTCGGGAGCAGTGGGTTGGAGAGCGGAGTCTGTGTGTCCTGTCCTGTCGGGAGCAGTGGGCTGGAGACCAGTGTCTGTGTGTCCTGTCCTGTCGGGAGCAGTGTGCTGGAGAGCAGAGTCTGTGTGTCCTGTCGTGTCGAGAGCAGTGGGCTGGAGAGCAGAGTCTGTGTGTCCTGTCGTGTCGAGAGCAGTGGGCTGGAGAGCAGAGTCTGTGTGTCCTGTCGTCTCGAGAGCAGTGGGCTGGAGAGCAGAGTCTGTGTGTCCTGCCCTGTCGGGAGCAGTGGGCTGGAGAGCAGAGTTGGTGTGTCCTGTCCTTTCGAGAGCAGTGGGCTGGAGACCAGAGTCTGTGTGTGCTGTCCTGTCGGGAGCAGTGGGCTGGCGAGCAGAGTCTGTGAGTGCTGCCCTGTCGGGAGCAGTGGGTTGGAGAGCAGAGTCTGTGTATCCTGTCCTGTCGGGAGCAGTGGGCTGGAGAGCACAGACTGTGTGTGCTGTCCTGTCGGTAGCAGTGGGCTGGAGAGCAGAGTCTGTGTGTGCTGTCCTGTCGGGAGCAGTGGGCTGGAGAGCAGAGTCTGTGTGTCCTGTCCTGCCGAGAGCAGTGGGCTGGAGACCAGAGTCTGTGTGTCTTGTCCTGTCGAGAGCAGTGGGCTGGAGAGCAGAGTCTGGGTGTCCTGTCCTGTCGGGAGCAGTGGGCTGGAGAGCAGAGTCTGTGTGTCCTGTCCTGTCGGGAGCAGTGGGCTGGAGAGCAGAGTCTGTGTGTCCTGTCCTGTCGGGAGCAGTGGGCTGGAGAGCAGAGTCTGTGTGTCCTGTCCTGTCGGGAGCAGTGGGCTGGAGAGCAGAGTCTGTGTGTCCTGTCCTGTCGAGAGCAGTGGGCTGGAGAGCAGAGTCTGTGTGTCCTGTCCTGTCGGGAGCAGTGGGCTGGATAGCAGAGTCTGTGTGTGCTGTCCTGTCGGGAGCAGTGGGCTGGAGACCAGCATCTGTGTGTCCTGTCCTGTCGAGAGCAGTGGGTTGGAGAGCAGAGTCTGTGTGTCCTGTCCTGTCAGGAGCAGTGGGCTGGAGAGCAGAGTCTGTGTGTGCTGTCCTGTCGGGAGCAGTGGGCTGGAGAGCAGAGTCTGTGTGTCCTGTCCTGTCAGGAGCAGTGGGCTGGAGAGCAGAGTCTGTGTGTGCTGTCCTGTCGGGAGCAGTGGGCTGGAGAGCAGAGTCTGTGTGTCCTGTCCTGTCGGGAGCAGTGGGCTGGAGAGCAGAGTCTGTGTGTGCTGTCCTGTCGGGAGCAGTGGGCTGGAGACCAGAGTCTGTGTGTCCTGTCCTGTCGAGAGCAGTGGGCTGGAGAGCGGAGTCTGTGTGCTGTCCTGTCGGGAGCAGTGGGCTGGACACCAGATTCTGTGTGTCCTGTCCTGTCGAGAGCAGTGGGCGGGAGAGCAGAGTCTGTGTGTCCTGTCCTGTCGGGAGCAGTGGGATGGAGAGCAGAGTCTGAGTGTCCTGTCCTGTCGGGAGCAGTGGGCTGGAGAGCAGAGTCTGTGTGTGCTGTCCTGTCGGGAGCAGTGGGCTGGAGAGCAGAGTCTGTGTGCTGTCCTGTCGGGAGCAGTGGGCTGGAGAGCAGAGTCTGTGTGTGCTGTTCTGTCGGGAGCAGTGGGCTGGAGAGCAGAGTCTGTATGTCCTGTCCTGTCGGGATCAGTGGGCTGGAGACCAGAGGCTGTGTGTGCTGTCCTGTCGGGAGCAGTGGGCGGGAGAGCAGATTCTGTGTGTGCTCTCCTGTCGGGAGCAGTGGGCTGGAGAGCAGAGTCTGTGTGTCCTGTCCTGTCGCGAGCAGTGGGCTGGAGAGCAGAGTCTGTGTGTGCTGTCCTGTCGGGAGCAGTGGGCTGGAGAGCAGAGTCTGTATGTCCTGTCGTGTCGAGAGCAGTGGGCTGGAGAGCAGAGTCTGTGTGTCCTTTCCTGTCGGGAGCAGTGGGCTGGAGAGCAGAGTCGGTGTGTCCTGTCCTGTCCTGTCGAGAGCAGTGGGCTGGAGACCAGAGTCTGTGTGTCCTTTCCTGTCGGGAGCAGTGGGCTGGAGAGCAGAGTCGGTGTGTCCTGTCCTGTCGAGAGCAGTGGGCTGGAGACCAGAGTCTGTGTGTGCTGTCCTGTCGGGACCAGTGGGCTGGAGAGCAGAGTCTGTGAGTGCTGCCCTGTCGGGAGCAGTGGGTTGGAGAGCAGAGTCTGTGTGTCCTGTCCTGTCGGGAGCAGTGGGCTGGAGAGCAGAGTCTGTGTGTCCTTTCCTGTCGGGAGCAGTGGGCTGGAGAGCAGAGTCTGTGTGTCCTGTCCTGCCGAGAGCAGTGGGCTGGAGAGCAGAGTCTGTGTGTGCTGTCCTGTCGGGAGCAGTGGGCTGGAGAGCAGAGTCTGTGTGTCCTGTCCTGCCGAGAGCAGTGGGCTGGAGACCAGAGTCTGTGTGTGCTGTCCTGTCGAGAGCAGAGGGCTGGAGAGCAGAGTATGGGTGTGCTGTCCTGTCGGGAGCAGTGGGCTGGAGAGCAGAGTCTGTGTGTCCTGTCCTGTCGAGAGCAGTGGGCTGGAGAGCAGAGTCTGTGTGTCCTGTCCTGTCGGGAGCAGTGGGATGGAGAGCAGAGTCTGTGTGTCCTGTCCTGTCGAGAGCAGTGGGCTGGAGAGCAGAGTCTGTGTGTCCTGTCCTGTCGGGAGCAGTGGGCTGGAGAGGAGAGTCTGTGTGTGCTGTCCTGTCGAGAGCATTGGTCTGGAGAGCAGAGTCTGTGTGTCCTGTCCTGTCGGGAGCAGTGGGCTGGAGACCAGAGTCTGTGTGTGCTGTCGTGTCGGGAGCAGTGGGCTGGAGAGCAGAGACTGTGTATCCTGTCCTGTCGGGAGCAGTGGGCTGGAGAGCACAGACTGTGTGTGCTGTCCTATCGGGGGCAGTGGGCTGGAGAGCAGAGACTGTGTGTCCTGTCCTGTCGGGGGCAGTGGGCTGGAGAGCAGAGTCTGTGTGTCCTGTCCTGCCGAGAGCAGCGGGCTGGAGACCAGAGTCTGTGTGTGCTGTCCTGTCGGGAGCAGTGGGCTGGAGAGCAGAGTCTGTGTATCCTGTCCTGTTGAGAGCAGTGGGCTGGAGAGCAGACTCTGTGTGTCCTGTCCTGTCGGGAGCAGTGGGCTGGAGAGCAGAGTCTGTGTGTCCTGTCCTGTCGAGAGCAGTGGGCTGGATAGCAGAGTCTGTGTGTCCTGTCCTGTAGGGATCAGTGAGCTGGAGAGCAGAGTCTGTGTGTCCTGTCCTGTCGGGAGCAGTGGGCTGGAGAGCAGAGTCTGTGTGTCCTGTCCTGTCGGGAGCAGTGGGCTGGAGACCAGAGTCTGTGTGTCCTGTCCTGTCGGGAGCAGTGTGATGGAGAACAGAGTCTGTGTGTCCTGTCCTGTCGGGAGCAGTGGGCTGGAGAGCAGAGTCTGTGTGTGCTGTCCTGTCGGGAGCAGTGGGCTGGAGAGCAGAGTCTGTGTGTCCTGTCCTGTCAGGAGCAGTGGGCTGGAGAGCAGAGTCTGTGTGTGCTGTCCTGTCGGGAGCAGTGGGCTGGAGAGCAGAGTCTGTGTGTCCTGTCCTGTCGGGAGCAGTGGGCTGGAGAGCAGAGTCTGTGTGTGCTGTCCTGTCGGGAGCAGTGGGCTGGAGACCAGAGTCTGTGTGTCCTGTCCTGTCGAGAGCAGTGGGCTGGAGAGCGGAGTCTGTGTGCTGTCCTGTCGGGAGCAGTGGGCTGGACACCAGATTCTGTGTGTCCTGTCCTGTCGAGAGCAGTGGGCGGGAGAGCAGAGTCTGTGTGTCCTGTCCTGTCGGGAGCAGTGGGATGGAGAGCAGAGTCTGAGTGTCCTGTCCTGTCGGGAGCAGTGGGCTGGAGAGCAGAGTCTGTGTGTGCTGTCCTGTCGGGAGCAGTGGGCTGGAGAGCAGAGTCTGTGTGCTGTCCTGTCGGGAGCAGTGGGCTGGAGAGCAGAGTCTGTGTGTGCTGTTCTGTCGGGAGCAGTGGGCTGGAGAGCAGAGTCTGTATGTCCTGTCCTGTCGGGATCAGTGGGCTGGAGACCAGAGGCTGTGTGTGCTGTCCTGTCGGGAGCAGTGGGCGGGAGAGCAGATTCTGTGTGTGCTCTCCTGTCGGGAGCAGTGGGCTGGAGAGCAGAGTCTGTGTGTCCTGTCCTGTCGCGAGCAGTGGGCTGGAGAGCAGAGTCTGTGTGTGCTGTCCTGTCGGGAGCAGTGGGCTGGAGAGCAGAGTCTGTATGTCCTGTCGTGTCGAGAGCAGTGGGCTGGAGAGCAGAGTCTGTGTGTCCTTTCCTGTCGGGAGCAGTGGGCTGGAGAGCAGAGTCGGTGTGTCCTGTCCTGTCCTGTCGAGAGCAGTGGGCTGGAGACCAGAGTCTGTGTGTCCTTTCCTGTCGGGAGCAGTGGGCTGGAGAGCAGAGTCGGTGTGTCCTGTCCTGTCGAGAGCAGTGGGCTGGAGACCAGAGTCTGTGTGTGCTGTCCTGTCGGGACCAGTGGGCTGGAGAGCAGAGTCTGTGAGTGCTGCCCTGTCGGGAGCAGTGGGTTGGAGAGCAGAGTCTGTGTGTCCTGTCCTGTCGGGAGCAGTGGGCTGGAGAGCAGAGTCTGTGTGTCCTTTCCTGTCGGGAGCAGTGGGCTGGAGAGCAGAGTCTGTGTGTCCTGTCCTGCCGAGAGCAGCGGGCTGGAGACCAGAGTCTGTGTGTGCTGTCCTGTCGGGAGCAGTGGGCTGGAGAGCAGAGTCTGTGTGTCCTGTCCTGTCGAGAGCAGTGGGCTGGAGAGCAGACTCTGTGTGTCCTGTCCTGTCGGGAGCAGTGGGCTGGAGAGCAGAGTCTTTGTGTCCTGTCCTGTCGGGAGCAGTGGGCTGGAGAGCAGAGTCTGTGTGTCCTGTCCTGTTGGGAGCAGTGGGCTGGAGAGCAGAGTCTGTGTGTCCTGTCCTGTCGGGATCAGTGAGCTGGAGAGCAGAGTCTGTGTGTCCTGTCCTGTCGGGAGCAGTGGGCTGGAGAGCAGAGTGTGTGTGTCCTGTCCTGTCGGGAGCAGTGGGTTGGAGAGCGGAGTCTGTGTGTGCTGTCCTGTCGGGAGCAGTGGGCTGGAGAGCAGAGTCTGTGTGTCCTGTCCTGCCGAGAGCAGTGGGCTGGAGACCAGAGTCTGTGTGTGCTGTCCTGTCGAGAGCAGAGGGCTGGAGAGCAGAGTATGGGTGTGCTGTCCTGTCGGGAGCAGTGGGCTGGAGAGCAGAGTCTGTGTGTCCTGTCCTGTCGAGAGCAGTGGGCTGGAGAGCAGAGTCTGTGTGTCCTGTCCTGTCGGGAGCAGTGGGATGGAGAGCAGAGTCTGTGTGTCCTGTCCTGTCGAGAGCAGTGGGCTGGAGAGCAGAGTCTGTGTGTCCTGTCCTGTCGGGAGCAGTGGGCTGGAGAGGAGAGTCTGTGTGTGCTGTCCTGTCGAGAGCATTGGTCTGGAGAGCAGAGTCTGTGTGTCCTGTCCTGTCGGGAGCAGTGGGCTGGAGACCAGAGTCTGTGTGTGCTGTCGTGTCGGGAGCAGTGGGCTGGAGAGCAGAGACTGTGTATCCTGTCCTGTCGGGAGCAGTGGGCTGGAGAGCACAGACTGTGTGTGCTGTCCTATCGGGGGCAGTGGGCTGGAGAGCAGAGACTGTGTGTCCTGTCCTGTCGGGGGCAGTGGGCTGGAGAGCAGAGTCTGTGTGTCCTGTCCTGCCGAGAGCAGCGGGCTGGAGACCAGAGTCTGTGTGTGCTGTCCTGTCGGGAGCAGTGGGCTGGAGAGCAGAGTCTGTGTATCCTGTCCTGTTGAGAGCAGTGGGCTGGAGAGCAGACTCTGTGTGTCCTGTCCTGTCGGGAGCAGTGGGCTGGAGAGCAGAGTCTGTGTGTCCTGTCCTGTCGAGAGCAGTGGGCTGGATAGCAGAGTCTGTGTGTCCTGTCCTGTAGGGATCAGTGAGCTGGAGAGCAGAGTCTGTGTGTCCTGTCCTGTCGGGAGCAGTGGGCTGGAGAGCAGAGTCTGTGTGTCCTGTCCTGTCGGGAGCAGTGGGCTGGAGACCAGAGTCTGTGTGTCCTGTCCTGTCGGGAGCAGTGTGATGGAGAACAGAGTCTGTGTGTCCTGTCCTGTCGGGAGCAGTGGGCTGGAGAGCAGAGTCTGTGTGTGCTGTCCTGTCGGGAGCAGTGGGCTGGAGAGCAGAGTCTGTGTCCTGTTCTGTCGCGAGCAGTGGGCTGGAGAGCAGAGTCTGTGTGTCCTGTCCTGTCGAGAGCAGTGGGCTGGAGAGCAGAGTCTGTGTGTGCTGTCCTGTCGGGAGCAGTGGGCTGGAGACCAGAGTCTGTGTGTCCTGTCCTGTCGGTAGCAGTGGGCTGGAGAGCAGAGTCTGTGTGTGCTGTCCTGTCGGGAGCCGTGGGCTGGAGAGCAGAGTCTGTGTGTCCTGTGTCTGTCGAGAGCAGTGGGCGGGAGAGCAGAGTCTGTGTGTCCTGTCCTGTCGGGAGCAGTGGGCTGGAGAGCAGAGTCTGTGTGTCCTGTCCTGTCGGGAGCAGTGGGCTGGAGAGCAGAATCTGTGTGTCCTGTCCTGTCGGGAGCAGTGGGCTGGAGAGCAGAGTCTGTGTGCTGACCTGTCGGGAGCAGTGGGCTGGAGAGCAGAGTCTGTGTGTCCTGTCCTGTCGGGGGCAGTGGGCTGTAGAGCAGAGTCTGTGTGTCCTGTCCTGTCGGGAGCAGTGGGCTGGAGACCAGAGTCTGTGTGTCCTGTCCTGTCGAGAGCAGTGGGCTGGAGAGCAGAGTCTGTGTGTGCTGTCCTGTCGGGAGCAGTGGGCTGGAGACCAGAGTCTGTGTGTCCTGTGCTGTCGGGAGCAGTGGGCTGGAGAGGACAGTCTGTGTGTCCTGTCCTGTCGAGAGAAGTGGGCGGGAGAGCAGAGTCTGTGTGTCCTGTCCTGTAGGGAGCAGTGGGCTGGAGAGCAGAGTCTGTGTGTCCTGTCCTGTCGGGAGCAGTGGGCTGGAGAGCAGAGTCTGTGTATGCTGTCCTGTCGGGAGCAGTGGGCTGGAGAGCAGAGTCTGTGTGTCCTGTCCTGTCGGGAGCAGTGGGCTGGAGACCAGAGTCTGTGTGTGCTGTCCTATCGGGAGCAGTGGGCTGGAGAGCAGAGTCTGTGTGTGCTGTCCTGTCGGGAGCAGTGGGCTGGAGAGGACAGTCTGTGTGTCCTGTCCTGTCGAGAGCAGTGGGCGGGAGAGCAGAGTTTGTGTGTCCTGTCCTGTAGGGAGCAGTGGGATGGAGAGCAGAGTCTCAGTGTGCTGTCCTGTCGGGAGCAGTGGGCTGGAGAGCAGAGTCTGTGTGTGCTGTCCTGTCGGGAGCAGTGGGCTGGAGAGCAGAGTCTGTGTGCCCTGTCCTGCCGAGAGCAGTGGGTTGGAGAGCAGAGTCTGTGTGACCTTTCCTGTCGGGAGCAGTGGGCTGGAGAGCAGAGTCGGTGTGTCCTGTCCTGTTGAGAGCAGTGGGCTGGAGACCAGAGTCTGTGTGTCCTTTCCTGTCGGGAGCAGTGGGCTGGAGAGCAGATTCGGTGTGTCCTGTCCTGTCGAGAGCAGTGGGCTGGTGACCAGAGTCTGTGTGTCCTGTCCTGTCGGGAGCAGTGAGCTGGAGAGCAGAGTCTGTGTATCCTGTCCTGTCGGGAGCAGTGGGTTGGAGAGCAGAGTCTGTGTGTCCTGTCCTGTCGGGAGCAGTGGGCTGGAGAGCAGAGTCTGTGTGTCCTGTCCTGTCGGGAGCAGTGGGTTGGAGAGCAGAGTCTGTGTGTCCTGTCATGTCGGGAGCAGTGGGCTGGAGAGCAGAGTCTGTGTATCCTGTCCTGTCGAGAGCAGTGGGCTGGAGAGCAGAGTCTGTGTGTCCTGTCCTGTCGGGAGCAGTGGGCTGGAGAGCAGAGTCTGTGTGTCCTGTCCTGTCGGGAGCAGTGGGTTGGAGAGCAGAGTCTGTGTGTCCTGTCCTGTCGGGAGCAGTGGGCTGGAGACCAGTGTCTGTGTGTCCTGTCCTGTCGGGAGCAGTGTGCTGGAGAGCAGAGTCTGTGTGTCCTGTCGTGTCGAGAGCAGTGGGCTGGAGAGCAGAGTCTGTGTGTCCTGTCCTGTCGGGAGCAGTGGGCTGGAGAGCAGAGTCTGTGTGCACTGTCCTGTCGGGAGCAGTGGGCTGGAGAGCAGAGTCTGTGTGTGCTGTCCTGTCGGGAGCAGTGGGCTAGAGAGCAGAGTCTGTGTGTCCTGTCCTGTCGAGAACAGTGGGCTGTAGACCAGAGTCTCTGTGTGCTGTCCTGTCAGGAGCAGTGGGGTGGAGAGCAGAGTCTGTGTGTCCTGTCCTGTCGGGAGCAGTGGGCTGGAGAGCAGAGTCTGTGTGTCCTGTCCTGTCGCGAGCAGTGGGCTGGAGAGCAGAGTCTGTGTGTGCTGTCCTGTCGGGAGCAGTGGGCTGGAGAGCAGAGTCTGTATGTCCTGTCGTGTCGAGAGCAGTGGGCTGGAGAGCAGAGTCTGTGTGTCCTGTCTTGTCAAGAGCAGTGGGCTGGAGAGCAGAGTCTGTGTGTCCTGCCCTGTCGGGAGCAGTGGGCTGGAGAGCAGAGTTGGTGTGTCCTGTCCTTTCGAGAGCAGTGGGCTGGACACCAGAGTCTGTGTGTGCTGTCCTGTCGGGAGCAGTGGGCTGGAGAGCAGAGTCTGTGAGTGCTGCCCTGTCGGGAGCAGTGGGTTGGAGAGCAGAGTCTGTGTATCCTGTCCTGTCGAGAGCAGTGGGCTGGAGAGCAGAGTCTGTGTGTCCTGTCCTGTCGAGAGCAGTGGGCTGGAGAGCAGAGTCGGTGTGTCCTGTCCTGTCGGGAGCAGTGGGCTGGAGAGCAGAGTCTGTGTGTCCTGTCCTGTCGGGAGCAGTGGGCTGGAGAGCAGAGTCTGTGTGTACTGTCCTGTCGGGAGCAGTGGGCTGGAGAGCAGAGTCTGTGTGTGCTGACCTGTCGGGAGCAGTGGGCTAGAGAGCAGAGTCTGTGTGTCCTGTCCTGTCGAGAGCAGTGGGCTGTAGACCAGAGTCTCTGTGTGCTGTCCTGTCGGGAGCAGTGGGCTGGAGAGCAGAATCTGTGTGTCCTGTCCTGTCGGGAGCAGTGGGCTGGAGAGCAGAGTCTGTGTGCTGACCTGTCGGGAGCAGTGGGCTGGAGAGCAGAGTCTGTGTGTCCTGTCCTGTCGGGGGCAGTGGGCTGGAGAGCAGAGTCTGTGTGTCCTGTCCTGTCGGGAGCAGTGGGCTGGAGACCAGAGTCTGTGTGTCCTGTCCTGTCGAGAGCAGTGGGCTGGAGAGCAGAGTCTGTGTGTGCTGTCCTGTCGGGAGCAGTGGGCTGGAGACCAGAGTCTGTGTGTCCTGTGCTGTCGGGAGCAGTGGGCTGGAGAGGACAGTCTGTGTGTCCTGTCCTGTCGAGAGAAGTGGGCGGGAGAGCAGAGTCTGTGTGTCCTGTCCTGTAGGGAGCAGTGGGCTGGAGAGCAGAGTCTGTGTGTCCTGTCCTGTCGGGAGCAGTGGGCTGGAGAGCAGAGTCTGTGTATGCTGTCCTGTCGGGAGCAGTGGGCTGGAGAGCAGAGTCTGTGTGTCCTGTCCTGTCGGGAGCAGTGGGCTGGAGACCAGAGTCTGTGTGTGCTGTCCTATCGGGAGCAGTGGGCTGGAGAGCAGAGTCTGTGTGTCCTGCCCTGTCGGGAGCAGTGGGCTGGAGAGCAGAGTTGGTGTGTCCTGTCCTGTCGCGAGCAGTGGGCTGGAGACCAGAGTCTGTGTGTGCTTCTCCTGTCGGGAGCAGTGGGCTGGAGAGCAGAGTCTGTATGTCCTGTCGTGTCGAGAGCAGTGGGCTGGAGAGCAGAGTCTGTGTGTCCTGTCGTGTCAAGAGCAGTGGGCTGGAGAGCAGAGTCTGTGTGTCCTGCCCTGTCGGGAGCAGTGGGCTGGAGAGCAGAGTTGGTGTGTCCTGTCCTTTCGAGAGCAGTGGGCTGGAGACCAGGGTCTGTGTGTGCTGTCCTGTCGGGAGCAGTGGGCTGGAGAGCAGAGTCTGTGAGTGCTGCCCTGTCGGGAGCAGTGGGTTGGAGAGCAGAGTCTGTGTATCCTGTCCTGTCGGGAGCAGTGGGCTGGAGAGCACAGACTGTGTGTGCTGTCCTGTCGGTAGCAGTGGGCTGGAGAGCAGAGTCTGTGTGTGCTGTCCTGTCGGGAGCAGTGGGCTGGAGAGCAGAGTCTGTGTGTCCTGTCCTGCCGAGAGCAGTGGGCTGGAGACCAGAGTCTGTGTGTCCTGTCCTGTCGAGAGCAGTGGGCTGGAGAGCAGAGTCTGTGTGTCCTGTCCTGTCGGGAGCAGTGGGCTGGAGAGCAGAGACTGTGTGTCCTGTCCTGTCGGGAGCAGTGGGCTGGAGAGCAGAGTCTGGGTGTCCTGTCCTGTCGGGAGCAGTGGGCTGGAGAGCAGAGTCTGTGTGTCCTGTCCTGTCGGGAGCAGTGGGCTGGAGAGCAGAGTCTGTGTGTGCTGTCCTGCCGGTAGCAGTGGGCTGGAGAGCAGAGTCTGTGTGTCCTGTCCTGTCGGGAGCAGTGGGCTGGAGAGCAGAGTCTGTGTGTCCTGTCCTGTCGGGAGCAGTGGGCTGGAGAGCAGAGTCTGTGTGTCCTGTCCTGTCGAGAGCAGTGGGCTGGAGAGCAGAGTCTGTGTGTCCTGTCCTGTCGGGAGCAGTGGGCTGGATAGCAGAGTCTGTGTGTGCTGTCCTGTCGGGAGCAGTGGGCTGGAGACCAGAATCTGTGTGTCCTGTCCTGTCGAGAGCAGTGGGTTGGAGAGCAGAGTCTGTGTGTCCTGTCCTGTCAGGAGCAGTGGGCTGGAGAGCAGAGTCTGTGTGTGCTGTCCTGTCGGGAGCAGTGGGCTGGAGAGCAGAGTCTGTCTGTCCTGTCGAGAGCAGTGGGCTGGAGAGCAGAGTCTGTGTGTCCTGTCCTGTCAGGAGCAGTGGGATGGAGAGCAGAGTCTGTGTGTGCTGTCCTGTCGGGAGCAGTGGGCTGGAGAGCAGAGTCTGTGTGTCCTGTCCTGTCGGGAGCAGTGGGCTGGAGAGCAGAGTCTGTGTGTCCTGTCCTGCCGAGAGCAGTGGGCTGGAGAGCAGAGTCTGTGTGTGCTGTCCTGTCGGGAGCAGTGGGCTGGAGAGCAGAGTCTGTTTGTCCTGTCCTGCCGAGAGCAGTGGGCTGGAGACCAGAGTCTGTGTGTGCTGTCCTGTCGAGAGCAGTGGGCTGGAGAGCAGAGTCTGTGTGTGCTGTCCTGTCGGGAGCAGTGGGCTGGAGAGCAGAGTCTGTGTGTCCTGTCCTGTCGAGAGCAGTGGGCTGGAGAGCAGAGTCTGTGTGTCCTGTCCTGTCGGGAGCAGTGGGATGGAGAGCAGAGTCTGTGTGTGCTGTCCTGTCGGGAGCAGTGGGCTGGAGAGCAGAGTCTGTATGTGCTGTCCTGTCGAGAGCAGTGGGCTGGAGACCAGAGTCTGTGTGTGCTGTCGTGTCGGGAGCAGTGGGCTGGAGAGCAGAGACTGTGTATCCTGTCCTGTCGGGAGCAGTGGGCTGGAGAGCACAGACCGTGTGTGCTGTCCTGTCGGGGGCAGTGGGCTGGAGAGCAGAGTCTGTGTGTCCTGTCCTGTCAGGAGCAGTGGGCTGGAGAGCAGAGTCTGTGTGTCCTGTCCTGTCGAGCGCAGTGGGCTGGAGAGCAGAGTCTGTGTGTCCTGTCCTGTCGGGAGCAGTGGGATGGAGAGCAGAGTCTCAGTGTCCTGTCCTGTCGGGAGCAGTGGGCTGGAGAGCAGAGTCTGTGTGTCCTGTCCTGTCAGGAGCAGTGGGCTGGAGAGCAGAGTCTGTGTGTGCTGTCCTGTCGGGAGCAGTGGGCTGGAGAGCAGAGTCTGTCTGTCCTGTCGAGAGCAGTGGCCTGGAGAGCAGAGTCTGTGTGTCCTGTACTGTCAGGAGCAGTGGGCTGGAGAGCAGAGTCTGTGTGTGCTGTCCTGTCGGGAGCAGTGGGCTGGAGAGCAGAGTCTGTGTGTCCTGTCCTGTCGGGAGCAGTGGGCTGGAGAGCAGAGTCTGTGTGTGCTGTCCTGTCGAGAGCAGTGGGCTGGAGAGCAGAGTCTGTGTGTCCTGTCCTGTCGGGAGCAGTGGGCTGGAGAGCATAGTCTGTGTGTTCTGAACTGTCGAGAGCAGTGGGCTGGAGAGCAGAGTCTGTGTGTGCTGTCCTGTCGCGAGCAGTGGGCTGGAGAGCAGAGTCTGTGTGCAGTCCTGTCGGGAGCAGTGGGCTGGAGACCAGAGTCTGTGTGTCCTGTGCTGTCGAGAGCAGTGGGCTGGAGAGCAGAGTCTGTGTGCTGTCCTGTCGGGAGCAGTGGGCTGGACACCAGATTCTGTGTGTCCTGTCCTGTCGAGAGCTGTGGGCGGGAGAGCAGAGTCTGTGTGTCCTGTCCTGTCGGGAGCAGTGGGATGGAGAGCAGAGTCTGTGTGTCCTGTCCTGTCTGGATCAGTGGGCTGGAGACCAGAGTCTGTGTGTGCTGTCCTGTCGGGAGCAGTGGGCGGGAGAGCAGAGTCTGTGTGTGCTGTCCTGTCGGGAGCAGTGGGGTGGAGAGCAGAGTCTGTGTTTCCTGTGCTGTCGGGAGCAGTGGGCTGGCGAGCAGAGTCTGTGTCTGCTGTCCTGTCGGCAGCAGTGGGCGGGAGAGCAGAGTCTGTGTGTCCTGTCCTGTCGCGAGCAGTGGGCTGGAGAGCAGAGTCTGTGTGTGCTGTCCTGTCGGGAGCAGTGGGCTGGAGCGCAGAGTCTGTATGTCCTGTCGTGTCGAGAGCAGTGGGCTGGAGAGCAGAGTCTGTGTGTCCTGTCGTGTCGAGAGCAGTGGGCTGGAGAGCAGAGTCTGTGTGTCCTTTCCTGTCGGGAGCAGTGGGCTGGAGAGCAGAGTCGGTGTGTCCTGTCCTGTCGAGAGCAGTGGGCTGGAGACCAGAGTCTGTGTGTCCTTTCCTGTCGGGAGCAGTGGGCTGGAGAGCAGATACGGTGTGCCCTGTCCTGTCGAGAGCAGTGGGCTGGAGACCAGAGTCTGTGTGTGCTGTCCTGTCGGGACCAGTGGGCTGGAGAGCAGAGGCTGTGAGTGCTGCCCTGTCGGGAGCAGTGGCTTGGAAAGCAGAGTCTGTGTGTCCTGTCCTGTCGGGAGCAGTGGGCTGGAGAGCAGAGTCTGTGTGTCCTGTCCTGTCGGGAGCAGTGGGCTGGAGAGCAGAGTCTGTGTGTCCTGTCCTGCCGAGAGCAGTGGGCTGGAGAGCAGAGTCTGTGTGTGCTGTCCTGTCGGGAGCAGTGGGCTGGAGAGCAGAGTCTGTTTGTCCTGTCCTGCCGAGAGCAGTGGGCTGGAGACCAGAGTCTGTGTGTGCTGTCCTGTCGAGAGCAGTGGGCTGGAGAGCAGAGTCTGGGTGTGCTGTCCTGTCGGGAGCAGTGGGATGGAGAGCAGAGTCTGTGTGCGCTGTCCTGTCGGGAGCAGTGGGCTGGAGAGCAGAGTCTGTGTGTGCTGTCCTGTCGAGAGCAGTGGGCTGGAGAGCAGAGTCTGTGTATCCTGTCCTGTCGGGAGCAGTGGGCTGGAGAGCACAGACTGTGTGTGCTGTCCTGTCGGGGGCAGTGGGCTGGAGAGCAGAGTCTGTGTGTGCTGTCCTGTCGGGAGCAGTGGGCTGGAGAGCAGAGTCTGTGTGTCCTGTCCTGTCGAGAGCAGTGGGCTGGAGAGCAGAGTCTGTGTGTCCTGTCCTGTCGGGAGCAGTGGGATGGAGAGCAGAGTCTCAGTGTCCTGACCTGTCGGGAGCAGTGGGCTGGAGAGCAGAGTCTGTGTGTCCTGTCCTGTCGGGAGCAGTGGGCTGGAGAGCAGAGTCTGTGTGTCCTGTCCTGTCGGGAGCAGTGGGCTGGAGAGCAGAGTCTGTGTGTGCTGTCCTGTCGGGAGCAGTGGGCTGGAGAGCAGAGTCGGTGTGTCCTGTCCTGTCGGGAGCAGTGGGCTGGAGACCAGAGTCTCTGTGTGCTGTCCTGTCGGGAGCAGTGGGCTGGAGAGCAGAGTCTGTGTGTCCTGTACTGTCGGGAGCAGTGGGCTGGAGAGCAGAGACTGTGTATCCTGTCCAGTCAGGAGCAGTGGGCTGGAGAGCACAGACTGTGTGTGCTGTCCAGTCGGGGGCAGTGGGCTGGAGAGCAGAGTCTGTGTGTCCTGTCCTGTCGGGGGCAGTGGGCTGGAGAGCAGAGTCTGTGTGTCCTGTCCTGCCGAGAGCAGCGGGCTGGAGACCAGAGTCTGTGTGTGCTGTCCTGTCGGGAGCAGTGGGCTGGAGAGCAGAGTCTGTGTGTCCTGTCCTGTCGAGAGCAGTGGGCTGGAGAGCAGACTCTGTGTGTCCTGTCCTGTCGGGAGCAGTGGGCTGGAGAGCAGAGTCTTTGTGTCCTGTCCTGTCGGGAGCAGTGGGTTGGAGAGCAGAGTCTGTGTGTCCTGTCCTGTCGGGAGCAGTGGGCTGGAGACCAGTGTCTGTGTGTCCTGTCCTGTCGGGAGCAGTGTGCTGGAGAGCAGAGTCTGTGTGTCCTGTCGTGTCGAGAGCAGTGGGCTGGAGAGCAGAGTCTGTGTGTCCTGTCGTCTCGAGAGCAGTGGGCTGGAGAGCAGAGTCTGTGTGTCCTGCCCTGTCGGGAGCAGTGGGCTGGAGAGCCGAGTTGGTGTGTCCTGTCCTTTCGAGAGCAGTGGGCTGGAGACCAGAGTCTGTGTGTGCTGTCCTGTCGGGAGCAGTGGGCTGGAGAGCAGAATCTGTGAGTGCTGCCCTGTCGGGAGCAGTGGGTTGGAGAGCAGAGTTTGTGTATCCTGTCCTGTCGGGAGCAGTGGGCTGGAGAGCACAGACTGTGTGTGCTGTCCTGTCGGTAGCAGTGGGCTGGAGAGCAGAGTCTGTGTGTGCTGACCTGTCGGGAGCAGTGGGCTGGAGAGCAGAGTCTGTGTGTCCTGTCCTGCCGAGAGCAGTGGGCTGGAGACCAGAGTCTGTGTGTCTTGTCCTGTCGAGAGCAGTGGGCTGGAGAGCAGAGTCTGGGTGTCCTGTCCTGTCGGGAGCAGTGGGCTGGAGAGCAGAGTCTGTGTGTCCTGTCCTGTCGGGAGCAGTGGGCTGGAGAGCAGAGTCTGTGTGTCCTGTCCTGTCGAGAGCAGTGGGCTGGAGAGCAGAGTCTGTGTGTCCTGTCCTGTCGGGAGCAGTGGGCTGGATAGCAGAGTCTGTGTGTGCTGTCCTGTCGGGAGCAGTGGGCTGGAGACCAGCATCTGTGTGTCCTGTCCTGTCGAGAGCAGTGGGTTGGAGAGCAGAGTCTGTGTGTCCTGTCCTGTCAGGAGCAGTGGGCTGGAGAGCAGAGTCTGTGTGTGCTGTCATGTCGGGAGCAGTGGGCTGGAGAGCAGAGTCTGTGTGTCCTGTCCTGTCAGGAGCAGTGGGCTGGAGAGCAGAGTCTGTGTGTGCTGTCCTGTCGGGAGCAGTGGGCTGGAGAGCAGAGTCTGTGTGTCCTGTCCTGTCGGGAGCAGTGGGCTGGAGAGCAGAGTCTGTGTGTGCTGTCCTGTCGGGAGCAGTGGTCTGGAGACAATAGTCTGTGTGTCCTGAACTGTCGAGAGCAGTGGGCTGGAGAGCAGAGTCTGTGTGTGCTGTCCTGTCGGGAGCAGTGGCCTGGAGACCATAGTCTGTGTGTTCTGAACTGTCGAGAGCAGTGGGCTGGAGAGCAGAGTCTGTGTGTGCTGTCCTGTCGCGAGCAGTGGGCTGGAGAGCAGAGTCTGTGTGTGCTGTCCTGTCGGGAGCAGTGGGCTGGAGACCAGAGTCTGTGTGTCCTGTCCTGTCGAGAGCAGTGGGCTGGAGAGCGGAGTCTGTGTGCTGTCCTGTCGGGAGCAGTGGGCTGGACACCAGATTCTGTGTGTCCTGTCCTGTCGAGAGCAGTGGGCGGGAGAGCAGAGTCTGTGTGTCCTGTCCTGTCGGGAGCAGTGGGATGGAGAGCAGAGTCTGAGTGTCCTGTCCTGTCGGGAGCAGTGGGCTGGAGAGCAGAGTCTGTGTGTGCTGTCCTGTCGGGAGCAGTGGGCTGGAGAGCAGAGTCTGTGTGCTGTCCTGTCGGGAGCAGTGGGCTGGAGAGCAGAGTCTGTGTGTGCTGTTCTGTCGGGAGCAGTGGGCTGGAGAGCAGAGTCTGTATGTCCTGTCCTGTCGGGATCAGTGGGCTGGAGACCAGAGGCTGTGTGTGCTGTCCTGTCGGGAGCAGTGGGCGGGAGAGCAGATTCTGTGTGTGCTCTCCTGTCGGGAGCAGTGGGCTGGAGAGCAGAGTCTGTGTGTCCTGTCCTGTCGCGAGCAGTGGGCTGGAGAGCAGAGTCTGTGTGTGCTGTCCTGTCGGGAGCAGTGGGCTGGAGAGCAGAGTCTGTATGTCCTGTCGTGTCGAGAGCAGTGGGCTGGAGAGCAGAGTCTGTGTGTCCTGTCGTGTCGAGAGCAGTGGGCTGGAGAGCAGAGTCTGTGTGTCCTTTCCTGTCGGGAGCAGTGGGCTGGAGAGCAGAGTCGGTGTGTCCTGTCCTGTCGAGAGCAGTGGGCTGGAGACCAGAGTCTGTGTGTCCTTTCCTGTCGGGAGCAGTGGGCTGGAGAGCAGAGTCGGTGTGTCCTGTCCTGTCGAGAGCAGTGGGCTGGAGACCAGAGTCTGTGTGTGCTGTCCTGTCGGGAGCAGTGGGCTGGAGACCAGAGTCTGTGTGTCCTGTGCTGTCGAGAGCAGTGGGCTGGAGAGCAGAGTCTGTGTGCTGTCCTGTCGGGAGCAGTGGGCTGGACACCAGATTCTGTGTGTCCTGTCCTGTCGAGAGCTGTGGGCGGGAGAGCAGAGTCTGTGTGTCCTGTCCTGTCGGGAGCAGTGGGATGGAGAGCAGAGTCTGTGTGTCCTGTCCTGTCTGGATCAGTGGGCTGGAGACCAGAGTCTGTGTGTGCTGTCCTGTCGGGAGCAGTGGGCGGGAGAGCAGAGTCTGTGTGTGCTGTCCTGTCGGGAGCAGTGGGGTGGAGAGCAGAGTCTGTGTTTCCTGTGCTGTCGGGAGCAGTGGGCTGGCGAGCAGAGTCTGTGTCTGCTGTCCTGTCGGCAGCAGTGGGCGGGAGAGCAGAGTCTGTGTGTCCTGTCCTGTCGCGAGCAGTGGGCTGGAGAGCAGAGTCTGTGTGTGCTGTCCTGTCGGGAGCAGTGGGCTGGAGCGCAGAGTCTGTATGTCCTGTCGTGTCGAGAGCAGTGGGCTGGAGAGCAGAGTCTGTGTGTCCTGTCGTGTCGAGAGCAGTGGGCTGGAGAGCAGAGTCTGTGTGTCCTTTCCTGTCGGGAGCAGTGGGCTGGAGAGCAGAGTCGGTGTGTCCTGTCCTGTCGAGAGCAGTGGGCTGGAGACCAGAGTCTGTGTGTCCTTTCCTGTCGGGAGCAGTGGGCTGGAGAGCAGATACGGTGTGCCCTGTCCTGTCGAGAGCAGTGGGCTGGAGACCAGAGTCTGTGTGTGCTGTCCTGTCGGGACCAGTGGGCTGGAGAGCAGAGGCTGTGAGTGCTGCCCTGTCGGGAGCAGTGGCTTGGAAAGCAGAGTCTGTGTGTCCTGTCCTGTCGGGAGCAGTGGGCTGGAGAGCAGAGTCTGTGTGTCCTGTCCTGTCGGGAGCAGTGGGCTGGAGAGCAGAGTCTGTGTGTCCTGTCCTGCCGAGAGCAGTGGGCTGGAGAGCAGAGTCTGTGTGTGCTGTCCTGTCGGGAGCAGTGGGCTGGAGAGCAGAGTCTGTTTGTCCTGTCCTGCCGAGAGCAGTGGGCTGGAGACCAGAGTCTGTGTGTGCTGTCCTGTCGAGAGCAGTGGGCTGGAGAGCAGAGTCTGGGTGTGCTGTCCTGTCGGGAGCAGTGGGCTGGAGAGCAGAGTCTGTGTGTCCTGTCCTGTCGAGAGCAGTGGGCTGGAGAGCAGAGTCTGTGTGTCCTGTCCTGTCGGGAGCAGTGGGATGGAGAGCAGAGTCTGTGTGCGCTGTCCTGTCGGGAGCAGTGGGCTGGAGAGCAGAGTCTGTGTGTGCTGTCCTGTCGAGAGCAGTGGGCTGGAGAGCAGAGTCTGTGTATCCTGTCCTGTCGGGAGCAGTGGGCTGGAGAGCACAGACTGTGTGTGCTGTCCTGTCGGGGGCAGTGGGCTGGAGAGCAGAGTCTGTGTGTGCTGTCCTGTCGGGAGCAGTGGGCTGGAGAGCAGAGTCTGTGTGTCCTGTCCTGTCGAGAGCAGTGGGCTGGAGAGCAGAGTCTGTGTGTCCTGTCCTGTCGGGAGCAGTGGGATGGAGAGCAGAGTCTCAGTGTCCTGACCTGTCGGGAGCAGTGGGCTGGAGAGCAGAGTCTGTGTGTCCTGTCCTGTCGGGAGCAGTGGGCTGGAGAGCAGAGTCTGTGTGTCCTGTCCTGTCGGGAGCAGTGGGCTGGAGAGCAGAGTCTGTGTGTGCTGTCCTGTCGGGAGCAGTGGGCTGGAGAGCAGAGTCGGTGTGTCCTGTCCTGTCGGGAGCAGTGGGCTGGAGACCAGAGTCTCTGTGTGCTGTCCTGTCGGGAGCAGTGGGCTGGAGAGCAGAGTCTGTGTGTCCTGTACTGTCGGGAGCAGTGGGCTGGAGAGCAGAGACTGTGTATCCTGTCCAGTCAGGAGCAGTGGGCTGGAGAGCACAGACTGTGTGTGCTGTCCAGTCGGGGGCAGTGGGCTGGAGAGCAGAGTCTGTGTGTCCTGTCCTGTCGGGGGCAGTGGGCTGGAGAGCAGAGTCTGTGTGTCCTGTCCTGCCGAGAGCAGCGGGCTGGAGACCAGAGTCTGTGTGTGCTGTCCTGTCGGGAGCAGTGGGCTGGAGAGCAGAGTCTGTGTGTCCTGTCCTGTCGAGAGCAGTGGGCTGGAGAGCAGACTCTGTGTGTCCTGTCCTGTCGGGAGCAGTGGGCTGGAGAGCAGAGTCTTTGTGTCCTGTCCTGTCGGGAGCAGTGGGTTGGAGAGCAGAGTCTGTGTGTCCTGTCCTGTCGGGAGCAGTGGGCTGGAGACCAGTGTCTGTGTGTCCTGTCCTGTCGGGAGCAGTGTGCTGGAGAGCAGAGTCTGTGTGTCCTGTCGTGTCGAGAGCAGTGGGCTGGAGAGCAGAGTCTGTGTGTCCTGTCGTCTCGAGAGCAGTGGGCTGGAGAGCAGAGTCTGTGTGTCCTGCCCTGTCGGGAGCAGTGGGCTGGAGAGCCGAGTTGGTGTGTCCTGTCCTTTCGAGAGCAGTGGGCTGGAGACCAGAGTCTGTGTGTGCTGTCCTGTCGGGAGCAGTGGGCTGGAGAGCAGAATCTGTGAGTGCTGCCCTGTCGGGAGCAGTGGGTTGGAGAGCAGAGTTTGTGTATCCTGTCCTGTCGGGAGCAGTGGGCTGGAGAGCACAGACTGTGTGTGCTGTCCTGTCGGTAGCAGTGGGCTGGAGAGCAGAGTCTGTGTGTGCTGACCTGTCGGGAGCAGTGGGCTGGAGAGCAGAGTCTGTGTGTCCTGTCCTGCCGAGAGCAGTGGGCTGGAGACCAGAGTCTGTGTGTCTTGTCCTGTCGAGAGCAGTGGGCTGGAGAGCAGAGTCTGGGTGTCCTGTCCTGTCGGGAGCAGTGGGCTGGAGAGCAGAGTCTGTGTGTCCTGTCCTGTCGGGAGCAGTGGGCTGGAGAGCAGAGTCTGTGTGTCCTGTCCTGTCGAGAGCAGTGGGCTGGAGAGCAGAGTCTGTGTGTCCTGTCCTGTCGGGAGCAGTGGGCTGGATAGCAGAGTCTGTGTGTGCTGTCCTGTCGGGAGCAGTGGGCTGGAGACCAGCATCTGTGTGTCCTGTCCTGTCGAGAGCAGTGGGTTGGAGAGCAGAGTCTGTGTGTCCTGTCCTGTCAGGAGCAGTGGGCTGGAGAGCAGAGTCTGTGTGTGCTGTCATGTCGGGAGCAGTGGGCTGGAGAGCAGAGTCTGTGTGTCCTGTCCTGTCAGGAGCAGTGGGCTGGAGAGCAGAGTCTGTGTGTGCTGTCCTGTCGGGAGCAGTGGGCTGGAGAGCAGAGTCTGTGTGTCCTGTCCTGTCGGGAGCAGTGGGCTGGAGAGCAGAGTCTGTGTGTGCTGTCCTGTCGGGAGCAGTGGTCTGGAGACAATAGTCTGTGTGTCCTGAACTGTCGAGAGCAGTGGGCTGGAGAGCAGAGTCTGTGTGTGCTGTCCTGTCGGGAGCAGTGGCCTGGAGACCATAGTCTGTGTGTTCTGAACTGTCGAGAGCAGTGGGCTGGAGAGCAGAGTCTGTGTGTGCTGTCCTGTCGCGAGCAGTGGGCTGGAGAGCAGAGTCTGTGTGTGCTGTC
Source organism: Somniosus microcephalus (assembly GCF_052327205.1). Classification (NCBI taxonomy): domain Eukaryota; kingdom Metazoa; phylum Chordata; class Chondrichthyes; order Squaliformes; family Somniosidae; genus Somniosus; species Somniosus microcephalus. The sequence continues at coordinate 69,575,002 of NW_028225179.1, read as the reverse complement.
CTGTCGGGAGCAGTGGGCTGGAGACCAGAGTCTGTGTGTCCTGTCCTGTCGAGAGCAGTGGGCTGGAGAGCGGAGTCTGTGTGCTGTCCTGTCGGGAGCAGTGGGCTGGACACCAGATTCTGTGTGTCCTGTCCTGTCGAGAGCAGTGGGCGGGAGAGCAGAGTCTGTGTGTCCTGTCCTGTCGGGAGCAGTGGGATGGAGAGCAGAGTCTGAGTGTCCTGTCCTGTCGGGAGCAGTGGGCTGGAGAGCAGAGTCTGTGTGTGCTGTCCTGTCGGGAGCAGTGGGCTGGAGAGCAGAGTCTGTGTGCTGTCCTGTCGGGAGCAGTGGGCTGGAGAGCAGAGTCTGTGTGTGCTGTTCTGTCGGGAGCAGTGGGCTGGAGAGCAGAGTCTGTATGTCCTGTCCTGTCGGGATCAGTGGGCTGGAGACCAGAGGCTGTGTGTGCTGTCCTGTCGGGAGCAGTGGGCGGGAGAGCAGATTCTGTGTGTGCTCTCCTGTCGGGAGCAGTGGGCTGGAGAGCAGAGTCTGTGTGTCCTGTCCTGTCGCGAGCAGTGGGCTGGAGAGCAGAGTCTGTGTGTGCTGTCCTGTCGGGAGCAGTGGGCTGGAGAGCAGAGTCTGTATGTCCTGTCGTGTCGAGAGCAGTGGGCTGGAGAGCAGAGTCTGTGTGTCCTGTCGTGTCGAGAGCAGTGGGCTGGAGAGCAGAGTCTGTGTGTCCTTTCCTGTCGGGAGCAGTGGGCTGGAGAGCAGAGTCGGTGTGTCCTGTCCTGTCGAGAGCAGTGGGCTGGAGACCAGAGTCTGTGTGTCCTTTCCTGTCGGGAGCAGTGGGCTGGAGAGCAGAGTCGGTGTGTCCTGTCCTGTCGAGAGCAGTGGGCTGGAGACCAGAGTCTGTGTGTGCTGTCCTGTCGGGACCAGTGGGCTGGAGAGCAGAGTCTGTGTGTCCTGTCCTGTCGGGAGCAGTGGGCTGGAGAGCAGAGTCTGTGTGTCCTTTCCTGTCGGGAGCAGTGGGCTGGAGAGCAGAGTCTGTGTGTCCTGTCCTGCCGAGAGCAGTGGGCTGGAGAGCAGAGTCTGTGTGTGCTGTCCTGTCGGGAGCAGCGGGCTGGAGAGCAGAGTCTGTGTGTCCTGTCCTGCCGAGAGCATTGGGCTGGAGACCAGAGTCTGTGTGTGCTGTCCTGTCGAGAGCAGAGGGCTGGAGAGCAGAGTCTGGGTGTGCTGTCCTGTCGGGAGCAATGGGCTGGAGAGCAGAGTCTGTGTGTCCTGTCCTGTCGAGAGCAGTGGGCTGGAGAGCAGAGTCTGTGTGTCCTGTCCTGTCGGGAGCAGTGGGATGGAGAGCAGAGTCTGTGTGTCCTGTCCTGTCGAGAGCAGTGGGCTGGAGAGCAGAGTCTGTGTGTCCTGTCCTGTCGGGAGCAGTGGGCTGGAGAGGAGAGTCTGTGTGTGCTGTCCTGTCGAGAGCATTGGTCTGGAGAGCAGAGTCTGTGTGTCCTGTCCTGTCGGGAGCAGTGGGCTGGAGACCAGAGTCTGTGTGTGCTGTCGTATCGGGAGCAGTGGGCTGGAGAGCAGAGACTGTGTATCCTGTCCTGTCGGGAGCAGTGGGCTGGAGAGCACAGACTGTGTGTGCTGTCCTATCGGGGGCAGTGGGCTGGAGAGCAGAGACTGTGTGTCCTGTCATGTCGGGGTCAGTGGGCTGGAGAGCAGAGTCTGTGTGTCCTGTCCTGCCGAGAGCAGCGGGCTGGAGACCAGAGTCTGTGTGTGCTGTCCTGTCGGGAGCAGTGGGCTGGAGAGCAGAGTCTGTGTATCCTGTCCTGTTGAGAGCAGTGGGCTGGAGAGCAGACTCTGTGTGTCCTGTCCTGTCGGGAGCAGTGGGCTGGAGAGCAGAGTCTGTGTGTCCTGTCCTGTCGAGAGCAGTGGGCTGGATAGCAGAGTCTGTGTGTCCTGTCCTGTAGGGATCAGTGAGCTGGAGAGCAGAGTCTGTGTGTCCTGTCCTGTCGGGAGCAGTGGGCTGGAGAGCAGAGTCTGTGTGTCCTGTCCTGTCGGGAGCAGTGGGCTGGAGACCAGAGTCTGTGTGTCCTGTCCTGTCGGGAGCAGTGTGCTGGAGAACAGAGTCTGTGTGTCCTGTCCTGTCGGGAGCAGTGGGCTGGAGAGCAGAGTCTGTGTGTGCTGTCCTGTCGGGAGCAGTGGGCTGGAGAGCAGAGTCTGTGTCCTGTTCTGTCGCGAGCAGTGGGCTGGAGAGCAGAGTCTGTGTGTCCTGTCCTGTCGAGAGCAGTGGGCTGCAGAGCAGAGTCTGTGTGTGCTGTCCTGTCGGGAGCAGTGGGCTGGAGACCAGAGTCTGTGTGTCCTGTCCTGTCGGTAGCAGTGGGCTGGAGAGCAGAGTCTGTGTGTGCTGTCCTGTCAGGAGCCGTGGGCTGGAGAGCAGAGTCTGTGTGTCCTGTGTCTGTCGAGAGCAGTGGGCGGGAGAGCAGAGTCTGTGTGCCCTGTCCTGTCGGGAGCAGTGGGCTGGAGAGCAGAGTCTGTGTGTCCTGTCCTGTCGGGAGCAGTGGGCTGGAGAGCAGAATCTGTGTGTCCTGTCCTGTCGGGAGCAGTGGGCTGGAGAGCAGAGTCTGTGTGCTGACCTGTCGGGAGCAGTGGGCTGGAGAGCAGAGTCTGTGTGTCCTGTCCTGTCGGGGGCAGTGGGCTGGAGAGCAGAGTCTGTGTGTCCTGTCCTGTCGGGAGCAGTGGGCTGGAGAGCAGAGTCTGTGTGTGCTGTCCTGTCAGGAGCCGTGGGCTGGAGAGCAGAGTCTGTGTGTCCTGTGTCTGTCGAGAGCAGTGGGCGGGAGAGCAGAGTCTGTGTGCCCTGTCCTGTCGGGAGCAGTGGGCTGGAGAGCAGAGTCTGTGTGTCCTGTCCTGTCGGGAGCAGTGGGCTGGAGACCAGAGTCTGTGTGTGCTGTCGTATCGGGAGCAGTGGGCTGGAGAGCAGAGACTGTGTATCCTGTCCTGTCGGGAGCAGTGGGCTGGAGAGCACAGACTGTGTGTGCTGTCCTATCGGGGGCAGTGGGCTGGAGAGCAGAGACTGTGTGTCCTGTCATGTCGGGGTCAGTGGGCTGGAGAGCAGAGTCTGTGTGTCCTGTCCTGCCGAGAGCAGCGGGCTGGAGACCAGAGTCTGTGTGTGCTGTCCTGTCGGGAGCAGTGGGCTGGAGAGCAGAGTCTGTGTATCCTGTCCTGTTGAGAGCAGTGGGCTGGAGAGCAGACTCTGTGTGTCCTGTCCTGTCGGGAGCAGTGGGCTGGAGAGCAGAGTCTGTGTGTCCTGTCCTGTCGAGAGCAGTGGGCTGGATAGCAGAGTCTGTGTGTCCTGTCCTGTAGGGATCAGTGAGCTGGAGAGCAGAGTCTGTGTGTCCTGTCCTGTCGGGAGCAGTGGGCTGGAGAGCAGAGTCTGTGTGTCCTGTCCTGTCGGGAGCAGTGGGCTGGAGACCAGAGTCTGTGTGTCCTGTCCTGTCGGGAGCAGTGTGCTGGAGAACAGAGTCTGTGTGTCCTGTCCTGTCGGGAGCAGTGGGCTGGAGAGCAGAGTCTGTGTGTGCTGTCCTGTCGGGAGCAGTGGGCTGGAGAGCAGAGTCTGTGTCCTGTTCTGTCGCGAGCAGTGGGCTGGAGAGCAGAGTCTGTGTGTCCTGTCCTGTCGAGAGCAGTGGGCTGCAGAGCAGAGTCTGTGTGTGCTGTCCTGTCGGGAGCAGTGGGCTGGAGACCAGAGTCTGTGTGTCCTGTCCTGTCGGTAGCAGTGGGCTGGAGAGCAGAGTCTGTGTGTGCTGTCCTGTCAGGAGCCGTGGGCTGGAGAGCAGAGTCTGTGTGTCCTGTGTCTGTCGAGAGCAGTGGGCGGGAGAGCAGAGTCTGTGTGCCCTGTCCTGTCGGGAGCAGTGGGCTGGAGAGCAGAGTCTGTGTGTCCTGTCCTGTCGGGAGCAGTGGGCTGGAGAGCAGAATCTGTGTGTCCTGTCCTGTCGGGAGCAGTGGGCTGGAGAGCAGAGTCTGTGTGCTGACCTGTCGGGAGCAGTGGGCTGGAGAGCAGAGTCTGTGTGTCCTGTCCTGTCGGGGGCAGTGGGCTGGAGAGCAGAGTCTGTGTGTCCTGTCCTGTCGGGAGCAGTGGGCTGGAGACCAGAGTCTGTGTGTCCTGTCCTGTCGAGAGCAGTGGGCTGGAGAGCAGAGTCTGTGTGTGCTGTCCTGTCGGGAGCAGTGGGCTGGAGACCAGAGTCTGTGTGTCCTGTGCTGTCGGGAGCAGTGGGCTGGAGAGGACAGTCTGTGTGTCCTGTCCTGTCGAGTGAAGTGGGCGGGAGAGCAGAGTCTGTGTGTCCTGTCCTGTAGGGAGCAGTGGGCTGGAGAGCAGAGTCTGTGTGTCCTGTCCTGTCGGGAGCAGTGGGCTGGAGAGCAGAGTCTGTGTATGCTGTCCTGTCGGGAGCAGTGGGCTGGAGAGCAGAGTCTGTGTGTCCTATCCTGTCGGGAGCAGTGGGCTGGAGACCAGAGTCTGTGTGTGCTGTCCTATCGGGAGCAGTGGGCTGGAGAGCAGAGTCTGTGTGTGCTGTCCTGTCGGGAGCAGTGGGCTGGAGAGCAGAGTTTGTGTGTCCTGTCCTGTAGGGAGCAGTGGGATGGAGAGCAGAGTCTCAGTGTGCTGTCCTGTCGGGAGCAGTGGGCTGGAGAGCAGAGTCTGTGTGTGCTGTCCTGTCGGGAGCAGTGGGCTGGAGAGCAGAGTCTGTGTGCCCTGTCCTGCCGAGAGCAGTGGGTTGGAGAGCAGAGTCTGTGTGTGCTGTCCTGTCGGGAGCAGTGGGTTGGAGAGCAGAGTCTGTCTGTCCTGTCGAGAGCAGTGGGCTGGAGAGCAGAGTCTGTGTGTCCTGTCCTGTCAGGAGCAGTGGGCTGGAGAGCAGAGTCTGTGTGTGCTGTCCTGTCGGGAGCAGTGGGCTGGAGAGCAGAGTCTGTGTGTGCTGTCCTGTCGGGAGCAGCGGGCTGGAGATCAGAGTCTGTGTGTCCTGTCCTGTTGGGAGCAGTGGGCTGGAGAGCAGAGTCTGTGTGTCTTGTCCTGTCGGGAGCAGTGGGGTGGAGAGCAGAGTCTGTGTGTGCTGTCCTGTCGGGAGCAGTGGGCTGGAGAGCAGAGTCTGTGTGTGCTGTCCTGTCGGGAGCAGTGGGCTGGAGAGCAGAGTCTGTGTGTCCTCTCCTGTCGAGAGCAGTGGGCTGGAGAGCAGAGTCTGTGTGTCCTGTCCTGTCGAGAGCAGTGGGCTGCAGAGCAGAGTCTGTGTGTGCTGTCCTGTCGGGAGCAGTGGGCTGGAGACCAGAGTCTGTGTGTCCTGTCCTGTCGGTAGCAGTGGGCTGGAGAGCAGAGTCTGTGTGTGCTGTCCTGTCAGGAGCCGTGGGCTGGAGAGCAGAGTCTGTGTGTCCTGTGTCTGTCGAGAGCAGTGGGCGGGAGAGCAGAGTCTGTGTGCCCTGTCCTGTCGGGAGCAGTGGGCTGGAGAGCAGAGTCTGTGTGTCCTGTCCTGTCGGGAGCAGTGGGCTGGAGAGCAGAATCTGTGTGTCCTGTCCTGTCGGGAGCAGTGGGCTGGAGAGCAGAGTCTGTGTGCTGACCTGTCGGGAGCAGTGGGCTGGAGAGCAGAGTCTGTGTGTCCTGTCCTGTCGGGGGCAGTGGGCTGGAGAGCAGAGTCTGTGTGTCCTGTCCTGTCGGGAGCAGTGGGCTGGAGAGCAGAGTCTGTGTGTGCTGTCCTGTCAGGAGCCGTGGGCTGGAGAGCAGAGTCTGTGTGTCCTGTGTCTGTCGAGAGCAGTGGGCGGGAGAGCAGAGTCTGTGTGCCCTGTCCTGTCGGGAGCAGTGGGCTGGAGAGCAGAGTCTGTGTGTCCTGTCCTGTCGGGAGCAGTGGGCTGGAGACCAGAGTCTGTGTGTGCTGTCGTATCGGGAGCAGTGGGCTGGAGAGCAGAGACTGTGTATCCTGTCCTGTCGGGAGCAGTGGGCTGGAGAGCACAGACTGTGTGTGCTGTCCTATCGGGGGCAGTGGGCTGGAGAGCAGAGACTGTGTGTCCTGTCATGTCGGGGTCAGTGGGCTGGAGAGCAGAGTCTGTGTGTCCTGTCCTGCCGAGAGCAGCGGGCTGGAGACCAGAGTCTGTGTGTGCTGTCCTGTCGGGAGCAGTGGGCTGGAGAGCAGAGTCTGTGTATCCTGTCCTGTTGAGAGCAGTGGGCTGGAGAGCAGACTCTGTGTGTCCTGTCCTGTCGGGAGCAGTGGGCTGGAGAGCAGAGTCTGTGTGTCCTGTCCTGTCGAGAGCAGTGGGCTGGATAGCAGAGTCTGTGTGTCCTGTCCTGTAGGGATCAGTGAGCTGGAGAGCAGAGTCTGTGTGTCCTGTCCTGTCGGGAGCAGTGGGCTGGAGAGCAGAGTCTGTGTGTCCTGTCCTGTCGGGAGCAGTGGGCTGGAGACCAGAGTCTGTGTGTCCTGTCCTGTCGGGAGCAGTGTGCTGGAGAACAGAGTCTGTGTGTCCTGTCCTGTCGGGAGCAGTGGGCTGGAGAGCAGAGTCTGTGTGTGCTGTCCTGTCGGGAGCAGTGGGCTGGAGAGCAGAGTCTGTGTCCTGTTCTGTCGCGAGCAGTGGGCTGGAGAGCAGAGTCTGTGTGTCCTGTCCTGTCGAGAGCAGTGGGCTGCAGAGCAGAGTCTGTGTGTGCTGTCCTGTCGGGAGCAGTGGGCTGGAGACCAGAGTCTGTGTGTCCTGTCCTGTCGGTAGCAGTGGGCTGGAGAGCAGAGTCTGTGTGTGCTGTCCTGTCAGGAGCCGTGGGCTGGAGAGCAGAGTCTGTGTGTCCTGTGTCTGTCGAGAGCAGTGGGCGGGAGAGCAGAGTCTGTGTGCCCTGTCCTGTCGGGAGCAGTGGGCTGGAGAGCAGAGTCTGTGTGTCCTGTCCTGTCGGGAGCAGTGGGCTGGAGAGCAGAATCTGTGTGTCCTGTCCTGTCGGGAGCAGTGGGCTGGAGAGCAGAGTCTGTGTGCTGACCTGTCGGGAGCAGTGGGCTGGAGAGCAGAGTCTGTGTGTCCTGTCCTGTCGGGGGCAGTGGGCTGGAGAGCAGAGTCTGTGTGTCCTGTCCTGTCGGGAGCAGTGGGCTGGAGACCAGAGTCTGTGTGTCCTGTCCTGTCGAGAGCAGTGGGCTGGAGAGCAGAGTCTGTGTGTGCTGTCCTGTCGGGAGCAGTGGGCTGGAGACCAGAGTCTGTGTGTCCTGTGCTGTCGGGAGCAGTGGGCTGGAGAGGACAGTCTGTGTGTCCTGTCCTGTCGAGTGAAGTGGGCGGGAGAGCAGAGTCTGTGTGTCCTGTCCTGTAGGGAGCAGTGGGCTGGAGAGCAGAGTCTGTGTGTCCTGTCCTGTCGGGAGCAGTGGGCTGGAGAGCAGAGTCTGTGTATGCTGTCCTGTCGGGAGCAGTGGGCTGGAGAGCAGAGTCTGTGTGTCCTATCCTGTCGGGAGCAGTGGGCTGGAGACCAGAGTCTGTGTGTGCTGTCCTATCGGGAGCAGTGGGCTGGAGAGCAGAGTCTGTGTGTGCTGTCCTGTCGGGAGCAGTGGGCTGGAGAGCAGAGTTTGTGTGTCCTGTCCTGTAGGGAGCAGTGGGATGGAGAGCAGAGTCTCAGTGTGCTGTCCTGTCGGGAGCAGTGGGCTGGAGAGCAGAGTCTGTGTGTGCTGTCCTGTCGGGAGCAGTGGGCTGGAGAGCAGAGTCTGTGTGCCCTGTCCTGCCGAGAGCAGTGGGTTGGAGAGCAGAGTCTGTGTGTGCTGTCCTGTCGGGAGCAGTGGGTTGGAGAGCAGAGTCTGTCTGTCCTGTCGAGAGCAGTGGGCTGGAGAGCAGAGTCTGTGTGTCCTGTCCTGTCAGGAGCAGTGGGCTGGAGAGCAGAGTCTGTGTGTGCTGTCCTGTCGGGAGCAGTGGGCTGGAGAGCAGAGTCTGTGTGTGCTGTCCTGTCGGGAGCAGCGGGCTGGAGATCAGAGTCTGTGTGTCCTGTCCTGTTGGGAGCAGTGGGCTGGAGAGCAGAGTCTGTGTGTCTTGTCCTGTCGGGAGCAGTGGGGTGGAGAGCAGAGTCTGTGTGTGCTGTCCTGTCGGGAGCAGTGGGCTGGAGAGCAGAGTCTGTGTGTGCTGTCCTGTCGGGAGCAGTGGGCTGGAGAGCAGAGTCTGTGTGTCCTCTCCTGTCGAGAGCAGTGGGCTGGAGAGCAGACTCTGTGTGTGCTGTCCTGTCGGGAGCAGTGGGCTGGAGAGCAGACTCTGTGTGTGCTGTCCTGTCGGGAGCAGTGGGCTGGAGACCAGAGTCTGTGTGTGCTGTCCTGTCGGGAGCAGTGGGCTGGAGAGCAGAGTCTGTGTATCCTGTCCTGTCTGGAGCAGTGGGCTGGAGAGCAGAGACTGTGTGTGCTGTCCTGTCGGGAGCAGTGGGCTGGAGAGCAGAGTCTGTGTTTCCTGTCCTGTCGGGAGCAGTGGGCTGGAGACCAGAGTCTGTGTGTGCTGTCCTTTCGGGAGCAGTGGGCTGGAGACCACAGTCTGTGTGTCCTGTCCTGTCGGGAGCAGTGGGCTGGAGAGCAGAGTCTGTGTGTCCTGTCCTGTCGAGAGCAGTGGGCTGGAGACCAGAGTCTGTGTGTCCTGTCCTGTCGGGAGCAGTGGGCTGGAGAGCAGAGTCTGTGTGTCCTGTCCTGTCGGGAGCAGTGGGCTGGAGAGCAGAGTCTGAATGTCCTGTCCTGTCGGGAGCAGTGGGCTGGAGAGCAGAGTCTGTGTGTCCTGTCCTGTCGGGAGCAGTGGGCTGGAGAGCAGAGTCTGTGTGTTCTGTCCTGTCGGGAGCAGTGGGCTGGAGACCAGAGTCTGTGTGTCCTGTCCTGTCGGGAGCAGTGGGCTGGAGAGCAGAGTCTGTGTGTCCTGTCCTGTCGGGAGCAGTGGGCTGGAGAGCAGAGTCTGTGTGTGCTGTCCTGTCGAGAGCAGTGGGCTGGAGACCAGAGTCTGTGTGTCCTGTCCTGTCGAGAGCAGTGGGCTGGAGACCAGAGTCTGTGTGTCCTGCACTGTCGAGAGCAGTGGGCTGGAGAGCAGAGTCTGTCTGTCCTGTCCTGTCGAGAGCAGTGGGCTGGAGACCAGAGTCTGTGTGTCCTGTCCTGTCGAGAGCAGTGGGCTGGAGAGCAGAGTCTGTGTGTCCTGTCCTGTCGAGAGCAGTGGGCTGGAGAGCAGAGTCTGTGTGTCCTGTCCTGTCGGGAGCAGTGGGTTGGAGTGCAGAGTCTGTGTGTGCTGTCCTGTCGGGAGCAGTGGGTTGGAGAGCAGAGTCTGTCTGTCCTGTCAAGAGCAGTGGGCTGGAGAGCAGAGTCTGTGTGTCCTGTCCTATCGAGAGCAGTGGGCTGGAGACCAGAGTCTGTGTGTCCTGTCCTGTCGAGAGCAGTGGGCTGGAGAGCAGAGTCTGTGTGTCCTGTCCTGTCGGGAGCAGTGGGCTGGAGAGCAGAGTCTGTGTGTGCTGTCCTGCCGAGAGCAGTGGGCTGGAGAGCAGAGTCTGTTTCCTGTCCTGTCGGGAGCAGTGGGCTGGAGACCAGAGTCTGTGTTTCCTGTCCTGTCGGGAGCAGTGGGCTGGAGAGCAGAGTCTGTGTGTCCTGTCCTGTCGGGAGCAGTGGGGTGGAGAGCAGAGTCTGTGTGTCCTGTCCTGTCGGGAGCAGTGGGCTCTAGAGCAGAGTCTGTGTTTCCTGTCCTGTCGGGAGCAGTGGGCTGGAGACCAGAGTCTGTGTGTGCTGTCCTGTCAGGAGCAGTGGGCTGGAGAGCAGAGTCTGTGTGTGCTGTCCTGTCGGGAGCAGTGGGCTGGAGAGCAGAGTCTGTGTGTCCTGTCCTGTCGGGAGCAGTGGGCTGGAGAGCAGAGTCTGTGTGTCCTGTCCTGTCGGGAGCAGTGGGCTGGAGAGCAGAGTCTGTGTGTGCTGTCCTGTCGGGAGCAGTGGGCTGGAGAGCATAGTCTGTGTGTCCTGTCCTGTCGAGAGCAGTGGGCTGGAGAGCAGACTCTGTGTGTGCTGTCCTGTCGGGAGCAGTGGGCTGGAGAGCAGACTCTGTGTGTGCTGTCCTGTCGGGAGCAGTGGGCTGGAGACCAGAGTCTGTGTGTGCTGTCCTGTCGGGAGCAGTGGGCTGGAGAGCAGAGTCTGTGTATCCTGTCCTGTCGGGAGCAGTGGGCTGGAGAGCAGAGACTGTGTGTGCTGTCCTGTCGGGAGCAGTGGGCTGGAGAGCAGAGTCTGTGTTTCCTGTCCTGTCGGGAGCAGTGGGCTGGAGACCAGAGTCTGTGTGTGCTGTCCTTTCGGGAGCAGTGGGCTGGAGAGCAGAGTCTGTGTGTCCTGTCCTGTCGGGAGCAGTGGGCTGGAGAGCAGAGTCTGTGTGTCCTGTCCTGTCGAGAGCAGTGGGCTGGAGACCAGAGTCTGTGTGTCCTGTCCTGTCGGGAGCAGTGGGCTGGAGAGCAGAGTCTGTGTGTCCTGTCCTGTCGGGAGCAGTGGGCTGGAGAGCAGAGTCTGAATGTCCTGTCCTGTCGGGAGCAGTGGGCTGGAGAGCAGAGTCTGTGTGTCCTGTCCTGTCGGGAGCAGTGGGCTGGAGAGCAGAGTCTGTGTGTTCTGTCCTGTCGGGAGCAGTGGGCTGGAGAGCAGAGTCTGTGTGTGCTGTCCTGTCGGGAGCAGTGGGTTGGAGAGCAGAGTCTGTCTGTCCTGTCGAGAGCAGTGGGCTGGAGAGCAGAGTCTGTGTGTCCTGTCCTATCGAGAGCAGTGGGCCGGAGACCAGAGTCTGTGTGTCCTGTCCTGTCGAGAGCAGTGGGCTGGAGAGCAGAGTCTGTGTGTCCTGTCCTGTCGGGAGCAGTGGGCTGGAGAGCAGAGTCTGTGTGTGCTGTCCTGCCGAGAGCAGTGGGCTGGAGAGCAGAGTCTGTGTTTCCTGTCCTGTCGGGAGCAGTGGGCTGGAGACCAGAGTCTGTGTGTCCTGTCCTGTCGGGAGCAGTGGGCTGGAGAGCAGAGTCTGTGTGTCCTGTCCTGTCGGGAGCAGTGGGCTCTAGAGCAGAGTCTGTGTTTCCTGTCCTGTCGGGTGCAGTGGGCTGGAGCAAGAGTCTGTGTGTGCTGTCCTGTCGGGAGCAGTGGGCTGGAGAGCAGAGTCTGTGTGTGCTGTCCTGTCGGGAGCAGTGGGCTGGAGAGCAGAGTCTGTGTGTCCTGTCCTGTCGGGAGCAGTGGGCTGGAGAGCAGAGTCTGTGTGTCCTGTCCTGTCGGGTGCAGTGGGCTGGAGAGCAGAGTCTGTGTGTCCTGTCCTGTCGGGAGCAGTGGGCTGGAGAGCAGAGTCTGTGTGTCCTGTCCTGTCGAGAGCAGTGGGCTGGAGAGCAGAGTCTGTGTGTCCTGTCCTGTCGAGAGCAGTGGGCTGGAGAGCAGAGTCTGTGTGTCCTGTCCTGTCGAGAGCAGTGGGCTGGAGAGCAGAGTCTCAGTGTCCTGTCCTGTCGGGAGCAGTGGGCAGGAGAGCAGAGTCTGTGTGTCCTGTCCTGTCGGGAGCAGTGGGCTGGAGAGCAGAGTCTGTGTGTGCTGTCCTGTCGAGAGCTGTGGGCTGGAGACCAGAGTCTGTGTGTCCTGTCCTGTCGAGAGCAGTGGGCTGGAGACCAGAGTCTGTGTGTCCTGCACTGTCGAGAGCAGTGGGCTGGAGAGCAGAGTCTGTCTGTCCTGTCCTGTCGAGAGCAGTGGGCTGGAGACCAGAGTCTGTATGTCCTGTCCTGTCGAGAGCAGTGGGCTGGAGAGCAGAGTCTGTGTGTCCTGTCCTGTCGAGAGCAGTGGGCTGGAGAGCAGAGTCTGTGTGTGCTGTCCTGTCGGGAGCAGTGGGGTGGAGAGCAGAGTCTGTGTGTCCTGTCCTGTCGAGAGCAGTGGGTTGGAGTGCAGAGTCTGTGTGTGCTGTCCTGTCGGGAGCAGTGGGTTGGAGAGCAGAGTCTGTCTGTCCTGTCGAGAGCAGTGGGCTGGAGAGCAGAGTCTGTGTGTCCTGTCCTATCGAGAGCAGTGGGCTGGAGACCAGAGTCTGTGTGTCCTGTCCTGTCGAGAGCAGTGGGCTGGAGAGCAGAGTCTGTGTGTCCTGTCCTGTCGGGAGCAGTGGGCTGGAGAGCAGAGTCTGTGTGTGCTGTCCTGCCGAGAGCAGTGGGCTGGAGAGCAGAGTCTGTGTTTCCTGTCCTGTCGGGAGCAGTGGGCTGGAGACCAGAGTCTGTGTTTCCTGTCCTGTCGGGAGCAGTGGGCTGGAGAGCAGAGTCTGTGTGTCCTGTCCTGTCGGGAGCAGTGGGGTGGAGAGCAGAGTCTGTGTGTCCTGTCCTGTCGGGAGCAGTGGGCTCTAGAGCAGAGTCTGTGTTTCCTGTCCTGTCGGGAGCAGTGGGCTGGAGACCAGAGTCTGTGTGTGCTGTCCTGTCAGGAGCAGTGGGCTGGAGAGCAGAGTCTTTGTGTGCTGTCCTGTCGGGAGCAGTGGGCTGGAGAGCAGAGTCTGTGTGTCCTGTCCTGTCGGGAGCAGTGGGCTGGAGAGCAGAGTCTGTGTGTCCTGTCCTGTCGGGAGCAGTGGGCTGGAGAGCAGAGTCTATGTGTGCTGTCCTGTCGGGAGCAGTGGGCTGGAGAGCAGAGTCTGTGTGTCCTGTCCTGTCGAGAGCAGTGGGCTGGAGAGCAGACTCTGTGTGTGCTGTCCTGTCGGGAGCAGTGGGCTGGAGAGCAGACTCTGTGTGTGCTGTCCTGTCGGGAGCAGTGGGCTGGAGACCAGAGTCTGTGTGTGCTGTCCTGTCGGGAGCAGTGGGCTGGAGAGCAGAGTCTGTGTATCCTGTCCTGTCGGGAGCAGTGGGCTGGAGACCAGAGTCTGTGTGTGCTGTCCTTTCGGGAGCAGTGGGCTGGAGACCACAGTCTGTGTGTCCTGTCCTGTCGGGAGCAGTGGGCTGGAGAGCAGAGTCTGTGTGTCCTGTCCTGTCGAGAGCAGTGGGCTGGAGACCAGAGTCTGTGTGTCCTGTCCTGTCGGGAGCAGTGGGCTGGAGAGCAGAGTCTGTGTGTCCTGTCCTGTCGGGAGCAGTGGGCTGGAGAGCAGAGTCTGAATGTCCTGTCCTGTCGGGAGCAGTGGGCTGGAGAGCAGAGTCTGTGTGTCCTGTCCTGTCGGGAGCAGTGGGCTGGAGAGCAGAGTCTGTGTGTTCTGTCCTGTCGGGAGCAGTGGGCTGGAGAGCAGAGTCTGTGTGTGCTGTCCTGTCGGGAGCAGTGGGTTGGAGAGCAGAGTCTGTCTGTCCTGTCGAGAGCAGTGGGCTGGAGAGCAGAGTCTGTGTGTCCTGTCCTATCGAGAGCAGTGGGCTGGAGACCAGAGTCTGTGTGTCCTGTCCTGTCAAGAGCAGTGGGCTGGAGAGCAGAGTCTGTGTGTCCTGTCCTGTCGGGAGCAGTGGGCTGGAGAGCAGAGTCTGTGTGTGCTGTCCTGCCGAGAGCAGTGGGCTGGAGAGCAGAGTCTGTGTTTCCTGTCCTGTCGGGAGCAGTGGGCTGGAGACCAGAGTCTGTGTTTCCTGTCCTGTCGGGAGCAGTGGGCTGGAGAGCAGAGTCTGTGTGTCCTGTCCTGTCGGGAGCAGTGGGGTGGAGAGCAGAGTCTGTGTGTCCTGTCCTGTCGGGAGCAGTGGGCTCTAGAGCAGAGTCTGTGTTTCCTGTCCTGTCGGGAGCAGTGGGCTGGAGCAAGAGTCTGTGTGTGCTGTCCTGTCGGGAGCAGTGGGCTGGAGAGCAGAGTCTGTGTGTGCTGTCCTGTCGGGAGCAGTGGGCTGGAGAGCAGAGTCTGTGTGTCCTGTCCTGTCGGGAGCAGTGGGCTGGAGAGCAGAGTCTGTGTGTCCTGTCCTGTCGGGAGCAGTGGGCTGGAGAGCAGAGTCTGTGTGTCCTGTCCTGTCGGGAGCAGTGGGCTGGAGAGCAGAGTCTGTGTGTCCTGTCCTGTCGAGAGCAGTGGGCTGGAGAGCAGAGTCTGTGTGTCCTGTCCTGTCGAGAGCAGTGGGCTGGAGAGCAGAGTCTGTGTGTCCTGTCCTGTCGAGAGCAGTGGGCTGGAGAGCAGAGTCTCAGTGTCCTGTCCTGTCGGGAGCAGTGGGCAGGAGAGCAGAGTCTGTGTGTCCTGTCCTGTCGGGAGCAGTGGGCTGGAGAGCAGAGTCTGTGTGTGCTGTCCTGTCGGGAGCAGTGGGCTGGAGAGCAGAGTCTGTGTGTCCTGTCCTGTCGAGAGCAGTGGGCTGGAGAGCAGAGTCTGTGTGTCCTGTCCTGTCGAGAGCAGTGGGCTGGAGACCAGAGTCTGTGTGTGCTGTCCTGTCGGGAGCAGTGGGCTGGAGAGCAGAGTCTGTGTGTGCTGTCCTGTCGGGAGCAGTGGGCTGGAGAGCAGAGTCTGTGTGTCCTGTCCTGTTGGGATCAGTGGGGTGGAGAGCAGAGTCTGTGTGTCCTGTCCTGTCGGGAGCAGTGGGCTGGAGAGCAGAGTCTGTGTGCTGTCCTGTCGGGAGCAGTGGGCTGGAGAGCAGAGTCTGTGTGTGCTGTCCTGTCGGGAGCAGTGGGCTGGAGAGCAGAGTCTGTGTGTGCTGTCCTGTCGGGAGCAGTGGGCTGGAGAGCAGAGTCTGTGTGTCCTGTCCTGTCGAGAGCAGTGGGCTGGAGAGCAGACTCTGTGTGTGCTGTCCTGTCGGGAGCAGTGGGCTGGAGAGCAGACTCTGTGTGTGCTGTCCTGTCGGGAGCAGTGGGCTGGAGACCAGGGTCTGTGTGTGCTGTCCTGTCGGGAGCAGTGGGCTGGAGAGCAGAGTCTGTGTATCCTGTCCTGTCGGGAGCAGTGGGCTGGAGAGCAGAGACTGTGTGTGCTGTCCTGTCGGGAGCAGTGGGCTGGAGAGCAGAGTCTGTGTTTCCTGTCCTGTCGGGAGCAGTGGGCTGGAAACCAGAGTCTGTGTGTGCTGTCCTTTCGGGAGCAGTGGGCTGGAGAGCAGAGTCTGTGTGTCCTGTCCTGTCGGGAGCAGTGGGCTGGAGAGCAGAGTCTGTGTGTGCTGTCCTGTCGAGAGCAGTGGGCTGGAGACCAGAGTCTGTGTGTCCTGTCCTGTCGAGAGCAGTGGGCTGGAGACCAGAGTCTGTGTGTCCTGCACTGTCGAGAGCAGTGGGCTGGAGAGCAGAGTCTGTCTGTCCTGTCCTGTCGAGAGCAGTGGGCTGGAGACCAGAGTCTGTGTGTCCTGTCCTGTCGAGAGCAGTGGGCTGGAGAGCAGAGTCTGTGTGTCCTGTCCTGTCGAGAGCAGTGGGCTGGAGAGCAGAGTCTGTGTGTGCTGTCCTGTCGGGAGCAGTGGGGTGGAGAGCAGAGTCTGTGTGTCCTGTCCTGTCGAGAGCAGTGGGTTGGAGTGCAGAGTCTGTGTGTGCTGTCCTGTCGGGAGCAGTGGGTTGGAGAGCAGAGTCTGTCTGTCCTGTCGAGAGCAGTGGGCTGGAGAGCAGAGTCTGTGTGTCCTGTCCTATCGAGAGCAGTGGGCTGGAGACCAGAGTCTGTGTGTCCTGTCCTGTCGAGAGCAGTGGGCTGGAGAGCAGAGTCTGTGTGTCCTGTCCTGTCGGGAGCAGTGGGCTGGAGACCACAGTCTGTGTGTCCTGTCCTGTCGGGAGCAGTGGGCTGGAGAGCAGAGTCTGTGTGTCCTGTCCTGTCGAGAGCAGTGGGCTGGAGACCAGAGTCTGTGTGTCCTGTCCTGTCGGGAGCAGTGGGCTGGAGAGCAGAGTCTGTGTGTCCTGTCCTGTCGGGAGCAGTGGGCTGGAGAGCAGAGTCTGAATGTCCTGTCCTGTCGGGAGCAGTGGGCTGGAGAGCAGAGTCTGTGTGTCCTGTCCTGTCGGGAGCAGTGGGCTGGAGAGCAGAGTCTGTGTGTTCTGTCCTGTCGGGAGCAGTGGGCTGGAGAGCAGAGTCTGTGTGTGCTGTCCTGTCGGGAGCAGTGGGTTGGAGAGCAGAGTCTGTCTGTCCTGTCGAGAGCAGTGGGCTGGTGAGCAGAGTCTGTGTGTCCTGTCCTATCGAGAGCAGTGGGCTGGAGACCAGAGTCTGTGTGTCCTGTCCTGTCGAGAGCAGTGGGCTGGAGAGCAGAGTCTGTGTGTCCTGTCCTGTCGGGAGCAGTGGGCTGGAGAGCAGAGTCTGTGTGTGCTGTCCTGCCGAGAGCAGTGGGCTGGAGAGCAGAGTCTGTGTTTCCTGTCCTGTCGGGAGCAGTGGGCTGGAGACCAGAGTCTGTGTTTCCTGTCCTGTCGGGAGCAGTGGGCTGGAGAGCAGAGTCTGTGTGTCCTGTCCTGTCGGGAGCAGTGGGGTGGAGAGCAGAGTCTGTGTGTCCTGTCCTGTCGGGAGCAGTGGGCTCTAGAGCAGAGTCTGTGTTTCCTGTCCTGTCGGGAGCAGTGGGCTGGAGCAAGAGTCTGTGTGTGCTGTCCTGTCGGGAGCAGTGGGCTGGAGAGCAGAGTCTGTGTGTGCTGTCCTGTCGGGAGCAGTGGGCTGGAGAGCAGAGTCTGTGTGTCCTGTCCTGTCGGGAGCAGTTGGCTGGAGAGCAGAGTCTGTGTGTCCTGTCCTGTCGGGAGCAGTGGGCTGGAGAGCAGAGTCTGTGTGTCCTGTCCTGTCGGGAGCAGTGGGCTGGAGAGCAGAGTCTGTGTGTCCTGTCCTGTCGAGAGCAGTGGGCTGGAGAGCAGAGTCTGTGTGTCCTGTCCTGTCGAGAGCAGTGGGCTGGAGAGCAGAGTCTGTGTGTCCTGTCCTGTCGAGAGCAGTGGGCTGGAGAGCAGAGTCTCAGTGTCCTGTCCTGTCGGGAGCAGTGGGCAGGAGAGCAGAGTCTGTGTGTCCTGTCCTGTCGGGAGCAGTGGGCTGGAGAGCAGAGTCTGTGTGTGCTGTCCTGTCGGGAGCAGTGGGCTGGAGAGCAGAGTCTGTGTGTCCTGTCCTGTCGAGAGCAGTGGGCTGGAGAGCAGAGTCTGTGTGTCCTGTCCTGTCGAGAGCAGTGGGCTGGAGACCAGAGTCTGTGTGTGCTGTCCTGTCGGGAGCAGTGGGCTGGAGAGCAGAGTCTGTGTGTGCTGTCCTGTCGGGAGCAGTGGGCTGGAGAGCAGAGTCTGTGTGTCCTGTCCTGTTGGGATCAGTGGGGTGGAGAGCAGAGTCTGTGTGTCCTGTCCTGTCGGGAGCAGTGGGCTGGAGAGCAGAGTCTGTGTGCTGTCCTGTCGGGAGCAGTGGGCTGGAGAGCAGAGTCTGTGTGTGCTGTCCTGTCGGGAGCAGTGGGCTGGAGAGCAGAGTCTGTGTGTGCTGTCCTGTCGGGAGCAGTGGGCTGGAGAGCAGAGTCTGTGTGTCCTGTCCTGTTGGGAGCAGTGGGGTGGAGAGCAGAGTCTGTGTGTGCTGTCCTGTCGGGAGCAGTGGGCTGGAGAGCAGAGACTGTGTGTGCTGTCCTGTCGGGAGCAGTGGGCTGGAGAGCAGAGTCTGTGTGTCCTGTCCTGTCGAGAGCAGTGGGCTGGAGAGCAGACTCTGTGTGTGCTGTCCTGTCGGGAGCAGTGGGCTGGAGAGCAGACTCTGTGTGTGCTGTCCTGTCGGGAGCAGTGGGCTGGAGACCAGAGACTGTGTGTGCTGTCCTGTCGGGAGCAGTGGGCTGGAGAGCAGAGTCTGTGTATCCTGTCCTGTCGGGAGCAGTGGGCTGGAGAGCAGAGACTGTGTGTGCTGTCCTGTCGGGAGCAGTGGGCTGGAGAGCAGAGTCTGTGTTTCCTGTCCTGTCGGGAGCAGTGGGCTGGAGACCAGAGTCTGTGTGTGCTGTCCTTTCGGGAGCAGTGGGCTGGAGACCACAGTCTGTGTGTCCTGTCCTGTCGGGAGCAGTGGGCTGGAGAGCAGAGTCTGTGTGTCCTGTCCTGTCGAGAGCAGTGGGCTGGAGACCAGAGTCTGTGTGTCCTGTCCTGTCGGGAGCAGTGGGCTGGAGAGCAGAGTCTGTGTGTCCTGTCCTGTCGGGAGCAGTGGGCTGGAGAGCAGAGTCTGAATGTCCTGTCCTATCGGGAGCAGTGGGCTGGAGAGCAGAGTCTGTGTGTCCTGTCCTGTCGGGAGCAGTGGGCTGGAGAGCAGAGTCTGTGTGTTCTGTCCTGTCGGGAGCAGTGGGCTGGACAGCAGAGTCTGTGTGTGCTGTCCTGTCGGGAGCAGTGGGCTGGAGACCAGAGTCTGTGTGTCCTGTCCTGTCGGGAGCAGTGGGCTGGAGAGCAGAGTCTGTGTGTCCTGTCCTGTCGGGAGCAGTGGGCTGGAGAGCAGAGTCTGTGTGTGCTGTCCTGTCGAGAGCAGTGGGCTGGAGACCAGAGTCTGTGTGTCCTGTCCTGTCGAGAGCAGTGGGCTGGAGACCAGAGTCTGTGTGTCCTGCACTGTCGAGAGCAGTGGGCTGGAGAGCAGAGTCTGTCTGTCCTGTCCTGTCGAGAGCAGTGGGCTGGAGACCAGAGTCTATGTGTCCTGTCCTGTCGAGAGCAGTGGGCTGGAGAGCAGAGTTTGTGTGTCCTGTCCTGTCGAGAGCAGTGGGCTGGAGAGCAGAGTCTGTGTGCGCTGTCCTGTCGGGAGCAGTGGGGTGGAGTGCAGAGTCTGTCTGTCCTGTCGAGAGCAGTGGGCTGAAGAGCAGAGTCTGTGTGTCCTGTCCTATCGAGAGCAGTGGGCTGGAGACCAGAGTCTGTGTGTCCTGTCCTGTCGAGAGCAGTGGGCTGGAGAGCAGAGTCTGTGTGTCCTGTCCTGTCGGGAGCAGTGGGCTGGAGAGCAGAGTCTGTGTGTGCTGTCCTGCCGAGAGCAGTGGGCTGGAGAGCAGAGTCTGTGTTTCATGTCCTGTCGGGAGCAGTGGGCTGGAGACCAGAGTCTGTGTTTCCTGTCCTGTCGGGAGCAGTGGGCTGGAGAGCAGATTCTGTGTGTCCTGTCCTGTCGGGAGCAGTGGGGTGGAGAGCAGAGTCTGTGTGTCCTGTCCTGTCGGGAGCAGTGGGCTCTAGAGAAGAGTCTGTGTTTCCTGTCCTGTCGGGAGCAGTGGGCTGGAGACCAGAGTCTGTGTGTGCTGTCCTGTCGGGAGCAGTGGGCTGGAGAGCAGAGTCTGTGTGTCCTGTCCTGTCGGGAGCAGTGGGCTGGAGAGCAGAGTCTGTGTGTCCTGTCCTGTCGAGAGCAGTGGGCTGGAGAGCAGAGTCTGTGTGTCCTGTCCTGTCGAGAGCAGTGGGCTGGAGAGCAGAGTCTGTGTGTCCTGTCCTGTCGAGAGCAGTGGGCTGGAGAGCAGAGTCTCAGTGTCCTGTCCTGTCGGGAGCAGTGGGCTGGAGAGCAGAGTCTGTGTGTCCTGTCCTGTCGGGAGCAGTGGGCTGGAGAGCAGAGTCTGTGTGTGCTGTCCTGTCGGGAGCAGTGGGCTGGAGAGCAGAGTCTGTGTGTCCTGTCCTGTCGAGAGCAGTGGGCTGGAGCGCAGAGTCTGTGTGTCCTGTCCTGTCGAGAGCAGTGGGCTGGAGACCAGAGTCTGTGTGTGCTGTCCTGTCGGGAGCAGTGGGCTGGAGTGCAGAGTCTGTGTGTGCTGTCCTGTCGGGAGCAGTGGGCTGGAGAGCAGAGTCTGTGTGTGCTGTCCTGTCGGGAGCAGTCGGCTGGAGAGCACAGTCTGTGTGTCCTGTCCTGTCGAGAGCAGTGGGCTGGAGAGCAGAGTCTGTGTGTCCTGTCCTGTCGAGAGCAGTGGGCTGGAGACCAGAGTCTGTGTGTGCTGTCCTGTCGGGAGCAGTGGGCTGGAGAGCAGAGTCTGTGTGTGCTGTCCTGTCGGGAGCAGTGGGCTGGAGAGCAGAGTCTGTGTGTCCTGCCTTGTCGGGAGCAGTGGGCTGGAGAGCAGAGTCTGTGTGCTGTCCTGTCGGGAGCAGTGGGCTGGAGAGCAGAGTCTGTGTGTGCTGTCCTGTCGGGAGCAGTGGGCTGGAGAGCAGAGTCTGTGTGTGCTGTCCTGTCGGGAGCAGTGGGCTGGAGAGCAGAGTCTGTGTGTCCTGTCCTGTTGGGAGCAGTGGGGTGGAGAGCAGAGTCTGTGTGTGCTGTCCTGTCGGGAGCAGTGGGCTGGAGAGCAGAGTCTGTGTGTGCTGTCCTGTCGGGAGCAGTGGGCTGGAGAGCAGAGTCTGTGTGTCCTGTCCTGTCGAGAGCAGTGGGCTGGAGAGCAGACTCTGTGTGTGCTGTCCTGTCGGGAGCAGTGGGCTGGAGAGCAGACTCTGTGTGTGCTGTCCTTTCGGGTTGCAGTGGGCTGGAGACCACAGTCTGTGTGTCCTGTCCTGTCGGGAGCAGTGGGCTGGAGAGCAGAGTCTGTGTGTCCTGTCCTGTCGAGAGCAGTGGGCTGGAGACCAGAGTCTGTGTGTCCTGTCCTGTCGGGAGCAGTGGGCTGGAGAGCAGAGTCTGTGTGTCCTGTCCTGTCGGGAGCAGTGGGCTGGAGAGCAGAGTCTGAATGTCCTGTCCTGTCGGGAGCAGTGGGCTGGAGAGCAGAGTCTGTGTGTCCTGTCCTGTCGGGAGCAGTGGGCTGGAGAGCAGAGGCAGTGTGTTCTGTCCTGTCGGGAGCAGTGGGCTGGACAGCAGAGTCTGTGTGTGCTGTCCTGTCGGGAGCAGTGGGCTGGAGACCAGAGTCTGTGTGTCCTGTCCTGTCGGGAGCAGTGGGCTGGAGAGCAGAGTCTGTGTGTCCTGTCCTGTCGGGAGCAGTGGGTTGGAGAGCAGAGTCTGTCTGTCCTGTCGAGAGCAGTGGGCTGGAGAGCAGAGTCTGTGTGTCCTGTCCTATCGAGAGCAGTGGGCTGGAGACCAGAGTCTGTGTGTCCTGTCCTGTCGAGAGCAGTGGGCTGGAGAGCAGAGTCTGTGTGTCCTGTCCTGTCGGGAGCAGTGGGCTGGAGAGCAGAGTCTGTGTGTGCTGTCCTGCCGAGAGCAGTGGGCTGGAGAGCAGAGTCTGTGTTTCATGTCCTGTCGGGAGCAGTGGGCTGGAGACCAGAGTCTGTGTTTCCTGTCCTGTCGGGAGCAGTGGGCTGGAGAGCAGAGTCTGTGTGTCCTGTCCTGTCGGGAGCAGTGGGGTGGAGAGCAGAGTCTGTGTGTCCTGTCCTGTCGGGAGCAGTGGGCTGGAGAGCAGAGTCTGTGTGTCCTGTCCTGTCGGGAGCAGTGGGCTGGAGAGCAGAGTCTGTGTGTGCTGTCCTGTCGAGAGCAGTGGGCTGGAGACCAGAGTCTGTGTGTCCTGTCCTGTCGAGAGCAGTGGGCTGGAGACCAGAGTCTGTGTGTCCTGCACTGTCGAGAGCAGTGGGCTGGAGAGCAGAGTCTGTCTGTCCTGTCCTGTCGAGAGCAGTGGGCTGGAGACCAGAGTCTATGTGTCCTGTCCTGTCGAGAGCAGTGGGCTGGAGAGCAGAGTTTGTGTGTCCTGTCCTGTCGAGAGCAGTGGGCTGGAGAGCAGAGTCTGTGTGCGCTGTCCTGTCGGGAGCAGTGGGGTGGAGTGCAGAGTCTGTCTGTCCTGTCGAGAGCAGTGGGCTGAAGAGCAGAGTCTGTGTGTCCTGTCCTATCGAGAGCAGTGGGCTGGAGACCAGAGTCTGTGTGTCCTGTCCTGTCGAGAGCAGTGGGCTGGAGAGCAGAGTCTGTGTGTCCTGTCCTGTCGGGAGCAGTGGGCTGGAGAGCAGAGTCTGTGTGTGCTGTCCTGCCGAGAGCAGTGGGCTGGAGAGCAGAGTCTGTGTTTCATGTCCTGTCGGGAGCAGTGGGCTGGAGACCAGAGTCTGTGTTTCCTGTCCTGTCGGGAGCAGTGGGCTGGAGAGCAGATTCTGTGTGTCCTGTCCTGTCGGGAGCAGTGGGGTGGAGAGCAGAGTCTGTGTGTCCTGTCCTGTCGGGAGCAGTGGGCTCTAGAGAAGAGTCTGTGTTTCCTGTCCTGTCGGGAGCAGTGGGCTGGAGACCAGAGTCTGTGTGTGCTGTCCTGTCGGGAGCAGTGGGCTGGAGAGCAGAGTCTGTGTGTCCTGTCCTGTCGGGAGCAGTGGGCTGGAGAGCAGAGTCTGTGTGTCCTGTCCTGTCGAGAGCAGTGGGCTGGAGAGCAGAGTCTGTGTGTCCTGTCCTGTCGAGAGCAGTGGGCTGGAGAGCAGAGTCTGTGTGTCCTGTCCTGTCGAGAGCAGTGGGCTGGAGAGCAGAGTCTCAGTGTCCTGTCCTGTCGGGAGCAGTGGGCTGGAGAGCAGAGTCTGTGTGTCCTGTCCTGTCGGGAGCAGTGGGCTGGAGAGCAGAGTCTGTGTGTGCTGTCCTGTCGGGAGCAGTGGGCTGGAGAGCAGAGTCTGTGTGTCCTGTCCTGTCGAGAGCAGTGGGCTGGAGCGCAGAGTCTGTGTGTCCTGTCCTGTCGAGAGCAGTGGGCTGGAGACCAGAGTCTGTGTGTGCTGTCCTGTCGGGAGCAGTGGGCTGGAGTGCAGAGTCTGTGTGTGCTGTCCTGTCGGGAGCAGTGGGCTGGAGAGCAGAGTCTGTGTGTGCTGTCCTGTCGGGAGCAGTCGGCTGGAGAGCACAGTCTGTGTGTCCTGTCCTGTCGAGAGCAGTGGGCTGGAGAGCAGAGTCTGTGTGTCCTGTCCTGTCGAGAGCAGTGGGCTGGAGACCAGAGTCTGTGTGTGCTGTCCTGTCGGGAGCAGTGGGCTGGAGAGCAGAGTCTGTGTGTGCTGTCCTGTCGGGAGCAGTGGGCTGGAGAGCAGAGTCTGTGTGTCCTGCCTTGTCGGGAGCAGTGGGCTGGAGAGCAGAGTCTGTGTGCTGTCCTGTCGGGAGCAGTGGGCTGGAGAGCAGAGTCTGTGTGTGCTGTCCTGTCGGGAGCAGTGGGCTGGAGAGCAGAGTCTGTGTGTGCTGTCCTGTCGGGAGCAGTGGGCTGGAGAGCAGAGTCTGTGTGTCCTGTCCTGTTGGGAGCAGTGGGGTGGAGAGCAGAGTCTGTGTGTGCTGTCCTGTCGGGAGCAGTGGGCTGGAGAGCAGAGTCTGTGTGTGCTGTCCTGTCGGGAGCAGTGGGCTGGAGAGCAGAGTCTGTGTGTCCTGTCCTGTCGAGAGCAGTGGGCTGGAGAGCAGACTCTGTGTGTGCTGTCCTGTCGGGAGCAGTGGGCTGGAGAGCAGACTCTGTGTGTGCTGTCCTTTCGGGTTGCAGTGGGCTGGAGACCACAGTCTGTGTGTCCTGTCCTGTCGGGAGCAGTGGGCTGGAGAGCAGAGTCTGTGTGTCCTGTCCTGTCGAGAGCAGTGGGCTGGAGACCAGAGTCTGTGTGTCCTGTCCTGTCGGGAGCAGTGGGCTGGAGAGCAGAGTCTGTGTGTCCTGTCCTGTCGGGAGCAGTGGGCTGGAGAGCAGAGTCTGAATGTCCTGTCCTGTCGGGAGCAGTGGGCTGGAGAGCAGAGTCTGTGTGTCCTGTCCTGTCGGGAGCAGTGGGCTGGAGAGCAGAGGCAGTGTGTTCTGTCCTGTCGGGAGCAGTGGGCTGGACAGCAGAGTCTGTGTGTGCTGTCCTGTCGGGAGCAGTGGGCTGGAGACCAGAGTCTGTGTGTCCTGTCCTGTCGGGAGCAGTGGGCTGGAGAGCAGAGTCTGTGTGTCCTGTCCTGTCGGGAGCAGTGGGTTGGAG
Source organism: Somniosus microcephalus (assembly GCF_052327205.1). Lineage (NCBI taxonomy): Eukaryota > Metazoa > Chordata > Chondrichthyes > Squaliformes > Somniosidae > Somniosus > Somniosus microcephalus. The sequence goes on along the minus strand of NW_028225179.1, from coordinate 69,551,567 downwards.
AGCAGAGTCTGTCTGTCCTGTCGAGAGCAGTGGGCTGGAGAGCAGAGTCTGTGTGTCCTGTCCTATCGAGAGCAGTGGGCTGGAGACCAGAGTCTGTGTGTCCTGTCCTGTCGAGAGCAGTGGGCTGGAGAGCAGAGTCTGTGTGTCCTGTCCTGTCGGGAGCAGTGGGCTGGAGAGCAGAGTCTGTGTGTGCTGTCCTGCCGAGAGCAGTGGGCTGGAGAGCAGAGTCTGTGTTTCATGTCCTGTCGGGAGCAGTGGGCTGGAGACCAGAGTCTGTGTTTCCTGTCCTGTCGGGAGCAGTGGGCTGGAGAGCAGAGTCTGTGTGTCCTGTCCTGTCGGGAGCAGTGGGGTGGAGAGCAGAGTCTGTGTGTCCTGTCCTGTCGGGAGCAGTGGGCTCTAGAGAAGAGTCTGTGTTTCCTGTCCTGTCGGGAGCAGTGGGCTGGAGACCAGAGTCTGTGTGTGCTGTCCTGTCGGGAGCAGTGGGCTGGAGAGCAGAGTCTGTGTGTCCTGTCCTGTCGGGAGCAGTGGGCTGGAGAGCAGAGTCTGTGTGTCCTGTCCTGTCGAGAGCAGTGGGCTGGAGAGCAGAGTCTGTGTGTCCTGTCCTGTCGAGAGCATTGGGCTGGAGAGCAGAGTCTGTGTGTCCTGTCCTGTCGAGAGCAGTGGGCTGGAGAGCAGAGTCTCAGTGTCCTGTCCTGTCGGGAGCAGTGGGCTGGAGAGCAGAGTCTGTGTGTCCTGTCCTGTCGGGAGCAGTGGGCTGGAGAGCAGAGTCTGTGTGTGCTGTCCTGTCGGGAGCAGTGGGCTGGAGAGCAGAGTCTGTGTGTCCTGTCCTGTCGAGAGCAGTGGGCTGGAGAGCAGAGTCTGTGTGTCCTGTCCTGTCGAGAGCAGTGGGCTGGAGACCAGAGTCTGTGTGTGCTGTCCTGTCGGGAGCAGTGGACTGGAGAGCAGAGTCTGTGTGTCCTGTCCTGTCGGGAGCAGTGGGCTGGAGAGCAGAGTCTGTGTGTGCTGTCCTGCCGAGAGCAGTGGGCTGGAGAGCAGAGTCTGTGTTTCATGTCCTGTCGGGAGCAGTGGGCTGGAGACCAGAGTCTGTGTTTCCTGTCCTGTCGGGAGCAGAGGGCTGGAGAGCAGAGTCTGTGTGTCCTGTCCTGTCGGGAGCAGTGGGGTGGAGAGCAGAGTCTGTGTGTCCTGTCCTGTCGGGAGCAGTGGGCTCTAGAGAAGAGTCTGTGTTTCCTGTCCTGTCGGGAGCAGTGGGCTGGAGACCAGAGTCTGTGTGTGCTGTCCTGTCGGGAGCAGTGGGCTGGAGAGCAGAGTCTGTGTGTCCTGTCCTGTCGGGAGCAGTGGGCTGGAGAGCAGAGTCTGTGTGTCCTGTCCTGTCGAGAGCAGTGGGCTGGAGAGCAGAGTCTGTGTGTCCTGTCCTGTCGAGAGCAGTGGGCTGGAGAGCAGAGTCTGTGTGTCCTGTCCTGTCGAGAGCAGTGGGCTGGAGAGCAGAGTCTCAGTGTCCTGTCCTGTCGGGAGCAGTGGGCTGGAGAGCAGAGTCTGTGTGTCCTGTCCTGTCGGGAGCAGTGGGCTGGAGAGCAGAGTCTGTGTGTGCTGTCCTGTCGGGAGCAGTGGGCTGGAGAGCAGAGTCTGTGTGTCCTGTTCTGTCGAGAGCAGTGGGCTGGAGAGCAGAGTCTGTGTGTCCTGTCCTGTCGAGAGCAGTGGGCTGGAGACCAGAGTCTGTGTGGGCTGTCCTGTCGGGAGCAGTGGGCTGGAGAGCAGAGTCTGTGTGTGCTGTCCTGTCGGGAGCAGTGGGCTGGAGAGCAGAGTCTGTGTGTCCTGTCCTGTCGGGAGCAGTGGGCTGGAGAGCAGAGTCTGTGTGTCCTGTCCTGTCGAGAGCAGTGGGCTGGAGAGCAGAGTCGGTGTGTCCTGTCCTGTCGAGAGCAGTGGGCTGGAGAGCAGAGTCTGTGTGTCCTGTCCTGTCGAGAGCAGTGGGCTGGAGAGCAGAGTCTCAGTGTCCTGTCCTGTCGGGAGCAGTGGGCTGGAGAGCAGAGTCTGTGTGTCCTGTCCTGTCGGGAGCAGTGGGCTGGAGAGCAGAGTCTGTGTGTGCTGTCCTGTCGGGAGCAGTGGGCTGGAGAGCAGAGTCTGTGTGTCCTGTCCTGTCGAGAGCAGTGGGCTGGAGAGCAGAGTCTGTGTGTCCTGTCCTGTCGGGAGCAGTGGGCTGGAGACCAGAGTCTGTGTGTCCTGTCCTGTCGCGAGCAGTGGGCTGGAGAGCAGAGTCTGTGTGTCCTGTCCTGTCGAGAGCAGTGGGCTGGAGACCAGAGTCTGTGTGTGCTGTCCTGTCGGGAGCAGTGGGCTGGAGAGCAGAGTCTGTGTGTGCTGTCCTGTCGGGAGCAGTGGGCTGGAGAGCAGAGTCTGTGTGTCCTGTCCTGTTGGGATCAGTGGGGTGGAGAGCAGAGTCTGTGTGTCCTGTCCTGTCGGGAGCAGTGGGCTGGAGAGCAGAGTCTGTGTGCTGTCCTGTCGGGAGCAGTGGGCTGGAGAGCAGAGTCTGTGTGTGCTGTCCTGTCGGGAGCAGTGGGCTGGAGAGCAGAGTCTGTGTGTGCTGTCCTGTCGGGAGCAGTGGGCTGGAGAGCAGAGTCTGTGTGTCCTGTCCTGTTGGGAGCAGTGGGGTGGAGAGCAGAGTCTGTGTGTGCTGTCCTGTCGGGAGCAGTGGGCTGGAGAGCAGAGTCTGTGTGTGCTGTCCTGTCGGGAGCAGTGGGCTGGAGAGCAGAGTCTGTGTGTCCTGTCCTGTCGAGAGCAGTGGGCTGAAGAGCAGACTCTGTGTGTGCTGTCCTGTCGGGAGCAGTGGGCTGGAGAGCAGACTCTGTGTGTGCTGTCCTTTCGGGAGCAGTGGGCTGGAGACCACAGTCTGTGTGTCCTGTCCTGTCGGGAGCAGTGGGCTGGAGAGCAGAGTCTGTGTGTCCTGTCCTGTCGAGAGCAGTGGGCTGGAGACCAGAGTCTGTGTGTTCTGTCCTGTCGGGAGCAGTGGGCTGGAGAGCAGAGTCTGTGTGTCCTGTCCTGTCGGGAGCAGTGGGCTGGAGAGCAGAGTCTGAATGTCCTGTCCTGTCGGGAGCAGTGGGCTGGAGAGCAGAGTCTGTGTGTCCTGTCCTGTCGGGAGCAGTGGGCTGGAGAGCAGAGTCTGTGTGTGCTGTCCTGTCGAGAGCAGTGGGCTGGAGACCAGAGTCTGTGTGTCCTGTCCTGTCGAGAGCAGTGGGCTGGAGACCAGAGTCTGTGTGTCCTGCACTGTCGAGAGCAGTGGGCTGGAGAGCAGAGTCTGTCTGTCCTGTCCTGTCGAGAGCAGTGGGCTGGAGACCAGAGTCTGTGTGTCCTGTCCTGTCGAGAGCAGTGGGCTGGAGAGCAGAGTCTGTGTGTCCTGTCCTGTCGAGAGCAGTGGGCTGGAGAGCAGAGTCTGTGTGTGCTGTCCTGTCAGGAGCAGTGGGGTGGAGAGCAGAGTCTGTGTGTCCTGTCCTGTCGAGAGCAGTGGGTTGGAGTGCAGAGTCTGTGTGTGCTGTCCTGTCGGGAGCAGTGGGTTGGAGAGCAGAGTCTGTCTGTCCTGTCGAGAGCAGTGGGCTGGAGAGCAGAGTCTGTGTGTCCTGTCCTGTCGAGAGCAGTGGGCTGGAGAGCAGAGTCTGTGTGTCCTGTCCTGTCGAGAGCAGTGGGCTGGAGACCAGAGTCTGTGTGTGCTGTCCTGTCGGGAGCAGTGGGCTGGAGTGCAGAGTCTGTGTGTGCTGTCCTGTCGGGAGCAGTGGGCTGGAGAGCAGAGTCTGTGTGTGCTGTCCTGTCGGGAGCAGTCGGCTGGAGAGCACAGTCTGTGTGTCCTGTCCTGTCGAGAGCAGTGGGCTGGAGAGCAGAGTCTGTGTGTCCTGTCCTGTCGAGAGCAGTGGGCTGGAGACCAGAGTCTGTGTGTGCTGTCCTGTCGGGAGCAGTGGGCTGGAGAGCAGAGTCTGTGTGTGCTGTCCTGTCGGGAGCAGTGGGCTGGAGAGCAGAGTCTGTGTGTCCTGTCCTGTTGGGATCAGTGGGGTGGAGAGCAGAGTCTGTGTGTCCTGCCTTGTCGGGAGCAGTGGGCTGGAGAGCAGAGTCTGTGTGCTGTCCTGTCGGGAGCAGTGGGCTGGAGAGCAGAGTCTGTGTGTGCTGTCCTGTCGGGAGCAGTGGGCTGGAGAGCAGAGTCTGTGTGTGCTGTCCTGTCGGGAGCAGTGGGCTGGAGAGCAGAGTCTGTGTGTCCTGTCCTGTTGGGAGCAGTGGGGTGGAGAGCAGAGTCTGTGTGTGCTGTCCTGTCGGGAGCAGTGGGCTGGAGAGCAGAGTCTGTGTGTGCTGTCCTGTCGGGAGCAGTGGGCTGGAGAGCAGAGTCTGTGTGTCCTGTCCTGTCGAGAGCAGTGGGCTGGAGAGCAGACTCTGTGTGTGCTGTCCTGTCGGGAGCAGTGGGCTGGAGAGCAGACTCTGTGTGTGCTGTCCTTTCGGGTTGCAGTGGGCTGGAGACCACAGTCTGTGTGTCCTGTCCTGTCGGGAGCAGTGGGCTGGAGAGCAGAGTCTGTGTGTCCTGTCCTGTCGAGAGCAGTGGGCTGGAGACCAGAGTCTGTGTGTCCTGTCCTGTCGGGAGCAGTGGGCTGGAGAGCAGAGTCTGTGTGTCCTGTCCTGTCGGGAGCAGTGGGCTGGAGAGCAGAGTCTGAATGTCCTGTCCTGTCGGGAGCAGTGGGCTGGAGAGCAGAGTCTGTGTGTCCTGTCCTGTCGGGAGCAGTGGGCTGGAGAGCAGAGGCAGTGTGTTCTGTCCTGTCGGGAGCAGTGGGCTGGACAGCAGAGTCTGTGTGTGCTGTCCTGTCGGGAGCAGTGGGCTGGAGACCAGAGTCTGTGTGTCCTGTCCTGTCGGGAGCAGTGGGCTGGAGAGCAGAGTCTGTGTGTCCTGTCCTGTCGGGAGCAGTGGGTTGGAGAGCAGAGTCTGTCTGTCCTGTCGAGAGCAGTGGGCTGGAGAGCAGAGTCTGTGTGTCCTGTCCTATCGAGAGCAGTGGGCTGGAGACCAGAGTCTGTGTGTCCTGTCCTGTCGAGAGCAGTGGGCTGGAGAGCAGAGTCTGTGTTTCATGTCCTGTCGGGAGCAGTGGGCTGGAGACCAGAGTCTGTGTTTCCTGTCCTGTCGGGAGCAGTGGGCTGGAGAGCAGAGTCTGTGTGTCCTGTCCTGTCGGGAGCAGTGGGGTGGAGAGCAGAGTCTGTGTGTCCTGTCCTGTCGGGAGCAGTGGGCTCTAGAGAAGAGTCTGTGTTTCCTGTCCTGTCGGGAGCAGTGGGCTGGAGACCAGAGTCTGTGTGTGCTGTCCTGTCGGGAGCAGTGGGCTGGAGAGCAGAGTCTGTGTGTCCTGTCCTGTCGGGAGCAGTGGGCTGGAGAGCAGAGTCTGTGTGTCCTGTCCTGTCGAGAGCAGTGGGCTGGAGAGCAGAGTCTGTGTGTCCTGTCCTGTCGAGAGCAGTGGGCTGGAGAGCAGAGTCTGTGTGTCCTGTCCTGTCGAGAGCAGTGGGCTGGAGAGCAGAGTCTCAGTGTCCTGTCCTGTCGGGAGCAGTGGGCTGGAGAGCAGAGTCTGTGTGTCCTGTCCTGTCGGGAGCAGTGTGCTGGAGAGCAGAGTCTGTGTGTGCTGTCCTGTCGGGAGCAGTGGGCTGGAGAGCAGAGTCTGTGTGTCCTGTCCTGTCGAGAGCAGTGGGCTGGAGAGCAGAGTCTGTGTGTCCTGTCCTGTCGAGAGCAGTGGGCTGGAGACCAGAGTCTGTGTGTGCTGTCCTGTCGGGAGCAGTGGACTGGAGAGCAGAGTCTGTGTGTCCTGTCCTGTCGGGAGCAGTGGGCTGGAGAGCAGAGTCTGTGTGTGCTGTCCTGCCGAGAGCAGTGGGCTGGAGAGCAGAGTCTGTGTTTCATGTCCTGTCGGGAGCAGTGGGCTGGAGACCAGAGTCTGTGTTTCCTGTCCTGTCGGGAGCAGTGGGCTGGAGAGCAGAGTCTGTGTGTCCTGTCCTGTCGGGAGCAGTGGGGTGGAGAGCAGAGTCTGTGTGTCCTGTCCTGTCGGGAGCAGTGGGCTCTAGAGAAGAGTCTGTGTTTCCTGTCCTGTCGGGAGCAGTGGGCTGGAGACCAGAGTCTGTGTGTGCTGTCCTGTCGGGAGCAGTGGGCTGGAGAGCAGAGTCTGTGTGTCCTGTCCTGTCGGGAGCAGTGGGCTGGAGAGCAGAGTCTGTGTGTCCTGTCCTGTCGAGAGCAGTGGGCTGGAGAGCAGAGTCTGTGTGTCCTGTCCTGTCGAGAGCAGTGGGCTGGAGAGCAGAGTCTGTGTGTCCTGTCCTGTCGAGAGCAGTGGGCTGGAGAGCAGAGTCTCAGTGTCCTGTCCTGTCGGGAGCAGTGGGCTGGAGAGCAGAGTCTGTGTGTCCTGTCCTGTCGGGAGCAGTGGGCTGGAGAGCAGAGTCTGTGTGTGCTGTCCTGTCGGGAGCAGTGGGCTGGAGAGCAGAGTCTGTGTGTCCTGTTCTGTCGAGAGCAGTGGGCTGGAGAGCAGAGTCTGTGTGTCCTGTCCTGTCGAGAGCAGTGGGCTGGAGACCAGAGTCTGTGTGGGCTGTCCTGTCGGGAGCAGTGGGCTGGAGAGCAGAGTCTGTGTGTGCTGTCCTGTCGGGAGCAGTGGGCTGGAGAGCAGAGTCTGTGTGTCCTGTCCTGTCGGGAGCAGTGGGCTGGAGAGCAGAGTCTGTGTGTCCTGTCCTGTCGAGAGCAGTGGGCTGGAGAGCAGAGTCTGTGTGTCCTGTCCTGTCGAGAGCAGTGGGCTGGAGAGCAGAGTCTCAGTGTCCTGTCCTGTCGGGAGCAGTGGGCTGGAGAGCAGAGTCTGTGTGTCCTGTCCTGTCGAGAGCAGTGGGCTGGAGAGCAGAGTCTGTGTGTCCTGTCCTGTCGAGAGCAGTGGGCTGGAGAGCAGAGTCTCAGTGTCCTGTCCTGTCGGGAGCAGTGGGCTGGAGAGCAGAGTCTGTGTGTCCTGTCCTGTCGGGAGCAGTGGGCTGGAGAGCAGAGTCTGTGTGTGCTGTCCTGTCGGGAGCAGTGGGCTGGAGAGCAGAGTCTGTGTGTCCTGTCCTGTCGAGAGCAGTGGGCTGGAGAGCAGAGTCTGTGTGTGCTGTCCTGTCGGGAGCAGTGGGCTGGAGACCAGAGTCTGTGTGTCCTGTCCTGTCGGGAGCAGTGGGCTGGAGAGCAGAGTCTGTGTGTCCTGTCCTGTCGAGAGCAGTGGGCTGGAGACCAGAGTCTGTGTGTGCTGTCCTGTCGGGAGCAGTGGGCTGGAGAGCAGAGTCTGTGTGTCCTGTCCTGTCGGGAGCAGTGGGCTGGAGAGCAGAGTCTGTGTGTCCTGTCCTGTCGGGAGCAGTGGACTGGAGAGCAGAGTCTGTGTGCTGTCCTGTCGGGAGCAGTGGGCTGGAGAGCAGAGTCTGTGTGTGCTGTCCTGTCGGGAGCAGTGGGCTGGAGAGCAGAGTCTGTGTGTCCTGTCCTGTTGGGATCAGTGGGGTGGAGAGCAGAGTCTGTGTGTGCTGTCCTGTCGGGAGCAGTGGGCTGGAGAGCAGAGTCTGTGTGCTGTCCTGTCGGGAGCAGTGGGCTGGAGAGCAGAGTCTGTGTGTGCTGTCCTGTCGGGAGCAGTGGGCTGGAGAGCAGAGTCTGTGTGTGCTGTCCTGTCGGGAGCAGTGGGCTGGAGAGCAGAGTCTGTGTGTCCTGTCCTGTTGGGAGCAGTGGGATGGAGAGCAGAGTCTGTGTGTCCTGTCCTGTCGGGAGCAGTGGGCTGGAGAGCAGAGTCTGTGTGTGCTGTCCTGTCGGGAGCAGTGGGCTGGAGAGCAGAGTCTGTGTGTGCTGTCCTGTCGGGAGCAGTGGGCTGGAGAGCAGAGTCTGTGTGTCCTGTCCTGTCGGGAGCAGTGGGCTGGAGAGCAGAGTCTGTGTGTCCTGTCCTGTCGAGAGCAGTGGGATGGAGAGCAGAGTCTGTGTGTCCTGTCCTGTCGGGAGCAGTGGGCTGGAGAGCAGAGTCTGTGTGTCCTGTCCTGTCGAGAGCAGTGGGCTGGAGAGCAGACTCTGTGTGTGCTGTCCTGTCGGGAGCAGTGGGCTGGAGAGCAGACTCTGTGTGTGCTGTCCTTTCGGGAGCAGTGGGCTGGAGACCACAGTCTGTGTGTCCTGTCCTGTCGGGAGCAGTGGGCTGGAGAGCAGAGTCTGTGTGTCCTGTCCTGTCGGGAGCAGTGGGCTGGAGAGCAGAGTCTGTGTGTCCTGTCCTGTCGAGAGCAGTGGGCTGGAGACCAGAGTCTGTGTGTCCTGTCCTGTCGGGAGCAGTGGGCTGGAGAGCAGAGTCTGTGTGTCCTGTCCTGTCGGGAGCAGTGGGCTGGAGAGCAGAGTCTGAATGTCCTGTCCTGTCGGGAGCAGTGGGCTGGAGAGCAGAGTCTGTGTGTCCTGTCCTGTCGGGAGCAGTGGGCTGGAGAGCAGAGTCTGTGTGTGCTGTCCTGTCGAGAGCAGTGGGCTGGAGACCAGAGTCTGTGTGTCCTGTCCTGTCGAGAGCAGTGGGCTGGAGACCAGAGTCTGTGTGTCCTGCACTGTCGAGAGCAGTGGGCTGGAGAGCAGAGTCTGTCTGTCCTGTCCTGTCGAGAGCAGTGGGCTGGAGACCAGAGTCTGTGTGTCCTGTCCTGTCGAGAGCAGTGGGCTGGAGAGCAGAGTCTGTGTGTCCTGTCCTGTCGAGAGCAGTGGGCTGGAGAGCAGAGTCTGTGTGTGCTGTCCTGTCAGGAGCAGTGGGGTGGAGAGCAGAGTCTGTGTGTCCTGTCCTGTCGAGAGCAGTGGGTTGGAGTGCAGAGTCTGTGTGTGCTGTCCTGTCGGGAGCAGTGGGTTGGAGAGCAGAGTCTGTCTGTCCTGTCGAGAGCAGTGGGCTGGAGAGCAGAGTCTGTGTGTCCTGTCCTATCGAGAGCAGTGGGCTGGAGACCAGAGTCTGTGTGTCCTGTCCTGTCGAGAGCAGTGGGCTGGAGAGCAGAGTCTGTGTGTCCTGTCCTGTCGGGAGCAGTGGGCTGGAGAGCAGAGTCTGTGTGTGCTGTCCTGCCGAGAGCAGTGGGCTGGAGAGCAGAGTCTGTGTTTCATGTCCTGTCGGGAGCAGTGGGCTGGAGACCAGAGTCTGTGTTTCCTGTCCTGTCGGGAGCAGTGGGCTGGAGAGCAGATTCTGTGTGTCCTGTCCTGTCGGGAGCAGTGGGGTGGAGAGCAGAGTCTGTGTGTCCTGTCCTGTCGGGAGCAGTGGGCTCTAGAGAAGAGTCTGTGTTTCCTGTCCTGTCGGGAGCAGTGGGCTGGAGACCAGAGTCTGTGTGTGCTGTCCTGTCGGGAGCAGTGGGCTGGAGAGCAGAGTCTGTGTGTCCTGTCCTGTCGGGAGCAGTGGGCTGGAGAGCAGAGTCTGTGTGTCCTGTCCTGTCGAGAGCAGTGGGCTGGAGAGCAGAGTCTGTGTGTCCTGTCCTGTCGAGAGCAGTGGGCTGGAGAGCAGAGTCTGTGTGTCCTGTCCTGTCGAGAGCAGTGGGCTGGAGAGCAGAGTCTCAGTGTCCTGTCCTGTCGGGAGCAGTGGGCTGGAGAGCAGAGTCTGTGTGTCCTGTCCTGTCGGGAGCAGTGGGCTGGAGAGCAGAGTCTGTGTGTGCTGTCCTGTCGGGAGCAGTGGGCTGGAGAGCAGAGTCTGTGTGTCCTGTCCTGTCGAGAGCAGTGGGCTGGAGAGCAGAGTCTGTGTGTCCTGTCCTGTCGAGAGCAGTGGGCTGGAGACCAGAGTCTGTGTGTGCTGTCCTGTCGGGAGCAGTGGGCTGGAGAGCAGAGTCTGTGTGTGCTGTCCTGTCGGGAGCAGTGGGCTGGAGAGCAGAGTCTGTGTGTGCTGTCCTGTCGGGAGCAGTCGGCTGGAGAGCACAGTCTGTGTGTCCTGTCCTGTCGAGAGCAGTGGGCTGGAGAGCAGAGTCTGTGTGTCCTGTCCTGTCGAGAGCAGTGGGCTGGAGACCAGAGTCTGTGTGTGCTGTCCTGTCGGGAGCAGTGGGCTGGAGAGCAGAGTCTGTGTGTGCTGTCCTGTCGGGAGCAGTGGGCTGGAGAGCAGAGTCTGTGTGTCCTGTCCTGTTGGGATCAGTGGGGTGGAGAGCAGAGTCTGTGTGTCCTGTCCTGTCGGGAGCAGTGGGCTGGAGAGCAGAGTCTGTGTGCTGTCCTGTCGGGAGCAGTGGGCTGGAGAGCAGAGTCTGTGTGTGCTGTCCTGTCGGGAGCAGTGGGCTGGAGACCAGAGTCTGTGTGCTGTCCTGTCGGGAGCAGTGGGCTGGAGAGCAGAGTCTGTGTGTGCTGTCCTGTCGGGAGCAGTGGGCTGGAGAGCAGAGTCTGTGTGTCCTGTCCTGTTGGGAGCAGTGGGGTGGAGAGCAGAGTCTGTGTGTGCTGTCCTGTCGGGAGCAGTGGGCTGGAGAGCAGAGTCTGTGTGTGCTGTCCTGTCGGGAGCAGTGGGCTGGAGAGCAGTGTCTGTGTGTCCTGTCCTGTCGAGAGCAGTGGGCTGGAGAGCAGACTCTGTGTGTGCTGTCCTGTCGGGAGCAGTGGGCTGGAGAGCAGACTCTGTGTGTGCTGTCCTTTCGGGAGCAGTGGGCTGGAGACCACAGTCTGTGTGTCCTGTCCTGTCGGGAGCAGTGGGCTGGAGAGCAGAGTCTGTGTGTCCTGTCCTGTCGAGAGCAGTGGGCTGGAGACCAGAGTCTGTGTGTCCTGTCCTGTCGGGAGCAGTGGGCTGGAGAGCAGAGTCTGTGTGTCCTGTCCTGTCGGGAGCAGTGGGCTGGAGAGCAGAGTCTGAATGTCCTGTCCTGTCGGGAGCAGTGGGCTGGAGAGCAGAGTCTGTGTGTCCTGTCCTGTCGGGAGCAGTGGGCTGGAGAGCAGAGGCTGTGTGTTCTGTCCTGTCGGGAGCAGTGGGCTGGACAGCAGAGTCTGTGTGTGCTGTCCTGTCGGGAGCAGTGGGCTGGAGACCAGAGTCTGTGTGTCCTGTCCTGTCGGGAGCAGTGGGCTGGAGAGCAGAGTCTGTGTGTCCTGTCCTGTCGGGAGCAGTGGGTTGGAGAGCAGAGTCTGTCTGTCCTGTCGAGAGCAGTGGGCTGGAGAGCAGAGTCTGTGTGTCCTGTCCTATCGAGAGCAGTGGGCTGGAGACCAGAGTCTGTGTGTCCTGTCCTGTCGAGAGCAGTGGGCTGGAGAGCAGAGTCTGTGTGTCCTGTCCTGTCGGGAGCAGTGGGCTGGAGAGCAGAGTCTGTGTGTGCTGTCCTGCCGAGAGCAGTGGGCTGGAGAGCAGAGTCTGTGTTTCATGTCCTGTCGGGAGCAGTGGGCTGGAGACCAGAGTCTGTGTTTCCTGTCCTGTCGGGAGCAGTGGGCTGGAGAGCAGAGTCTGTGTGTCCTGTCCTGTCGGGAGCAGTGGGGTGGAGAGCAGAGTCTGTGTGTCCTGTCCTGTCGGGAGCAGTGGGCTCTAGAGAAGAGTCTGTGTTTCCTGTCCTGTCGGGAGCAGTGGGCTGGAGACCAGAGTCTGTGTGTGCTGTCCTGTCGGGAGCAGTGGGCTGGAGAGCAGAGTCTGTGTGTCCTGTCCTGTCGGGAGCAGTGGGCTGGAGAGCAGAGTCTGTGTGTCCTGTCCTGTCGAGAGCAGTGGGCTGGAGAGCAGAGTCTGTGTGTCCTGTCCTGTCGAGAGCAGTGGGCTGGAGAGCAGAGTCTGTGTGTCCTGTCCTGTCGAGAGCAGTGGGCTGGAGAGCAGAGTCTCAGTGTCCTGTCCTGTCGGGAGCAGTGGGCTGGAGAGCAGAGTCTGTGTGTCCTGTCCTGTCGGGAGCAGTGGGCTGGAGAGCAGAGTCTGTGTGTGCTGTCCTGTCGGGAGCAGTGGGCTGGAGAGCAGAGTCTGTGTGTCCTGTCCTGTCGAGAGCAGTGGGCTGGAGAGCAGAGTCTGTGTGTCCTGTCCTGTCGAGAGCAGTGGGCTGGAGACCAGAGTCTGTGTGTGCTGTCCTGTCGGGAGCAGTGGACTGGAGAGCAGAGTCTGTGTGTCCTGTCCTGTCGGGAGCAGTGGGCTGGAGAGCAGAGTCTGTGTGTGCTGTCCTGCCGAGAGCAGTGGGCTGGAGAGCAGAGTCTGTGTTTCATGTCCTGTCGGGAGCAGTGGGCTGGAGACCAGAGTCTGTGTTTCCTGTCCTGTCGGGAGCAGTGGGCTGGAGAGCAGAGTCTGTGTGTCCTGTCCTGTCGGGAGCAGTGGGGTGGAGAGCAGAGTCTGTGTGTCCTGTCCTGTCGGGAGCAGTGGGCTCTAGAGAAGAGTCTGTGTTTCCTGTCCTGTCGGGAGCAGTGGGCTGGAGACCAGAGTCTGTGTGTGCTGTCCTGTCGGGAGCAGTGGGCTGGAGAGCAGAGTCTGTGTGTCCTGTCCTGTCGGGAGCAGTGGGCTGGAGAGCAGAGTCTGTGTGTCCTGTCCTGTCGAGAGCAGTGGGCTGGAGAGCAGAGTCTGTGTGTCCTGTCCTGTCGAGAGCAGTGGGCTGGAGAGCAGAGTCTGTGTGTCCTGTCCTGTCGAGAGCAGTGGGCTGGAGAGCAGAGTCTCAGTGTCCTGTCCTGTCGGGAGCAGTGGGCTGGAGAGCAGAGTCTGTGTGTCCTGTCCTGTCGGGAGCAGTGGGCTGGAGAGCAGAGTCTGTGTGTGCTGTCCTGTCGGGAGCAGTGGGCTGGAGAGCAGAGTCTGTGTGTCCTGTTCTGTCGAGAGCAGTGGGCTGGAGAGCAGAGTCTGTGTGTCCTGTCCTGTCGAGAGCAGTGGGCTGGAGACCAGAGTCTGTGTGGGCTGTCCTGTCGGGAGCAGTGGGCTGGAGAGCAGAGTCTGTGTGTGCTGTCCTGTCGGGAGCAGTGGGCTGGAGAGCAGAGTCTGTGTGTCCTGTCCTGTCGGGAGCAGTGGGCTGGAGAGCAGAGTCTGTGTGTCCTGTCCTGTCGAGAGCAGTGGGCTGGAGAGCAGAGTCTGTGTGTCCTGTCCTGTCGAGAGCAGTGGGCTGGAGAGCAGAGTCTGTGTGTCCTGTCCTGTCGAGAGCAGTGGGCTGGAGAGCAGAGTCTCAGTGTCCTGTCCTGTCGGGAGCAGTGGGCTGGAGAGCAGAGTCTGTGTGTCCTGTCCTGTCGGGAGCAGTGGGCTGGAGAGCAGAGTCTGTGTGTGCTGTCCTGTCGGGAGCAGTGGGCTGGAGAGCAGAGTCTGTGTGTCCTGTCCTGTCGAGAGCAGTGGGCTGGAGAGCAGAGTCTGTGTGTCCTGTCCTGTCGAGAGCAGTGGGCTGGAGACCAGAGTCTGTGTGTGCTGTCCTGTCGGGAGCAGTGGGCTGGAGAGCAGAGTCTGTGTGTGCTGTCCTGTCGAGAGCAGTGGGCTGGAGACCACAGTCTGTGTGTCCTGTCCTGTCGGGAGCAGTGGGCTGGAGAGCAGAGTCTGTGTGTCCTGTCCTGTCGAGAGCAGTGGGCTGGAGACCAGAGTCTGTGTGTCCTGTCCTGTCGGGAGCAGTGGGCTGGAGAGCAGAGTCTGTGTGTCCTGTCCTGTCGGGAGCAGTGGGCTGGAGAGCAGAGTTTAAATGTCCTGTCCTGTCGGGAGCAGTGGGCTGGAGAGCAGAGTCTGTGTGTCCTGTCCTGTCGGGAGCAGTGGGCTGGAGAGCAGAGTCTGTGTGTGCTGTCCTGTCGAGAGCAGTGGGCTGGAGACCAGAGTCTGTGTGTCCTGTCCTGTCGAGAGCAGTGGGCTGGAGACCAGAGTCTGTGTGTCCTGCACTGTCGAGAGCAGTGGGCTGGAGAGCAGAGTCTGTCTGTCCTGTCCTGTCGAGAGCAGTGGGCTGGAGACCAGAGTCTGGGTGTCCTGTCCTGTCGAGAGCAGTGGGCTGGAGAGCAGAGTCTGTGTGTCCTGTCCTGTCGAGAGCAGTGGGCTGGAGAGCAGAGTCTGTGTGTGCTGTCCTGTCAGGAGCAGTGGGGTGGAGAGCAGAGTCTGTGTGTCCTGTCCTGTCGAGAGCAGTGGGCTGGAGAACAGAGTCTGTGTGTGCTGTCCTGTCGGGAGCAGTGGACTGGAGAGCAGAGTCTGTGTGTGCTGTCCTGTCGGGAGCAATGGGCTGGAGAGCAGAGTCTGTGTGTCCTGTCCTGTTGGGAGCAGTGGGGTGGAGAGCAGAGTCTGTGTGTCTTGTCCTGTCGGGAGCAGTGGGCTGGAGACCAGAGTCTGTGTGTCCTGTCCTGTCGGGAGCAGTGGGCTGGAGAGCAGAGTCTGTGTGCTGTCCTGTCGGGAGCAGTGGGCTGGAGAGCAGAGTCTGTGTGTCCTGTCCCGTCGAGAGCAGTGGGCTGGAGACCAGATTCTGTGTGTGCTGTCCTGTCGGGAGCAGTGGGATGGAGAGCAGAGTCTGTGTATCCTGTCCTGTCGGGAGCAGTGGGCTGGAGAGCAGAGTCTGAGTGTCCTGTCCTGTCGGGAGCAGTGGGCTGGAGAGAAGAATCTGTGTGTGCTGTCCTGTCGGGAGCAGTGGGCTGGAGAGCAGAGACTGTGTGTCCTGTCCTGTCGGGAGCAGTGGGCTGGAGACCAGAGTCTGTGTGTTCTGTCCTGTCGGGTGCAGTGGGCTGGAGAGCAGAGTCTGTGTGTCCTGTCCTGTCGGGAGCAGTGGGCTGGAGACCAGAGTCTGTGTGTCCTGTCCTGTCGAGAGCAGTGGGCTGGAGAGCAGAGTCTGTGTGTCCTGTCCTGTCGAGAGCAGTGGGCTGGAGAGCAGAGTCTGTGTGTCCTGTCCTGTCGGGAGCAGTGGGCTAGAGAGCAGAGTCTGTGTGCCCTGTCCTATTGAGAGCAGTGGGCTGGAGACCAGAGGCTGTGTGTGCTGTCCTGTCGGGAGCAGTGGGGTGGAGAGCAGAGTCTTTGTTTCCTGTCCTGTCGGGAGCAGTGGGCTGGAGAGCAGAGTCTGTGTGTCCTGTCCTGTCGGGAGCAGTGGGCTGGAGAGCAGAGTCTGTGTGTCCTGTCCTGTCGAGAGCAGTGGGCTGGAGACCAGAGTCTGTGTGTGCTGTCCTGTCGGGAGCAGTGGGCTGGAGAGCAGAGTCTGTGTATCCTGTCCTGTCGGGAGCAGTGGGCTGGAGAGCAGAGTCTGTGTGTCCTGTCCTGTCGAGAGCAGTGGGCTGGAGAGCAGAGACTGTGTGTGCTGTCCTGTCGGGAGCACTGGGCTGGAGAGCAGAGTCTGTGTGTCCTGTCCTGTCGGGAGCAGTGGGCTGGAGACCAGAGTTTGTGTGTGCTGTCCTATCGGGAGCAGTGGGCTGGAGAGCCGAGTCTGTGTGTCGTGTCCTGTCGGGAGCAGTGGGCTGGAGAGCAGAGTCTGTGTGTCCTGTCCTGTCGGGAGCAGTGGGCTGGAGACCAGATTCTGTGTGTCCTGTCCTGTCGAGAGCAGTGGGCTGGAGAGCAGAGTCTGTGTGTCCTGTCCTGTCGGGAGCATTGGGCTGGAGAGCAGAGTCTGTGTGTCCTGTCCTGTCGGGAGCAGTGGGTTGGAGAGCAGAGTCTGTCTGTCCTGTCGAGAGCAGTGGGATGGAGAGCAGTGTCTGAGTGTCCTGTCCTGTCGGGAGCAGTGGGCTGGAGAGCAGAGTCTGTGTGTGCTGTCCTGTCGAGAGCAGTGGGCTGGAGAGCAGAGACTGTGTGTGCTGTCCTGTCGAGAGCAGTGGGCTGGAGAGCAGAGTCTGTGTGTGCTGTCCTGTCGGGAGCAGTGGGCTGGAGACCAGAGTCTGTGTGTACTGTCCTGTCGGGAGCAGTGGGCTGGAGACCAGAGTCTCAGTGTCCTGTCCTGTCGGGAGCAATGGGCTGGAGACCAGAGTCTGTGTGTCCTGTCCTGTCGAGAGCAGTGGGCTGGAGAGCAGAGTCTGTGTGTGCTGTCCGGTCGAGAGCAGTGGGCTGGAGTGCAGAGTCTGTGTGTCCTGTCCTGTCGGGAGCAGTGGGCTGGAGAGCAGAGTCTGTGTGTCCTGTCCTGTCGAGAGCAGTGGGCTGGAGACCAGAGTCTGTGTGTGCTGTCCTGTCGGGAGCAGTGGGCTGGAGAGCAGAGTCTGTGTGTGCTGTCCTGTCGGGAGCAGTGGGCTGGAGAGCAGAGTCTGTGTGTCCTGTCCTGTTGGGAGCAGTGGGGTGGAGAGCAGAGTCTGTGTGTGCTGTCCTGTTGGGAGCAGTGGGGTGGAGAGCAGAGTCTGTGTGTGCTGTCCTGTCGAGAGCAGTGGGCTGGAGAGCAGAGTCTGTGTGCCTTGTCCTGTCGGGAGCAGTGGGCGGGAGACCAGAGTCTGTGTGTCCTGTCCTGTTGGGAGCAGTGGGGTGGAGAGCAGAGTCTGTGTGTGCTGTCCTGTCGGGAGCAGTGGGCTGGAGAGCAGAGTCTGTGTATCCTGTCCTGTCGGGAGCAGTGGGCTGGAGAGCAGAGTCTGAGTGTCCTGTCCTGTCGGGAGCAGTGGGCTGGAGAGAAGAGTCTGTGTCCTGTCCTGTCGGGAGCAGTGGGCTGGAGAGCAGAGACTGTGTGTGCTGTCCTGTCGGGAGCACTGGGCTGGAGAGCAGAGTCTGTGTGTGCTGTCCTGTCGGGGGCAGTGGGCTGGATAGCAGAGTCTGTGTGTCCTGTCCTGTCGAGAGCATTGGGCGGGAGAGCAGAGTCTGTGTGTCCTGTCCTGTCGGGAGCAGTGGGCTGGAGAGCAGAGTCTGTGTGTTCTGTCCTGTCGGGAGCAGTGGGCTGGATAGCAGAGTCTGTGCGTCCTGTTCTGTCGGGAGCAGTGGGCTGGAGAGCAGAGTCTGTGTTTCCTGTCCTGTAGGGAGCAGTGGGCTGGAGACCAGAGTCTGTGTGTGCAGTGCTGTCGGGAGCAGTGGGCTGGAGAGCAGAGTCTGTGTGTCCTGTCCTGTCGGGAGCAATGGGCTGGAGAGCAGAGTCTGTGTGTCCTGTCCTGCCGAGAGCAGTGGGCTGGAGACCAGAGTCTGTGTGTCCTGTCCTGTCGAGAGCAGTGGGCTGGAGAGCAGAGCCTGTGTGTGCTGTCCTGTCGGGAGCAGTGGGGTGGAGAGCAGAGTTTGTTTTTCTTGTCCTGTCGGGATCAGTGGGCTGGAGAGCAGAGTCTGTGTGTCCTGTCCTGTCGGGAGCAGTGGGCTGGAGAGCAGAGTCTGTGTGTGCTGTCCTGTCGGGAGCAGTGGGCTGGAGAGCAGAGTCTGTGTGTGCTGTCCTGTCGGGAGCAGTGGGATGGAGAGCAGAGTCTGCGTGTGCTGTCCTGTCGGGAGCAGTGGGACGGAGAGCAGAGTCTGTGTATCCTGTCCTGTCGGGAGCAGTGGGCTGGAGACCAGAGTCTGTGTGTGCTGTCCTGTCGGGAGCAGTGGGATGGAGAGCAGAGTCTGTCTGTGCTGTCCTGTCGAGAGCAGTGGGCTGGAGAGCAGAGTCTGTGTGTCCTGTCCTGTCGGGAGCAGTGGGCTGGAGAGCAGAGTCTGTGTGCTGTCCTGTCGGGAGCAGTGGGCTGGAGAGCAGAGTCTGTGTGTGCTGTCCTGTCGGGAGCAGTGGGCTGGAGAGCAGAGTCTGTGTGTACTGTACTTTCGGGAGCAGTAGGCTGGAGAGCAGAGTCTGTGTGTCCTGTCCTGTTGGGAGCAGTGGGCTGGAGAGCAGAGTCTGTGTGTCTTGTCCTGTCGGGAGCAGTGGGGTGGAGAGCAGAGTCTGTGTGTGCTGTCCTGTCGGGAGCAGTGGGCTGGAGAGCAGAGTCTGTGTGTGCTGTCCTGTCGGGGGCAGTGGGCTGGAGAGCAGAGTCTGTGTGTCCTGTCCTGTCGAGAGCAGTGGGCTGGAGAGCAGACTCTGTGTGTGCTGTCCTGTCGGGAGCAGTGGGCTGGAGAGCAGACTCTGTGTATCCTGTCCTGTCGGGAGCAGTGGGCTGGAGACCAGAGTCTGTGTGTGCTGTCCTGTCGGGAGCAGTGGGCTGGAGAGCAGAGTCTGTGTATCCTGTCCTGTCGGGAGCAGTGGCCTGGAGACCAGAGTCTGTGTGTGCTGTCCTGTCGGGAGCAGTGGGCTGGAGAGCAGAGTCTGTGTGTCCTGTCCTTTCGAGAGCAGTGGGCTGGAGAGCAGAGTCTGTGTGTCCTGTCCTGTCGGGAGCAGTGGGCTGGAGAGCAGAGACTGTGTGTGCTGTCCTGTCGGGAGCAGTGGGCTGGACAGCAGAGTCTGTGTCTCCTGTCCTGTCGGGAGCAGTGGGCTGGAGACCAGAGTCTGTGTGTCCTGTCCTGTCGGGAGCAGTGGGCTGGAGAGCAGAGTCTGTGTGTCCTGTCCTGTCGGGAGCAGTGGGCTGGAGAGCAGAGTCTGAATGTCCTGTCCTGTCGGGAGCAGTGGGCTGGAGAGCAGAGTCTGTGTGTCCTGTCCTGTCGGGAGCAGTGGGCTGGAGAGCAGAGTCTGTGTGTTCTGTCCTGTCGGGAGCAGTGGGCTGGAGAGCAGACTCTGTGTGTGCTGTCCTGTCGGGAGCAGTGGGCTGGAGAGCAGAGTCTGTGTATCCTGTCCTGTCGGGAGCAGTGGGCTGGAGACCAGAGTCTGTGTGTGCTGTCCTGTCGGGAGCAGTGGGCTGGAGAGCAGAGTCTGTGTATCCTGTCCTGTCGGGAGCAGTGGCCTGGAGAGCAGAGTCTGTGTGTCCTGTCCTTTCGAGAGCAGTGGGCTGGAGAGCAGAGTCTGTGTGTCCTGTCCTGTCGAGAGCAGTGGGACGGAGAGCAGAGTCTGTGTATCCTGTCCTGTCGGGAGCAGTGGGCTGGAGACCAGAGTCTGTGTGTGCTGTCCTGTCGGGAGCAGTGGGATGGAGAGCAGAGTCTGTCTGTGCTGTCCTGTCGAGAGCAGTGGGCTGGAGAGCAGAGTCTGTGTGTCCTGTCCTGTCGGGAGCAGTGGGCTGGAGAGCAGAGTCTGTGTGCTGTCCTGTCGGGAGCAGTGGGCTGGAGAGCAGAGTCTGTGTGTGCTGTCCTGTCAGGAGCAGTGGGCTGGAGAGCAGAGTCTGTGTGTGCTGTACTGTCGGGAGCAGTGGGCTGGAGAGCAGAGTCTGTGTGTCCTGTCCTGTTGGGAGCAGTGGGCTGGAGAGCAGAGTCTGTGTGTCTTGTCCTGTCGGGAGCAGTGGGGTGGAGAGCAGAGTCTGTGTGTGCTGTCCTGTCGGGAGCAGTGGGCTGGAGAGCCGAGTCTGTGTGTGCTGTCCTGTCGGGGGCAGTGGGCTGGAGAGCAGAGTCTGTGTGTGCTGTCCTGTCGAGAGCAGTGGGCTGGAGAGCAGACTCTGTGTGTGCTGTCCTGTCGGGAGCAGTGGGCTGGAGAGCAGACTCTGTGTGTGCTGTCCTGTCGGGAGCAGTGGGCTGGAGACCAGAGTCTGTGTGTGCTGTCCTGTCGGGAGCAGTGGGCTGGAGAGCAGAGTCTGTGTATCCTGTCCTGTCGGGAGCAGTGGGCTGGAGAGCAGAGACTGTGTGTGCTGTCCTGTCGGGAGCAGTGGGCTGGACAGCAGAGTCTGTGTCTCCTGTCCTGTCGGGAGCAGTGGGCTGGAGACCAGAGTCTGTATGTGCTGTCCTTTCGGGAGTGGTGCGCTGGAGACCAGAGTCTGTGTGTCCTGTCCTGTCGGGAGCAGTGGGCTGGAGAGCAGAGTCTGTGTGTCCTGTCCTGTCGAGAGCAGTGGGCTGGAGACCAGAGTCTGTGTGTCCTGTCCTGTCGGGAGCAGTGGGCTGGAGAGCAGAGTCTGTGTGTCCTGTCCTGTCGGGAGCAGTGGGCTGGAGAGCAGAGTCTGAATGTCCTGTCCTGTCGGGAGCAGTGGGCTGGAGAGCAGAGTCTGTGTGTCCTGTCCTGTCGGGAGCAGTGGGCTGGAGAGCAGAGTCTGTGTGTTCTGTCCTGTCGGGAGCAGTGGGCTGGAGAGCAGAGTCTGAATGTCCTGTCCTATCGGGAGCAGTGGGCTGGAGAGCAGAGTCTGTGTGTCCTGTCCTGTCGGGAGCAGTGGGCTGGAGAGCAGAGTCTGTGTGTTCTGTCCTGTCGGGAGCAGTGGGCTGGAGAGCAGAGTCTGTGTGTGCTGTCCTGTCGGGAGCAGTGGGCTGGAGACCAGAGTCTGTGTGTCCTGTCCTGTCGGGAGCAGTGGGCTGGAGAGCAGAGTCTGTGTGTCCTGTCCTGTCGGGAGCAGTGGGCTGGAGAGCAGAGTCTGTGTGTGCTGTCCTGTCGAGAGCAGTGGGCTGGAGACCAGAGTCTGTGTGTCCTGTCCTGTCGAGAGCAGTGGGCTGGAGACCAGAGTCTGTGTGTCCTGTCCTGTCGAGAGCAGTGGGCTGGAGAGCAGAGTCTGTGTGTCCTGTCCTGTCGAGAGCAGTGGGCTGGAGACCAGAGTCTGTGTGTCCTGTCCTGTCGAGAGCAGTGGGCTGGAGAGCAGAGTCTGTGTGTCCTGTCCTGTCGAGAGCAGTGGGCTGGAGAGCAGAGTCTGTGTGTGCTGTCCTGTCGGGAGCAGTGGGGTGGAGAGCAGAGTCTGTGTGTCCTGTCCTGTCGAGAGCAGTGGGTTGGAGTGCAGAGTCTGTGTGTGCTGTCCTGTCGGGAGCAGTGGGTTGGAGAGCAGAGTCTGTCTGTCCTGTCGAGAGCAGAGGGCTGGAGAGCAGAGTCTGTGTGTCCTGTCCTATCGAGAGCAGTGGGCTGGAGACCAGAGTCTGTGTGTCCTGTCCTGTCGGGAGCAGTGGGCTGGAGAGCAGAGTCTGTGTGTGCTGTCCTGCCGAGAGCAGTGGGCTGGAGAGCAGAGTCTGTGTGTCCTGTCCTGCCGAGAGCAGTGGGCTGGAGACCAGAGTCTGTGTGTCCTGTCCTGTCGAGAGCAATGGGCTGGAGAGCAGAGTCTGTGTGTCCTGTCCTGCCGAGAGCAGTGGGCTGGAGACCAGAGTCTGTGTGTCCTGTCCTGTCGGGAGCAATGGGCTGGAGAGCAGAGTCTGTGTGTCCTGTCCTGCCGAGAGCAGTGGGCTGGAGACCAGAGTCTGTGTGTCCTGTCCTGTCGAGAGCAGTGGGCTGGAGAGCAGAGCCTGTGTGTGCTGTCCTGTCGGGAGCAGTGGGGTGGAGAGCAGAGTTTGTTTTTCTTGTCCTGTCGGGATCAGTGGGCTGGAGAGCAGAGTCTGTGTGTCCTGTCCTGTCGGGAGCAGTGGGCTGGAGAGCAGAGTCTGTGTGTGCTGTCCTGTCGGGAGCAGTGGGCTGGAGAGCAGAGTCTGTGTGTGCTGTCCTGTCGGGAGCAGTGGGATGGAGAGCAGAGTCTGCGTGTGCTGTCCTGTCGGGAGCAGTGGGACGGAGAGCAGAGTCTGTGTATCCTGTCCTGTCGGGAGCAGTGGGCTGGAGACCAGAGTCTGTGTGTGCTGTCCTGTCGGGAGCAGTGGGATGGAGAGCAGAGTCTGTCTGTGCTGTCCTGTCGAGAGCAGTGGGCTGGAGAGCAGAGTCTGTGTGTCCTGTCCTGTCGGGAGCAGTGGGCTGGAGAGCAGAGTCTGTGTGCTGTCCTGTCGGGAGCAGTGGGCTGGAGAGCAGAGTCTGTGTGTGCTGTCCTGTCGGGAGCAGTGGGCTGGAGAGCAGAGTCTGTGTGTACTGTACTTTCGGGAGCAGTGGGCTGGAGAGCAGAGTCTGTGTGTCCTGTCCTGTTGGGAGCAGTGGGCTGGAGAGCAGAGTCTGTGTGTCTTGTCCTGTCGGGAGCAGTGGGGTGGAGAGCAGAGTCTGTGTGTGCTGTCCTGTCGGGAGCAGTGGGCTGGAGAGCAGAGTCTGTGTGTGCTGTCCTGTCGGGGGCAGTGGGCTGGAGAGCAGAGTCTGTGTGTCCTGTCCTGTCGAGAGCAGTGGGCTGGAGAGCAGACTCTGTGTGTGCTGTCCTGTCGGGAGCAGTGGGCTGGAGAGCAGACTCTGTGTATCCTGTCCTGTCGGGAGCAGTGGGCTGGAGACCAGAGTCTGTGTGTGCTGTCCTGTCGGGAGCAGTGGGCTGGAGAGCAGAGTCTGTGTATCCTGTCCTGTCGGGAGCAGTGGCCTGGAGACCAGAGTCTGTGTGTGCTGTCCTGTCGGGAGCAGTGGGCTGGAGAGCAGAGTCTGTGTGTCCTGTCCTTTCGAGAGCAGTGGGCTGGAGAGCAGAGTCTGTGTGTCCTGTCCTGTCGGGAGCAGTGGGCTGGAGAGCAGAGACTGTGTGTGCTGTCCTGTCGGGAGCAGTGGGCTGGACAGCAGAGTCTGTGTCTCCTGTCCTGTCGGGAGCAGTGGGCTGGAGACCAGAGTCTGTGTGTCCTGTCCTGTCGGGAGCAGTGGGCTGGAGAGCAGAGTCTGTGTGTCCTGTCCTGTCGGGAGCAGTGGGCTGGAGAGCAGAGTCTGAATGTCCTGTCCTGTCGGGAGCAGTGGGCTGGAGAGCAGAGTCTGTGTGTCCTGTCCTGTCGGGAGCAGTGGGCTGGAGAGCAGAGTCTGTGTGTTCTGTCCTGTCGGGAGCAGTGGGCTGGAGAGCAGACTCTGTGTGTGCTGTCCTGTCGGGAGCAGTGGGCTGGAGAGCAGAGTCTGTGTATCCTGTCCTGTCGGGAGCAGTGGGCTGGAGACCAGAGTCTGTGTGTGCTGTCCTGTCGGGAGCAGTGGGCTGGAGAGCAGAGTCTGTGTATCCTGTCCTGTCGGGAGCAGTGGCCTGGAGACCAGAGTCTGTGTGTGCTGTCCTGTCGGGAGCAGTGGGCTGGAGAGCAGAGTCTGTGTATCCTGTCCTGTCGGGAGCAGTGGGCTGGAGAGCAGAGTCTGTGTGTCCTGTCCTTTCGAGAGCAGTGGGCTGGAGAGCAGAGTCTGTGTGTCCTGTCCTGTCGAGAGCAGTGGGACGGAGAGCAGAGTCTGTGTATCCTGTCCTGTCGGGAGCAGTGGGCTGGAGACCAGAGTCTGTGTGTGCTGTCCTGTCGGGAGCAGTGGGATGGAGAGCAGAGTCTGTCTGTGCTGTCCTGTCGAGAGCAGTGGGCTGGAGAGCAGAGTCTGTGTGTCCTGTCCTGTCGGGAGCAGTGGGCTGGAGAGCAGAGTCTGTGTGCTGTCCTGTCGGGAGCAGTGGGCTGGAGAGCAGAGTCTGTGTGTGCTGTCCTGTCAGGAGCAGTGGGCTGGAGAGCAGAGTCTGTGTGTGCTGTACTGTCGGGAGCAGTGGGCTGGAGAGCAGAGTCTGTGTGTCCTGTCCTGTTGGGAGCAGTGGGCTGGAGAGCAGAGTCTGTGTGTCTTGTCCTGTCGGGAGCAGTGGGGTGGAGAGCAGAGTCTGTGTGTGCTGTCCTGTCGGGAGCAGTGGGCTGGAGAGCCGAGTCTGTGTGTGCTGTCCTGTCGGGGGCAGTGGGCTGGAGAGCAGAGTCTGTGTGTCCTGTCCTGTCGAGAGCAGTGGGCTGGAGAGCAGACTCTGTGTGTGCTGTCCTGTCGGGAGCAGTGGGCTGGAGAGCAGACTCTGTGTGTGCTGTCCTGTCGGGAGCAGTGGGCTGGAGACCAGAGTCTGTGTGTGCTGTCCTGTCGGGAGCAGTGGGCTGGAGAGCAGAGTCTGTGTATCCTGTCCTGTCGGGAGCAGTGGGCTGGAGAGCAGAGACTGTGTGTGCTGTCCTGTCGGGAGCAGTGGGCTGGACAGCAGAGTCTGTGTCTCCTGTCCTGTCGGGAGCAGTGGGCTGGAGACCAGAGTCTGTATGTGCTGTCCTTTCGGGAGTGGTGCGCTGGAGACCAGAGTCTGTGTGTCCTGTCCTGTCGGGAGCAGTGGGCTGGAGAGCAGAGTCTGTGTGTCCTGTCCTGTCGAGAGCAGTGGGCTGGAGACCAGAGTCTGTGTGTCCTGTCCTGTCGGGAGCAGTGGGCTGGAGAGCAGAGTCTGTGTGTCCTGTCCTGTCGGGAGCAGTGGGCTGGAGAGCAGAGTCTGAATGTCCTGTCCTGTCGGGAGCAGTGGGCTGGAGAGCAGAGTCTGTGTGTCCTGTCCTGTCGGGAGCAGTGGGCTGGAGAGCAGAGTCTGTGTGTTCTGTCCTGTCGGGAGCAGTGGGCTGGAGAGCAGAGTCTGAATGTCCTGTCCTGTCGGGAGCAGTGGGCTGGAGAGCAGAGTCTGTGTGTCCTGTCCTGTCGGGAGCAGTGGGCTGGAGAGCAGAGTCTGTGTGTTCTGTCCTGTCGGGAGCAGTGGGCTGGAGAGCAGAGTCTGTGTGTGCTGTCCTGTCGGGAGCAGTGGGCTGGAGACCAGAGTCTGTGTGTCCTGTCCTGTCGGGAGCAGTGGGCTGGAGAGCAGAGTCTGTGTGTCCTGTCCTGTCGGGAGCAGTGGGCTGGAGAGCAGAGTCTGTGTGTGCTGTCCTGTCGAGAGCAGTGGGCTGGAGACCAGAGTCTGTGTGTCCTGTCCTGTCGAGAGCAGTGGGCTGGAGACCAGAGTCTGTGTGTCCTGTCCTGTCGAGAGCAGTGGGCTGGAGAGCAGAGTCTGTGTGTCCTGTCCTGTCGAGAGCAGTGGGCTGGAGACCAGAGTCTGTGTGTCCTGTCCTGTCGAGAGCAGTGGGCTGGAGAGCAGAGTCTGTGTGTCCTGTCCTGTCGAGAGCAGTGGGCTGGAGAGCAGAGTCTGTGTGTGCTGTCCTGTCGGGAGCAGTGGGGTGGAGAGCAGAGTCTGTGTGTCCTGTCCTGTCGAGAGCAGTGGGTTGGAGTGCAGAGTCTGTGTGTGCTGTCCTGTCGGGAGCAGTGGGTTGGAGAGCAGAGTCTGTCTGTCCTGTCGAGAGCAGAGGGCTGGAGAGCAGAGTCTGTGTGTCCTGTCCTATCGAGAGCAGTGGGCTGGAGACCAGAGTCTGTGTGTCCTGTCCTGTCGGGAGCAGTGGGCTGGAGAGCAGAGTCTGTGTGTGCTGTCCTGCCGAGAGCAGTGGGCTGGAGAGCAGAGTCTGTGTTTCCTGTCCTGTCGGGAGCAGTGGGCTGGAGACCAGAGTCTGTGTTTCCTGTCCTGTCGGGAGCAGTGGGCTGGAGAGCAGAGTCTGTGTGTCCTGTCCTGTCGGGAGCAGTGGGGTGGAGAGCAGAGTCTGTGTGTCCTGTCCTGTCGGGAGCAGTGGGCTGGAGAGCAGAGTCTGTGTTTCCTGTCCTGTCGGGAGCAGTGGGCTGGAGACCAGAGTCTGTGTGTGCTGTCCTGTCGGGAGCAGTGGGCTGGAGAGCAGAGTCTGTGTATGCTGTCCTGTCGGGAGCAGTGGGCTGGAGAGCAGAGTCTGTGTGTCCTGTCCTGTCGGGAGCAGTGGGCTGGAGAGCAGAGTCTGTGTGTCCTGTCCTGTCGGGAGCAGTGGGCTGGAGAGCAGAGTCTGTGTGTCCTGTCCTGTCGGGAGCAGTTGGCTGGAGAGCAGAGTCTGTGTGTCCTGTCCTGTCGAGAGCAGTGGGCTGGAGAGCAGAGTCTGTGTGTCCTGTCCTGTCGAGAGCAGTGGGCTGGAGAGCAGAGTCTGTGTGTCCTGTCCTGTCGAGAGCAGTGGGCTGGAGAGCAGAGTCTGTGTGTCCTGTCCTGTCGAGAGCAGTGGGCTGGAGAGCAGAGTCTCAGTGTCCTGTCCTTTCGGGAGCAGTGGGCTGGAGAGCAGAGTCTGTGTGTCCTGTCCTGTCGGGAGCAGTGGGCTGGAGAGCAGAGTCTCAGAGTCCTGTCCTGTCGGGAGCAGTGGGCTGGAGAGCAGAGTCTGTGTGTCCTGTCCTGTCGGGAGCAGTGGGCTGGAGAGCAGAGACGGTGTGTCCTGTCCTGTCGGGAGCAGTGGGCTGGAGAGCAGAGTCTGTGTGTCCTGTCCTGTCGGGAGCAGTGGCCTGGAGAGCAGTGTCTGTGTGTTCTGTCCTGTCGGGTGCAGTGGGCTGGAGAGCAGAGTCTGTGTGTCCTGTCCTGTCGGGAGCAGTGGGCTGGAGACCAGAGTGTGTGTGTCCTGTCCTGTCGGGAGCAGAGGGCTGGAGACCAGAGTCTGTGTGTCCTGTCCTGTCGAGAGCAGTGGGCTGGAGAGCAGAGTCTGTGTGTCCTGTCCTGTCGAGAGCAGTGGGCTGGAGAGCAGAGTCTGTGTGTCCTGTCCTGTCGGGAGCAGTGGGCTAGAGAGCAGATTCTGTGTGCCCTGTCCTATCGAGAGCAGTGGGCTGGAGACCAGAGTCTGTGTGTGCTGTCCTGTCGGGAGCAGTGGGGTGGAGAGCAGAGTCTGTGTTTCCTGTCCTGTCGGGAGCAGTGGGCTGGAGAGCAGAGTCTTTGTGTCCTGTCCTGTCGGGAGCAGTGGGCTGGAGAGCAGAGTCTGTGTGTCCTGTCCTGTCGAGAGCAGTGGGCTGGAGACCAGAGTCTGTGTGTGCTGTCCTGTCGGGAGCAGTGGGCTGGAGAGCAGAGTCTGTGTATCCTGTCCTGTCGGGAGTAGTGGGCTGGAGAGCAGAGTCTGTGTGTCCTGTCCTGTCGAGAGCAGTGGGCTGGAGAGCAGAGACTGTGTGTGCTGTCCTGTCGGGAGCACTGGGCTGGAGAGCAGAGTCTGTGTGTCCTGTCCTGTCGGGAGCAGTGGGCTGGAGACCAGAGTCTGTGTGTCCTGTCCTGTCGAGAGCAGTGGGCTGGAGAGCAGAGCCTGTGTGTGCTGTCCTGTCGGGAGCATTGGGCTGGAGAGCAGAGTTTGTTTTTCTTGTCCTGTCGGGATCAGTGGGCTGGAGAGCAGAGTCTGTGTGTCCTGTCCTGTCGGGAGCAGTGGGCTGGAGAGCAGAGTTATTGTGTGCTGTCCTGTCGGGAGCAGTGGGCTGGAGAGCAGAGCCTGTGTGTCCGGTCCTGTCGAGAGCAGTGGGCTGGAGAGCAGAGTCTGTGTGTGCTGTCCTGTCGGGAGCAGTGGGATGGAGAGCAGAGTCTGTGTGTCCTGTCCTTTCGAGAGCAGTGGGCTGCAGAGCAGAGTCTGTGTGTGCTGTCCTGTCGGGAGCAGTGGGACGGAGAGCAGAGTCTGTGTATCCTGTCCTGTCGGGAGCAGTGGGCTGGAGACCAGAGTCTGTGTGTGCTGTCCTGTCGGGAGCAGTGGGATGGAGAGCAGAGTCTGTCTGTGCTGTCCTGTCGAGAGCAGTGGGCTGGAGAGCAGAGTCTGTGTGTCCTGTCCTGTCGGGAGCAGTGGGCTGTAGAGCAGAGTCTGTGTGCTGTCCTGTCGGGAGCAGTGGGCTGGAGAGCAGAGTCTGTGTGTGCTGTGCTGTCGGGAGCAGTGGGCTGTAGAGCAGAGTCTGTGTGTGCTGTCCTGTCGGGAGCAGTGGGCTGGAGAGCAGAGTCTGTGTGTCCTGTCCTGTTGGGAGCAGTGGGCTGGAGAGCAGAGTCTGTGTGTCTTGTTCTGTCGGGAGCAGTGGGGTGGAGAGCAGAGTCTGTGTGTGCTGTCCTGTCGGGAGCAGTGGGCTGGAGAGCAGAGTCTGTGTGTGCTGTCCTGTCGGGGGCAGTGGGCTGGAGAGCAGAGTCTGTGTGTCCTGTCCTGTCGAGAGCAGTGGGCTGGAGAGCAGACTCTGTGTGTGCTGTCCTGTCGGGAGCAGTGGGCTGGAGAGCAGACTCTGTGTGTGCTGTCCTGTCGAGAGCAGTGGGCTGGAGAGCAGAGTCTGTGTGTCCTGTCCTGTCGAGAGTAGTCGGCTGGCGAGCAGAGTCTGTGTGTGCTTTCCTGTCGGGAGCAGTGGGCTGGAGAGCAGAGTCTGAGTGTCCTGTCCTGTCGGGAGCAGTGGGCTGGAGAGCAGAGTCTGTGAGTCATGTCCTGTCGGGAGCAGAGGGCTGGAGAGCAGAGTCTGTGTGTGCTGTTCTGTCGGGAGCAGTGGGCTGGAGACCAGTGTCTGTGTGTCCTGTCCTGTCGGGAGCAGTGGGCTGGAGAGCAGAGTCTGTGTGTGCTGTCCTGTCGGGAGCAGTGGGCTGGAGACCAGAGTCTGTGTGTGCTGTCCTGTCGGGAGCAGTGGGCTGGAGAGCAGAGTCTGTGTGTGCTGTCCTGTCGGGAGCAGTGGGCTGGAGAGCAGAGTCTGTGTGTGCTGTCCTGTCGGGAGCAGTGGGTTGGAGAGCAGAGTCTGAGTGTCCTGTCCTGTCGGGAGCAGTGGGTAGAGAGCAGAGTCTGTGTGTCCTGTCCTGTCGAGAGCAGTGGGCTGGAGAGCAGAGTCTGTGTGTCCTGTCCTGTCGGGAGCAGTGGGCTGGAGAGCAGAGTCTGTGTGTCCTGTCCTGTCGGGTGCAGTGGGCTGGAGAGCAGAGTCTGTGTGTCCTGTCCTGTCGGGAGCAGTGGGCTGGAGAGCAGAGTCTGAATGTCCTGTCCTGTCGGGAGCAGTGGGCTGGAGAGCAGTGCCTGTGTGTCCTGTCCTGTCGGGAGCAGTGGGCTGGAGACCAGAGTCTGAGTGTCCTGTCCTGTCGGGAGCAGTGGGCTGGAGAGCAGAGTCTGTGTGTCCTGTCCTGTCGGGAGCAGTGGGCTGGAGAGCAGAGTCTGTGTGTCCTGTCCTGTCGGGAGCAGTGGGCTGGAGAGCAGAGTCTGTGTGTGCTGTCCTGTCGAGAGCAGTGGGCTGGAGACCAGAGTCTGTGTGTCCTGTCCTGTCGGGAGCAGTGGGCTGGAGAGCAGAGTCTGTGTGTGCTGTCCTGTCGGGAGCAGTGGGCTGGAGAGCAGAGTCTGTGTGTCCTGTCCTGTCGGGAGCAGTGGGCTGGAGAGCAGAGTCTGTGTGTCCTGTCCTGTCGGGAGCAGTGGGCTGGAGAGCAGAGTCTGTGTGTCCTGTCCTGTCGGGAGCAGTGCGCTGGAGAGCAGAGTCTGTGTGTCCTGTCCTGTCGGGAGCAGTGGGCTGGAGACCAGAGTCTGTGTGTGCTGTCCTGTCGGGAGCAGTGGGCTGGAGAGCAGAGTCTGTGTGTCCTGTCCTGTCGGGAGCAGTGGGCTGGAGACCAGAGTCTGTGTGTCCTGTCCTGTCGGGAGCAGTGGGCTGGAGAGCAGAGTCTGTGTGGCCTGTCCTGTCGAGAGCAGTGGGCTGGAGAGCAGAATCTGTGTGTGCTGTCCTGTCGGGTGCAGTCGGGTGGAGAGCAGAGTCTGTGTGTGCTGTCCTGTCGGGAGCAGTGGGCTGGAGATCAGAGTCTGTGTGTCCTGTCCTGTCGGGAGCAGTGGGCTGGAGAGCAGAGTCTGTGTGTCCTGTCCTGTCGGGAGCAGTGGGCTGGAGAGCAGAGTCTGTGTGTCCTGTCCTGTCGGGAGCAGTGGGCTGGAGAGCAGAGTCAGTGTGTCCTGTCCTGTCCGGAGCAGTGGGCTGGAGATCAGAGTCTGTGTGTCCTGTCCTGTCGGGAGCAGTGGGCTGGAGAGCAGAGTCTGTGTGTGCTGTCCTGTCGGGAGCAGTGGGCTGGAGAGCAGAGTCTGTGTGTGCTGTCCTGTCGAAAGCAGTGGGCTGGAGAGCAGGGTCTGTGTGTCCTGTCCTGTCGAGAGCAGTGGGCTGGAGAGCAGAGTCTCTGTGTCCTGTCCTGTCGGGAGCAGTGGGCTGGAGAGCAGAGTCTGTGTGTCCTGTCCTGTCGGGAGCAGTGGGCTGGAGAGCAGAGTCTGTGTGTCCTGTCCTGTCGAGAGCAGTGGGCTGGAGAGCAGAGTCTGTGTGTCCTGTCCTGTCGAGAGCAGTGGGCTGGAGAGCAGAGTCTGTGTGTCCTGTCCTGTCGGGAGCAGTGTGCTGGAGATCAGGGTCTGTGTGTCCTGTCCTGTCGAGAGCAGTGGGCTGGAGAGCAGAGTCTGTGTGTCCTGTCCTGTCGAGAGCAGTGGGCTGGAGAGCAGAGTCTGTGTGTCCTGTCCTGTCGAGAGCAGTGGGCTGGAGAGCAGAGTCCGCGTTTCGTTTTTAACTCAGGTGCGGGAATTCTCGGGTTCCTCGAATTTTGTGTTTCCCACCCGAATCTAAATGGGTGTGTGAGGTTGATGCAATTTAACTCAATTGGCCAATTGATTTCCAACACGTGGGAACCCTTGGTAAATGAGTATTTCCAGTCAGAAAGTCGCAGAATATGACATCATCATTGCTGCTGCGTTTAGGATCTGCAACAAGCCTTGCTTCTTCTGCAGGCTGCCAACCTTTTGGCATTTGCTGATACACTGAGCTGGAAGCAGAATGGCAAGAGAAAGACCGAGGTCGGCACCCCGTTTTGATGACGTTGCCCTGCAGGCTTTAGTGGAGGGAGCAAGAGCTCACAAGGAGGTGCTCTTCCCTTCATCAGGGAGGAAGATGCCTCCCCAGCAGACAAAGGCTGCGTGGTTGCAAGTGGCAGAGGAGGTCAACTCCTTATCGGCTACCCGCAGAACCTGGATACAGTGCAGGAAGAGATTTCATGGCCTTCAGCACACTGGAAAAGTGAGTATGAAGTTCCCATCACTCTCCATCTGATCTCCATTGCCTCTCCTCATCAGCACTCAGCTTTAGCAACCTCTTCCTCCACATCCCACTTGACACTGACATCCATGCACCCTTACCCATTCCCTCTCTCTCTATGCTCACATTCACCTAACTATTCGACTATGCAGCCCTCACACTCCCTATCACTGTGATGCTATGAAAACAACTGACAACACACAGGGAGGGCCCTTGGTCTTGCCACCTCACTCCATCTTTGTCTCCTTCTAAGCATCTATTCTATGGATTCTCTACACTCCTTCATTCTCACTCAAACTCCACTTGTCTCCCTCACTGCAGGAAAAGAGAGCTCACAATAAAAGAGAACGAGCAAGGACAGGAGGAGGGCCACCCTCAGTAGCCCAGCTCGCCCCCTGGGAGGAGGCGATCCTGGAGATCGAGGGAGTGGAGGACGATGCGCAAGTGGGGGACAGACAGACGGGTGCATCACAGCAAGCTGGTGACAGAATAGTTTTCCATCTCTCTCATTGACATTGCATGAGTCGCTGATAATGATTCTGAAGCTATAATAGATGGACTTATGATCATCTACAATATGCAATGTGCATGTAACCTTGGCATCACATCTCTGACTCTTTCCTGAACTCCCCCACAGGACCATCGAAAGCCCCCGCCCCCACTGTCCAGGAGGAAGAGCCTGAGCATCCAGGCTCCTCAGAGGAAGCTGCAACCTCTGAGGGCGCAGCGTCAGCAGAATTCAGCGCACCCAGCACCAGCGCAGACACTCACACCTCAGTGGGACCTACGGGACATAGAGTAGTGTTGTCACCTGGTGTATCACAGCTCACAAGTGAGCATCAGCAGATTGTGGAGACAGGGACAGCAGTGGAGAGTCCTCGTCGGAGGGCGCAGGACTCTGCCAGCTCGGCTCAGCTGCATGTCGACCCTCTGCCTCTAGGTCCATCCATAAGATCAGCAGTGCTGGAACTCCAGGAACAGATGCAGGAGTCTCTGCCAGGTTTTGTCTCCAGGGTCGATGTGAGTGTGGAGCGAATGGAGGAGTCCAGAGCGAACATGAGCAGAGCCTTTGTGGAGTCATTGGCGCATGAACGCATCACCAAGGAAAGGATGGCAACCTCCATGGAGGAGATAAGTCGCCAGGGTATGGAAAACATGGTGAGTGTTCATAATAGAATGACATCTCTTGAGGAGCGATGGACATCTATTGAACCGAGAAACCAGACCTTCATGGAAGTCCTTCTGAGTAAGACTGCCAGTGCAGATACGGGTCCCCATGGCCCCCTGATGTGCAGCAAGATGCTCTCAAGCCACTTCCAAGCGCTGGTCCCTTCTGGCCTGTGCAGCTTCAGGTGGGTGAGCAGCAGCCTGGCGCTCCTGTTGCTGCTGCTGTTGTTCCTGGTTCTGCTGGTGCCGCGGCTGGTGTTCAAGCTCATCTAATGCCCAGAAGGGAAGGAAATAAATGGCTCCCATGCTTCTGGTATATGCCTCCATTGAGGAAGCGCTGAGTGAAGGTGTCGAGCGGGGTTTCCCACGAGGTCACACTGGAGATGGGTGTGAGGCTCCAACCTTCCACAGGTGTGGTTAAGCCTTCTAAACGTTGCCCCAGGCCTGAAACAACAAAGTCCTGCCACCTGCAAATGATGACTGATCAAATCTCCTCTTTAATGGTTGACCTGCAGCTGATAGTCAGCAAGCCAATAGTGCTCCCGCCAGGTTTCACAGGCGTGATCCCCACCAGGCGTGTTTTACGTGGGAAAAGGGTTAAACAGGCAAAGGCCTGTTAAAATGGGATTATAAAGGCCAATTAGTGCTGTTTAAGGGCCCTAAAGACCAGTCCTGCCTGTTGCAGGCGGGACTGATTCGGGACCATCAGGCACGATTGGGTTAAAATGGCTAGGTGTCGGGAACTAGGCGGGGGGGGGTCCCGACCCCCAGGTTTTGCGATTTTAACCCCCCACTCGCCTCAAAGCCCGCCTGGCGGCTGAGTTAAAATTGAGGCCCGTGTGTCCTGTCCTGTCGAGAGCAGTGGGCTAGAGAGCAGAGTCTGTGTGTCCTGTCCTGTCGAGAGCAGTGGGCTAGAGAGCAGAGTCTGTGTGTGCTGTCCTGTCGGGAGCAGTGGGCTAGAGAGCAGAGTCTGTGTGTCCTGTCCTGTCGGGAGCAGTGGGCTAGAGAGCAGAGTCTGTGTGTGCTGTCCTGTCGAGAGCAGTGGGCTAGAGAGCAGAGTCTGAGTGTCCTGTCCTGTCGAGAGCAGTGGGCTAGAGAGCAGAGTCTGTGTGTGCTGTCCTGTCGGGAGCAGTGGGCTAGAGAGCAGAGTCTGTGTGTGCTGTCCTGTCGGGAGCAGTGGGCTAGAGAGCAGAGTCTGTGTGTCCTGTCCTGTCGGGAGCAGTGGGCTAGAGAGCAGAGTCTGTGTGTCCTGTCCTGTCGGGAGCAGTGGGCTGGAGAGCAGAGTCTGTGTGTGCTGTCCTGTCGGGAGCAGTGGGCTAGAGAGCAGAGTCTGTGTGTGCTGTCCTGTCGGGAGCAGTGGGCTAGAGAGCAGAGTCTGTGTGTCCTGTCCTGTCGGGAGCAGTGGGCTAGAGAGCAGAGTCTGTGTGTCCTGTCCTGTCGGGAGCAGTGGGCTGGAGAGCAGAGTCTGTGTGTGCTGTCCTGTCGGGAGCAGTGGGCTAGAGAGCAGAGTCTGTGTGTGCTGTCCTGTCGGGAGCAGTGGGCTAGAGAGCAGAGTCTGTGTGTGCTGTCCTGTCGGGAGCAGTGGGCTAGAGAGCAGAGTCTGTGTGTGCTGTCCTGTCGGGAGCAGTGGGCTAGAGAGCAGAGTCTGTGTGTCCTGTCCTGTCGGGAGCAGTGGGCTAGAGAGCAGAGTCTGTGTGTGCTGTCCTGTCGGGAGCAGTGGGCTAGAGAGCAGAGTCTGTGTGTCCTGTCCTGTCGGGAGCAGTGGGCTGGAGAGCAGAGTCTGTGTGTCCTGTCCTGTCGGGAGCAGTGGGCTGGAGAGCAGAGTCTGTGTGTGCTGTCCTGTCGAGAGCAGTGGGCTGGAGAGCAGAGTCTGTGGGCTCGATTTTAACTCAGGTGCGGGGAATTGTCGGGTTCCCCAAATTTGGTGTTTCCCACACGAATCTAAATGGGTCTGTGAGATTGATGCAATTTTAACTCGATTGGCCAATTGATCTCCAACGTGTGGGAAGCCTTGACAATTGAGTATTTCCAGTCAGAAAGTCGCAGAATATGACGTCATCATTGCTGCTGCTTTTAAGGCCCACAGCAAGCCTTGCTTCTTCTGCAGGCTTCCAAACTTCACCATTGAGATGGCACAGGAGCCTGCAGGAGCAACGGCCAGCGGGAGGGCAAGAGCGGCCCCCAAATTTGATGAGGCTTCACTCCAGGCATTGCTGGATAGTGCTGGGGCTCACAGGGAGGCCCTGTTCCCTTCTTCAGGGAGGAAGAGGCCTCCCAGTCAGACCAAGGCTGTGTGGCCACAGGTGGCTGGTGAAGTCAACTCCTTGGGGCTCACACGGCGCACCTGGATGCAGTGCAGGAAAAGATTCCGTGACCTTCTTCGCACTGGAAAATTAAGGACTGTATGAAGTTTCCATCACCCTCAATCTGATCCCCATTGCCCTTCCTCACCAACACTCAGCTTGTTGTGTATGTACCTTTAAGAGAAGAACTGATTTTATACTGCAGTACCGGCAGTGATCACCCCTGTATAAAAGGCCCTAGCAGGCTTCTGTACTTCAGTCTGACGTTACCCTCTGTTCAGTAAAATACCTGTTTAATTGTTCTGCCGAAGTCCGTGTATTATTGAGGTGCGGACTTTACAGTGGCGACGAGCAAGTTCGAACTCACCTGCAGTACTGCATCACCTCACGGGGACCTTTCCCTGAGAAGAAGTTTCTTGGAGGTCGAAGTCAGAGCAACGGGCGTCGACCGCGGGCAACCGCCCAAGGATCCATCGGTGTTCGGAGAATTGCGGGAGAGGCTGTGGAGAGCTGAGCTTGGCTCCCCAGTCAAGGTGTTCCAGCAAATCGTGCTGGTAGCAGGTAGTGCGCTGACCCTTCCGGACTGCGGCGGGCTCGAGCTCGATCGAGCGGCTCTGCAAAAGGGGCCGTGCAGCGTCGCCGGGAGGAAAGAGAGAGAGAGAGGGTGGAGCGCACAGGGCGCGGTCGGTGCTCAAGAACCAGGCAGCAGAGAGAAAATAAACGAGGGGAAGGAAAAGTGAGATGCGCCGAAGCCGCGGGTCGCCGCCATTACCCTGTAGAACGCTAGGAGCAGCGTGGCAGCAAGGGGAAGAAGGAAAAGCGCGGGAGGCGCCATTTTATTCCATTGGGGAAGAAGGAAAAGCGCGGGAGGCGCCATTTTATTCCATTGGGGAAGAAGAAAAAGCGCAGGAGGCACCATTTTAAATCACCCAAGATGCCGAAAAGTGGCAGTATCACTGCTTTCGACAACGAGGTAGAAGACCGGACCACGTATGTGGAAAGAATTGAAGTGTACTGCAAGGCAAATGAGGTGGCCGATGGAAAGAAGGCGTCGGTATTATTAAATTTGATGGGCGCGCGAACGTATGGCCTATTGCGGAATTTAATTACCCCAGCTAAACCAATGGAGAAAAGTTTTGAGGAGATTGTTAATATCTTACAGAAACACCTAAACCCTACACCGCCACTGATAGCAGAAAGATTCAAGTTCCATAAAAGAAACCAGCACAAAGATGAGAGCAATGCTGACTATCTTACGGGACTACGCAAGTTATCGAAGCACTGCCAGTTCGGAGCAGGACTGGCAGACACCTTGCGGGATAAGTTTGTCTGCGGGCTCCAGAGTGAAGGAACCCAGAAACTACTTTCGGAATAGGACCAGACGCTAGAACAGGCTTTCAGCGTGGCAGTATCCTACGAAGCAGCAGCACGGGGAGCTGCGGAAATACAACAGAAACCACAAGAATACAGCGCTAACAAAATGGCGTATGGAGCAGAAAAGTGCTATCGCTGCGGCAGAACAACCCATGATCAGAAGGACTGCTGGTCTAAGGACAAAGTATGCAGGCAATGCGGGAAAATGGGACATATAGCAAGAATCTGCAGGTCGGGAAAGAAAACCAACACTACAAGAACTACTAAGGAAAAGTACAAGAAAGTAAAAAAAATGACAGGCAGTAGTTCGGAAGATCAGGAGAGTGATAACGACTTCGGGAGCAGGAGATTAAGTTGTCTAAAGTTAGAACATAAGAAATAGGAGCAGGAGTAGGCCAATCGGCCCCTCGAGCCTGCTCCGCCATTCAATAAGATCATGGCTGATCTGATCCTAACCGCCAATCCACTATCACAGAACCATCTCCTGAATCTAACAGAATTAGACACACGAAATAGGAGCAGGATCAGGCTACACGGCCCCTGGGTCCGCTCCGCTACCCACAGGGCCATGACCGATCCGAACCTAGACTCATGTCCAAATTCCTGCCCGCTCCCCGTAACCCTTAATCCCCTTTACTTCGAGGAAATTGTCTATTTCTGTTTTAAATTTATGTAATGATGTAGCTTCTACAGCTTTTTGGGGCAGCATATTCCATGGACCTACCACCCTCTGAGTGAAGTAATTCCTCCTCATCTCAGTTTTGAAAGAGCAGCCCCTTATTCTAAGACTATGCCCCTGTGGTGATTATTCTCTATGTTTAGTAAGAAGTATTGTGATTGGTTGTTTGTTTCCTGCCTTGGGATATATGTTGTAATCTCATTGGTAGTTGATGTCATGTGATTTGTGGTGGCCATCTTAAATTCAGCTCTTTCCAGCCTTTAGTTGGGACTGGGTGTTGAAGATGTGCTACAGGATTTTTAAGTTAATAAAGCCTAGATTAGAAAGGCAAATCTATTCTTTATTTCAATTTATTAACTTTATGTCAGAATGGAGCGATATCTTCAACCGGAATGATTCAATGCTGACCCTAATTCTGCAGGAGTGGATGATAAATGGAAACATTGGTATTGTACATTTAAAAACTTTTTGGGCGTGTTGGATCAAGAGTCTCTAAATAAGCTGAATATGCTGATGAACTACATTGCTCCGGATGTATATAAGTATATTTTGGACTGTAAAACTTACGAAGTGGGTATTTCTACATTGGAAAAGATTTTTGTTAAACCAAAGAATGAGGTATTTGCACGTCACCTTCTATCTGCCCGTAGGCAGCAGGTGGGAGAATCTTTGGATACTTATTTACAAGCACTTCGGTGCCTTAGTGTTAACTGTAATTATAAGGCCGTGACGGCTGAAGAATATAAGGAAGAATCGGTACGGGATGCTTTTATTAATGGATTACTGTCTAGATCAATTCATCAGCGGTTGTTAGAAAATAAGACTTTGGATCTTACGAGTGCTTTTGAGCAAGCTTCTACATTGGATGTGGCTCAGAGAAGTTCAGATTCTTATGCTCTTTTTAATCGGCCTGTGACTGTGGTTTCGGCAGTTCTGGATGAAAAGGAATTATGTGGACTTAATAGGAGTGGTTTACTAGATTCTGAAACAGTTTCTACTTCAGCGGCTGTTGCCTCTAGGATTCAGAAGTGTTATTTTTGTGGGAACGTCCGGCACCCTCGTCTGAAGTGTCCTGCTCGGGAGGCTGTGTGTAGTAAATGCGGCAAGAGAGGTCATTACGCACGTGTGTGTAAATCATCAGGTTCAATTACCTCCTCTGTGACTATTCAGCCTTTAGATAGGGCGTTTATTGCATCAATTTCTGCTGCATTTGCTCATGGCCTAAACAAAGCTATAGTTATGGCCCAAGTTAATGGGTTGGAAGTGAAGGCCCTTATAGATACTGGCAGTACCGAGAGTTTTATAAGTCTTCAGTTTGCAAAGGAGAAGCATTTGAAAATTTCGCCTGTTTCCTATCAGGTGTGTATGGCTCAGACGACTCTCACTTCACAAGTAGCTGGTTGTTGCCTTGTGAAATTGATTCTTCTAGGTAATACGTATACTGATATCTGTTTTGCCTAATCTCTGTGCGGATATTTTGATTGGTCATGATGTGCTTCAGTTGCACGAGTCTCTCAGTCTTTCATTTGGAGGGACTAAGCCACCTTTATCTATTTGTGGATTAACCTCTTTCTCCATTTCTCCATTATCATTTTTTTCCAATTTGATGCCGGATTGTAAGCCAATTGCTACCAAGTCAAGAAGGTATAGCAGTCAGGATAGAGAATTTATTAATTCTGAAGTTCAACGTCTCTTATTGGAAGGAATCATTGAACCTAATTGTTCGCCTTGGCGGGCACAGGTAGTTGTCATGACTAACGAGAGACATAAGAAACGAATGGTGATAGACTATTCCCAAACTATTAATAGGTATACTCAATTAGATGCGTACCCTTTGCCTAAGATTGATGAGCTTATCAATAAAGTATCTCAGTATAAGGTTTTTAGCACTTTTGACCTAAAGAGTGCTTATCATCAGATTCCTATTGTTAAGAAGGATCAACCATATACGGCCTTTGAGGCTGGTGGAAAGCTGTATCAGTTTTGCCGAATACCATTTGGTGTTACTAATGGTGTTGCTTGTTTTCAATGGGCAATGGATGCTTTTATAAGTGATAACTCTCTCTCTGACACCTTTTCATACTTAGATGACATCACGGTGTGTGGCAAATCAAGGGTGGAGCATGATTCTAATTTAGAAAGATTCCTTCAAGCTGCGGAAAAAGTTGGTTTAACTTTCAATAAAGAGAAGTGTACCTTTTCGACCACTGAGGTAAATCTACTGGGGTACATTATCTCGGGAAACAAGATTAAACCAGACCCAGAACGTCTGCGACCATTGATTGATTTACCTTGTCCTACTAATTCTAAGGCTTTGCAACGAGTTGTTGGACTGTTTTCTTACTATTCTAATTGGATTGCAAATTTTTCACAGAAGATCCGGCCTCTTATTCGGGTTACGACATATCCTCTATCATGGGAGGCCAGGACGTGTTTTGATAATTTTAAAAAGGATATCCTTGGAGTAGTTGTGCATTCTATTGATGAGCAGGTTCCTTTTGTGATTGAGACGGACGCTTCTGATTTTGCAATTGGGGCTACTCTGAACCAAAATGGAAGACCTGTGGCCTTTTTCTCACGTACCTTGAACAATAGTGAAAAAAGGCATTCTTCAATAGAGCAAGAGGCGTATGCAATAGTAGAAGCACTGCGTAAATGGAGACATTATTTATCGGGGCGACATTTTACGTTGGTAACTGATCAAAAGTCTGTGGGCTAGATTTTCAGTTGCTTGCGCCAGCAGTTAGCGCCTTAAGAGAAGTGATTTTCGGGCGCTATGCGTGTAGCGCCCGGGCGCAGCGCAGTTTGCGGCCCACCCCAAATTAAGTTGCCCGTTAGCGCCGGCGCAAAGTTTAGCGCCCGCCCGGATGCGCGCGCAGAAAATGACGTCACATCCTCGTGCAACGCCCTTTGGCCGCCCCGATTGCAAACTTCAGTCGGACCGCTCCATTGTGCGGCGGGCGGCCGGAGCGTTTGGAAAAAGGAACGCAACACAACCAGTGCGGGCCCCGGGGGGCGCTAATTAAAGGGAACGTCCTCTCCAGTATAAAGGCCAGCCTTTTTTCAGAAAACAGTCTTGTGCAACGCATTTCTGGAGACACAACAAGGAGGATAGCTAACTGGTTTCAAGCAGCAAGAGCCAGGTATTTTTGGACTCAGGCCATAGCGCTGCAAGTGGCCATTTGGAAATTAGACTGTTTGCCAGGATTTGATGGGGGCTGCATGGGGTGCCAACGCGCAGCTGCAGCGCCATGTCCGTAGGGCTCGCAGACGCATTGTGAGAGGGGCAGCCCTGGCTAGAGGCAGAGGGGGCTACAGGCGTCGGCCACGTAGGCCTTACCCAGTCAGGCTATACCGCCAGCAGCGCTCCTACCTAAACATGAGTGCCGCGCGATGTGCTAGAAGGCTCCGATTCCGAAAGGAGGTGATTGCAGAGATCTGCCACCTGCTTCGCCGAGATCTGCGGCCAAAGCTCAGGTGCAGGACGTCTCTGTCGGTGGAAGTGAAGGTGACGGTGGCACTGAACTTCTATGCCACCGGCTCCTTCCAATATGCTGCTGGGGACATAGCAAACATCTCCCAGTATGGCGCGCATCGCTGCATCCGCCACGTGACCGAAGCACTGT
This sequence comes from Somniosus microcephalus, assembly GCF_052327205.1. Lineage (NCBI taxonomy): Eukaryota > Metazoa > Chordata > Chondrichthyes > Squaliformes > Somniosidae > Somniosus > Somniosus microcephalus. The sequence goes on along the minus strand of NW_028225179.1, from coordinate 69,512,283 downwards.
TTAGAAGGAGAAGCCAATTCATCTCCTTCCCCATGGCCCTCGAGAGCCAGCATCAGCGCGCATTGGGATTTGCCAGACTCGGGGAATTCCCCTTGGTGCAGGGCGCCATTGACTGTACGCATGTGGCTTTGCGGGCCCCTCTGGAGCATGGCGAGCAGTATCGCAACAGGAAGGGCTACCATTCTCTGAATGTGCAGCTGGTATGTGACCACAAGCAGCGCATCATGGCAGTCAATGCCAGCTTCCCAGGCAGCAGCCACGATGCCTTTATCCTGCGGCAGAGTACTGTGCATGACATGTTCCAGGCACAGCCTCCCCCAAGAGGATGGCTCATCGGGGACAAAGGCTATCCTTTGTGCACCTGGCTCATGACCCCGCTCCGCGCGCCCAGGACCGCTGCTGAAGAGGCCTACAACGAGAGCCATCAAACCACCCGCAACATCATCGAGCTAACTATTGGGGTCCTCAAGCAGCGGTTCCGCTGCCTTGATCGCTCCGGAGGAGCTCTCCAGTATTCGCCGGACCGGGTCTCCCAATTTGTGGTGGTTTGCTGCATGCTACACAACCTGGCTATCCGCAGGACTCAGGCACTGCCACCTGACGTTGGACCAGCACCTCAGGAGGAGGAGCAGGAGGAGCATGAGGAGGAGGAGGAGGAGGAGCAGGAGTACGTTCCCAGGAGGGAGCGACCAGGGCCAAGGGCCGCACGACGCCACCTTATTACACGGTACTTCTAAGCCCCCTGTCAGGGAATGGCCAGGGGCCATGAGGGAAGATGAATGCAGCCGCTCCGCAAGCCCTCAGCCGGCGAAGCCAACAAACACTAAGAAGAACAACCATGGAGACTGCATGAATAAAGATAATTTTTTATTGCACATAAATGAAAAGCCCTTCCCACATGAATCCCCAAAAACAATAAACGGGCCCCACAAAAAGCCCAACAAACGACTCACTCCCACAAACTGGGGAGGAGTCACTCCACCTTTCTTCAAACCGGGCCTCAATGTCGGCCTAACGCAAAAAATAAGCCCTCCAAAAGCACAACCATGGGCAAAATAAAGATGGCCACCGCCATATTAAAGGAAAGCTGCCCACACCCCCTACTGAGTGGCCCGCGAGGGCGAGACCTTGGCCAGCCTTTTGCCTCCCCTGCCCGGCCTGCTGCTCCTTCGCAAGCTCTGCCCAGTGGCTGCTGCGAGGCTGGGGGAAGGCGCCTGAGGCTCAGATGCCCTTCCGCCAGATGCCGCTGGGGGGCGGCCTACACGGCGTTTGGGCCTCGAGGGGCCGTCTGCTGAGTGGCGCACCTGAGCCTGGCCACCATCAGCTGCAGCCGCTTGCCCTTGACGCCCCAGTGGGGGAATGGCAGCGACGGATGGCGCAATGTGGGCCAGCTGGCGTCTGGGATGCGCTGGCTGGTGCTGTGGCGCGGTGGCACTCGGCCGGGCCCGCACTGCAGGATCCGCAGCAGTCAGCCGACGGGCGGCTTGCTGGGATGGTCCAGCGCGGCGGCTGCCCTGGCGATGCCTGCCTGAGACAGCGCGTGTGGCAGCAGTGAGTGCCCCTGTGGTCCTGGTGTGCGCGCGCATCACATCCGCCAGGGTCTTGACGGCATCAGTCAGCATGCGGCCACTCGCGGCAGTTGCTGCCCCGAACTCGCGCACACTGGTCGCCAGCGACTCGATGGCCTCAGGCATGCACCCCACCACGCTCATGAGCTCCGTGTGTCGCCGGTCCGAGTCGTCGGCCATCTTATCCAGCTTCCGCACCTCCTCCGAAGTGAAGGTGTCCGGACTGGAGTCGCGACTCTCCCGCTGGGGAGGAGGGGGCCGAACTAGGGGACCCTTGCCGCGTTGGTGACGGCGAGTGTGCCGAGCAGCAGCACTCCCCTCTGATCCTTCCCCCCTTTGGGGGGAAGGCCGCGGGCCACGCGCACGGCTGCTGGGTGGCTGGACGCCACTGGTCCCAGAAGCTGCATTGCCCTGCGACAGTTCCTCCAGGCACTCGTCCAGTGAGGAGGTGTCAAGCATTTCCTCCTCTCCTGCGGGACGTGACTGTTCCCCCGAAGGTCCGGCTTGCTCCTCCTCCTCCTCCTGGTCGGAGGTGCTGTCACTGGCAGCTTCAGGGTCCTGGTCGTCACCAGCTGAAAGCAGGAATGCACAAGAGTAGCTTCAGAGTGAGGAGACGGCGTCAGCGAGGGAGTTAGGACTGGTGGGATTCAGCGCATTGGTGGGACAGTGGCAAAGGAGGTAGCTCGGATGGGCCAGTGCGACGCGAGAGGGCCAAAAGGCGAGGTCCTTACCATTGCCGGGCAGTGGAGGGTCGGATACACCGCACGCTGTGGGGACAATCACACGGGCTCCCATGAGCACACACACGCGCTCCTCCAGCCGAGTGAGCTTCTGCAGCTTGGCGCGGCCACCCCTGGCACGGGCCTGGCGATTAAACGCTACTTTAGCCTGCAAGAGAAAGGACGGGCTGTAAGTGCGCAGTGAAGCCCTGATGTAGTGTGCACTGCCTCCCATGGTGGAATAGCTTGGACAGAGTGAAGCCCTGATGTAGAGTGCACTGCCTCCCATGGTGGAATAGCTTGGACAGAGTGAAGCCCTGATGTAGTGTGCACTGCCTCCCATGGTGGAATAGCTTGGACAGAGTGAAGCCCTGATGTAGTGTGCACTGCCTCCCATGGTGGAATAGCTTGGACAGAGTGAAGCCCTGATGTAGTGTGCACTGCCTCCCATGGTGGAATAGCTTGGACAGAGTGAAGCCCTGATGTAGAGTGCACTGCCTCCCATGGTGGAATAGCTTGGACAGAGTGAAGCCCTGATGTAGTGTGCACTGCCTCCCATGGTGGAATAGCTTGGACAGAGTGAAGCCCTGATGTAGTGTGCACTGCCTCCCATGGTGGAATAGCTTGGACAGAGTGAAGCCCTGATGTAGTGTGCACTGCCTCCCATGGTGGAATAGCTTGGACAGAGTGAAGCCCTGATGTAGAGTGCACTGCCTCCCATGGTGGAATAGCTTGGACAGAGTGAATCCCTGATGTACTGTGCACTGCCTCCCATGGTGGAATAGCTTGGCCAAAGTGTAGAGTGCCGAATGGCCATTTGATGCTCATGACTGTCCCAATGCTGCTGGCTGAGGGCTGGCCAATAGGACTTTCAGCTCCCTTTGCCCATCATGTCAGGTGTACATGCAAGAATGAGGAGGAGACTGGAAAGGCTACTCACCTTCACAATCCTGGTCAGATCGTTGTATTTTTTACGACATTGTTTGTGGGTCCTGGGGGCCTCGCCGGTGAACGTCACCCTCTGGGCGATCTGCTTCCAGGCTTTGGTGTAGTCATGGTGGGTTGGATTCCTCCCACTCTCTGGAAACAAGATCTTGCGCCTCACCTCCAGAGCTGTGACCATTATGTCCAGATCACCCTCTGAGAAGCGCAGGGCACGCTGACGGGCCTTCTCTGGCGTTGCCATGACTCCCTGGGGCTGAGCAGCAGTGTTGAGGCCTCTTTGCAAGGCTGCAGTGTGCAGGGCGTGGCAGCAGACCAATTCGTCCCTTCCCCCTTTAACAGCTGGTCGGCACCACGGGGTCTGCTGTCAGTGCAAAAATGACCGCACCCGCGCTGCGCCCCGCCTGGGCGCTATCCCTCTGGACCGCCGGCTTAGCGCCTAAAGGTAGGAGTGGAACGCCTCTTTTAGCGCTCCACCACTCTCTTAGGGCGAAGCCACTGAATTTCCGGCAACGGGGCGCTACTTTGGGGCGGGCGCTAACTTCGGGCGGGCGCTAAGGTTAGCGCCCCAAAACTGTCTATAGTGAAAATCTAGCCCTGTGTCCTTTATGTTTGATGTCAAACATTTTGGAAAGATTAAGAATGATAAAATAATGAGATGGAGGATTGAGTTGGCATGTTACCATTTTGATATAGTTTATCGTCCGGGGAAGGATAACGTTGCTGCTGATGCGCTGTCGAGGGCTTATTGTTCTGTGATTCACGGAGATACGCTTATTAATCTTCACAATGCCTTATGCCATCCTGGGGCTACGAGGATGATACACTTCGTACGCAGTAAGAATTTGCCCTTTTCAGTTAAAGACGTCAAGCGGATGACTTCATCATGTTCTATCTGTGCTCGGTGTAAACCAAATTTCTTTAAGCCTCAACGAGCTCATCTTATAAAGGCTACTTCTCCTTTTGAACGTTTGAGCATCGATTTCAAGGGGCCTCTTCCTTCAACTACTCAAAACCGATATATATTTACTGTTGTGGATGAGTTTTCAAGGTTCCCTTTTGCTTTTCCTTGCGCAGATGTATCAACTGCTACAGTTATTAAATGTCTGACTCAACTTTTTGTCATCTTTGGGATGCCTGCGTATATCCATTCGGATCAGGGAAGTTCTTTTATGTCTTCCCAGTTGAAGGAATACCTTCAGAGTCGGGGAATTTCTACTAGCAGAACTACCCCGTATAATCCCCAGGGTAATGGACAGTGCGAACGATACAATGGGGTGATCTGGAAGGCAGTTATGTTGGCTTTGACATCCCGGAACCTTAAGAATACACAGTGGGAAATGGTACTGCCTGATGCCCTGCATTCCATTAGATCATTGCTTTCAATGGCTACTAATGTGACCCCCCATGAAAGGCTCTTTAACTATCCGCGGAGATCCACTACGGGATATTCGGTACCTTCATGGCTTACTATGCAGGGACCTGTGCTGCTTCGACGCCATGTTAGATTGTCAAAATATGATCCTTTAGTGGAGGAGGTGGAGCTGTTGGAGGCAAATTCCCAATATGCTCATATTCGATTCCAAGATGGGAAAGAAAGTACCGTTTCAATTAAAGACTTGGCTCCTTGTGGTGGCCAGCCCTCTTCTGAGGATATTAACAATAGTCATGATTCAGATAATGTGGATGCTGTTACAGATACTACGAATATTTCCAATCCGACTGCAGATAATTATACTTCTATTAGTCAGCCCTCGATGGATGTTCATGACCGTCCCAGTTTACCTCCTGATGGGATTTCTAATCCGGAAACCGTTGAAAATTGGGATCTGGATAGCCTTCCTGCAGAAGATACTTCTGTGTCTCCTGGTGTGGGAGGGCAAGGAATTTCACCAAGGTTAAGAAGGTCGACACGAACAAGATATCCGGTCGACCGATTGAAAATGGACTTTTAAATTGATAGTAATGTTTTAAAATTGTTGAAATATTATATTATATTGTTTTAGTTGAGAGATACTTAATACTTATGTGCAATGTTACTATTTGCTGTTGCTCACTTAGTATTGTGTCATGTTGAATAGTTTTATTTTGTCTGTGCATAGTTTTAGTTGTAAATAATTAATTATAAATTGTAAAGGTTATTTAGGATGGCGTATATTTTAAAAGGAGGGGTGAATGTGGTGATTATTCTCTATGTTTAGTAAGAAGTATTGTGATTGGTTGTTTGTTTCCTGCCTTGGGATATATGCTGTAATCTCATTGGTAGTTGATGTCATGTGATTTGTGGTGGCCATCTTAAATTCAGTTCTTTCCAGCCTTTAGTTGGGACTGGGTGTTGAAGATGTGCTACAGGATTTTTAAGTTAATAAAGCCTAGATTAGAAAGGCAAATCTATTCTTTATTTCAGCCCCCTAGTTCTAGTTTCACCCATCATCGGGAACATCTTCCCCGCATCCACCCGATCCAACCCCTTCACAATCTTATATGTTTCAATAAGATCGCCTCTCATTCTTCTGAACTCCAATGAGTACAGTCCCAATCTACTCAACCTCTCCTCATATGTCCATCCCCTCATCCCCGGGATTAACCGAGTGAACCTTCTTTGTACTGACTCGAGAGCAAGTATGTCCTTTCTTAAGTATGGACACCAAAACTGTACGCAGTATTCCAGGTGCGGTCTCACCAATACCTTGTACAACTGAAGCAATGCCTCCCTATTTTTATATTCTATCCCCCTAGCAATGAAAGCCAACATTCCATTGGCCTTCTTAATCACTTGCTGCACCTGCATACTAACCTTTTGAGTTTCGTGCACCAGGACCCCCAGATCCCTTTGCACTTCAGTACTTTCCAGTTTCTTGCCATTAAGATAATAACTTGCTCTACGATTGTTCCTGCCAAAGTGCATAACCTCACACTTTCCAGTATTGTATTCCATCTGCCAAATCTCTGCCCACTTACTTAGCCTGTCGATGTCCCCTTGCAGGTTTTTTATGTCCTCCTCCCTTACTATTTTCCTCCCATCTTAGTATCATCTGCAAACTTTGATATGTTACACTCGGTCCCCTCCTCCAAATCGTTAATATAGATTGTAAAGAGTTGGGGACCCAGCACTGACCCCTGCGGAACACCACTAGTTACTGATTACCAGTCTGAGAATGAACCATTTATCCCAACTCTCTGCCTTCTGTTAGATAGCCAATCCTCTATCCATGCCAGAATATTACCCCCAATCCTGTGATTTTTTATCTCAAGCAATAATCTTTTGTGTGGCACCTTGTCAAATGCCTTTTGGAAGTCTAAATACACTACGTCCACTGGTTCCCCTTTATCCACCCTATACGTTACTTCCTCAAAGAACTCCAGCAAATTTGTCAAACATGACTTCCCCTTCATAAAACCATGCTGACTTTGTCCTAATAAATTATGATTATCCAAATGTCCTGTTACTGTCTCCTTAATAATGGACTCCAAAATTTTACCTACCACAGATGTTAGGCTAACCGGTCTATAGTTTCCAGCCTTCTGTCTACTGCCCTTTTTAAATAAGGGTGTTACATTAGCAGTTTTCCAGTCTGCCGGGACCTTTGCCGAGTCCAGGGAGTTTTGGAAAATTATTACCAATGCATCCACAATCCCTACCGCCACTTCCCTCAAGACCCTAGGATGTAAGCCATCAGGTCCAGGTGATTTATCCGCCTTGAGTCCCATTATTTTACCGAGTACCACTTCCTTAGTGATTTTGATCGTGTTTAGCTCCTCCCCCCCTAGAGCCCCCTGTTTGTCCAGTGTTGGGATATTCTTAGTGTCCTCTACTGTAAAGACTGATACAAAATATTCATTCAGTGTTTTTGCCATCTCCATATTTCCCACCATTAATTTCCCGGTCTCATCCTCTAAGGGACCAACATTTACTTTAGCCACCCTTTTTCTTTTTATATAACTATAAAAACTCTTACTATCTGTTTTTATATTTTTTGCTAATTTACTTTCATAATCTATCTTCCCTTTCTTAATCAATCTTTTTGTTATTTTTTGCTGTCTTTTAAAGTTTTCCCAATCCTCTATCCTCCCACTAGATTTGGCTACCTTATATGCCCTTGTTTTTAGTCGAATACTATCTTTAATTTCTTTACTTAGCCACGGATGGCTGTCTTTTCTTTTACACCCTTTTCTTCTCAGTGGAATATATTTTTTTTGGAAGTTGTAAAATAACTCCTTAAATGTACACCACTGATCATGTATTGTCTTACCCTTTAATCTATTTTCCCAATCCACTCTACTCAATTCCACTCTCATACCTTCATAGTCTCCTTTATTCAAGCTTAGCATGCTTGTTTGAGATCCAACCTTCTCACCCTCTAATTGAATATGGAATTCAACCATGTTATGGTCACTCATTCCAAGGGGATCCTTTACTAGGACATTTTTAATTAATCCTGTCTCGTTACACAGGACCAGATCTAAGGTTGCTTGCCCCCTGGTCGGTTCAGTTACATACTGCTCAAGAAACCCATCCCTAATACACTCAATGAACTCATCCTCAAGGCAGCCCTGCCCAATTTGATTTGTCCAATTAATATGACAGTTAAAATCCCCCATAATTATAGATGTTCCCTTATTACAAGCCTCAACTATTTCCTGATTGATACTCCGTCCAACAGAGTTGCCACTGTTCGGAGGCCTATAGACTACGCCCACTAGTGTTTTTTTCCCCGTATTATTCCTTACCTCCACCCAAACTGTTTCATTATCCTGATCTTTTGACCCAATATCATTTCTCTGTATTACAGTGATTCCTTCCTTTATTAACATAGCCACCCCACCTCCCCTTCCTTCCTGCCTGTCCTTCCTGATCGTTAAATAACCTGGTATGTTTAATTCCCAGACATTGTCACCCTGCAGCCATGTTTCTGTAATGGCCACAAGATCATACCCATATATAGTTATTTGTGCCATTAACTCGTCTATTTTGTTACGAATGCTACGTGCATTCAGATAGAGAACTTTCAAATATGTTTTGTGACACTTAGTTCCTGCTTTTGCCCTTTTTATTACTTTACCTTTTACTCCATACCTTCTGCCCCTTCCTGACACGCTCTGGTTTTTAATTTCCCCACTGCTACCTAAGTCTATGACCTTCTCTGTTGTCATTTTTATTATTTGCTCTCCAGGAACCTCCCCCCCACTAGTTAGTTTAAAGGCCTCTCTACAGCCCTAGTTATATGATCCGCCAGGACTCTAGTCCCAGCACTGGCAAAGTGAAGCCCGTCCCAATGGAACAGCTCCCTCCTGCCCCAGTACTGGTGCCAGTGTCCCAGGAAGCAAAACCCATTTCTCCCACACCAGTCTTTGAGCCACGCATTTAACTCTCTAATTTTATTTGTCCTAGCCAAATTCGCTCGTGGCTCAGGTAATAATCCAGAGATTATTACCCTTGTGGTTCTGCTTTTTAATTTGGCCCCTAGCTGCTCAAACTCCCTCAGCAGAACCTCCTTCCTTGTCCTATCTATGTCATTGGTACCAACATGGACCATGACAACTGGATCCTCCCCCTCCCACTCCAAGTTTCCCTCCAGTCCAGAGGAGATGTCCTTAACCCTGGCACCGGGCAGGCAACACAGCCTTCGGGACTCTCGCTCTCGGCTGCAAAGAACCCTATCTATCCCCCTAACGATACTATCCCCTACCACTACAACATTTCTTTTAACTCCCCCACTTGAATGGCCCCCTGCTCCACGGTGCTGTGGTCAGGTTGCGCATCCTCCCCGCAGTCCCTGTTCCCATCCTCACAGGGAGTAAGAGCCTCGAACCTGTTGGACAAGTGCAAGGGCTGCGGCTCCTCCAACACTACCTCCTGGATCCCCGTACCTGCCTCACTTCGAGCCACACCATCCTGACCCTGGCCACGGACTACATCTGAATTAATTAATCTAATTGGTGTGAATACCTCGTGATACACAGAGTCCAGGTAACTCTCCCCCTCCCTGATGTGTCTCAATGTTTGAAGCTCGGACTCCAGCTCTACAACACGGAGCCGGAGTTCCTCGAGCAGCCAACACTTACTGCAAATGTGATCACCGTGAGCATCAATGGTGTTCACCAGCTCCCACATATTGCAGCAGCAACACATCACCTGATCTCCCATTCTATGTAATTAATTAAATTTATTAATATTATTCTTAAATATCCTCTGCCCCGATTCTAGATGGTGAATATCACACCTTAGAAACTATAAACCAAAGAGATTTAAGCTTAAAAAGGGAGAAATACTTACCAACCAATCACTTACTCGCTTTCTGGTGACATCACACTTGGATTACTTTTTACCTCTCTCCTTCCCTCCGAGTTCCCAGACTGGAGACTGGTACGCCTTACCTGGTCTCTGGGGCCTTTTATAGCCCCGCTCTGCCGCTCAGGATTCCCGCCGACGCTGTGAGGCCTTACCTGGTCTCTGGGGCCTTTTATAGCCCCGCTCTGCCGCTCAGGATTCCCGCCGACGCTGTGAGGCCTTACCTGGTCTCTGGGGCCTTTTATAGCCCCGCTCTGCCGCTCAGGATTCCCGCCGACGCTGTGAGGCCTTACCTGGTCTCTGGGGCCTTTTATAGCCCCACTCTGCCACTCAGGATTCCCGCCGACGCTGTGAGGCCTTACCTGGTCTCTGGGGCCTTTTATAGCCCCGCTCTGCCGCTCAGGATTCCCGCCGACGCTGTGAGGCCTTACCTGGTCTCTGGGGCCTTTTATAGCCCCGCTCTGCCGCTCAGGATTCCCGCCGACGCTGTGAGGCCTTACCTGGTCTCTGGGGCCTTTTATAGCCCCACTCTGCCACTCAGGATTCCCGCCGACGCTGTGAGGCCTTACCTGGTCTCTGGGGCCTTTTATAGCCCCGCTCTGCCGCTCAGGATTCCCGCCGACGCTGTGAGGCCTTACCTGGTCTCTGGGGCCTGTTATAGCCCCGCTCTGCCGCTCAGGATTCCCGCCGACGCTCTGAGGCCTTACCTGGTCTCTGGGGCCTTTTATAGCCCCGCTCTGCCGCTCAGGATTCCCGCCGACGCTGTGAGGCCTTACCTGGTCTCTGGGACTTTTATAGCCCCGCTCTGCCGCTCAGGATTCCCGCCGACGCTGTGAGGCCTTACCTGGTCTCTGGGGCCTTTTATAGCCCCGCTTTGCCGCTCGAGATGCCCGCCGACGCTGTGAGGCCTTACCTGGTCTCTGGGACCTTTTATAGCCCCACTCTGCCGCTCAGGATTCCCGCCGACGCTGTGAGGCCTTACCTGGTCTCTGGTACCTTTTATAGCCCCGCTCTGCCGCTCAGGATTCCCGCCGATGCTGTGAGGCCTTACCTGGTCTCTGGGGCGTTTTATAGCCCCGCTCTGCCGCTCAGGATTCCCGCCGATGCTGTGAGGCCTTACCTGGTCTCTGGGGCCTTTTATAGCCCCGCTCTGCCGCTCAGGATTCCCGCTGACGCTCTGAGGCCTTACCTGGTCTCTGGGGCCTTTTATAGCCCCGCTCTGCCGCTCAGGATTCCCGCCGACGCTGTGAGGCCTTACCTGGTCTCTGGGACTTTTACAGCCCCACTCTGCCGCTCAGGATTCCCGCCGACGCTGTGAGGCCTTACCTGGTCTCTGGGACCTTTTATAGCCCCACTCTGCCGCTCAGGATTCCCGCCGACGCTGTGAGGCCTTACCTGGTCTCTGGGGCCTTTTATAGCCCCACTCTACCGCTCAGGATTCCCGCCGACGCTGTGAGGCCTTACCTGGTCTCTGGGGCCTTTTATAGCCCCACTCTGCCACTCAGGATTCCCGCCGATGCTGTGAGGCCTTACCTGGTCTCTGGGGCCTTTTATAGCCCCACTCTGCCACTCAGGATTCCCGCCGACGCTGTGAGGCCTTACCTGGTCTCTGGGGCCTTTTATAGCCCCGCTCTGCCGCTCGAGATGCCCGCCGACGCTGTGAGGCCTTACCTGGTCTCTGGGACTTTTATAGCCCCGCTCTGCCGCTCAGGATTCCCGCCGACGCTGTGAGGCTTTACCTGGTCTCTGGGACTTTTATAGCCCCGCTCTGCCACTCAGGATTCCCGCCGACGCTGTGAGGCCTTACCTGGTCTCTGGGGCCTTTTATAGCCCCGCTCTGCCGCTCAGGATTCCCGCCGACGCTGTGAGGCCTTACCTGGTCTCTGGGGCCTTTTATAGCCCCGCTCTGCCGCTCAGGATTCCCGCCGACGCTGTGAGGCCTTACCTGGTCTCTGGGGCCTTTTATAGCCCCGCTCTGCCGCTCAGGATTCCCGCCGACGCTGTGAGGCCTTACCTGGTCTCTGGGGCCTTTTATAGCCCCGCTCTGCCGCTCAGGATTCCCGCCGACGCTGTGAGGCCTTACCTGGTCTCTGGGGCCTTTTATAGCCCCGCTCTGCCGCTCAGGATTCCCGCCGACGCTGTGAGGCCTTACCTGGTCTCTGGGGCCTTTTATAGCCCCACTCTGCCGCTCAGGATTCCCGCCGACGCTGTGAGGCCTTACCTGGTCTCTGGGGCCTTTTATAGCCCCGCTCTGCCGCTCAGGATTCCCGCCGACGCTGTGAGGCCTTACCTGGTCTCTGGGGCCTTTTATAGCCCCGCTCTGCCGCTCAGGATTCCCGCCGACGCTCTGAGGCCTTACCTGGTCTCTGGGGCCTTTTATAGCCCCGCTCTGCCGCTCAGGATTCCCGCCGACGCTGTGAGGCCTTACCTGGTCTCTGGGACTTTTATAGCCCCGCTCTGCCGCTCAGGATTCCCGCCGACGCTGTGAGGCCTTACCTGGTCTCTGGGACCTTTTATAGCCCCACTCTGCCGCTCAGGATTCCCGCCGACGCTGTGAGGCCTTACCTGGTCTCTGGTACCTTTTATAGCCCCGCTCTGCCGCTCAGGATTCCCGCCGATGCTGTGAGGCCTTACCTGGTCTCTGGGGCGTTTTATAGCCCCGCTCTGCCGCTCAGGATTCCCGCCGATGCTGTGAGGCCTTACCTGGTCTCTGGGGCCTTTTATAGCCCTGCTCTGCCGCTCAGGATTCCCGCTGACGCTCTGAGGCCTTACCTGGTCTCTGGGGCCTTTTATAGCCCCGCTCTGCCGCTCAGGATTCCCGCCGACGCTGTGAGGCCTTACCTGGTCTCTGGGACTTTTACAGCCCCACTCTGCCGCTCAGGATTCCCGCCGACGCTGTGAGGCCTTACCTGGTCTCTGGGACCTTTTATAGCCCCACTCTGCCGCTCAGGATTCCCGCCGACGCTGTGAGGCCTTACCTGGTCTCTGGGGCCTTTTATAGCCCCACTCTACCGCTCAGGATTCCCGCCGACGCTGTGAGGCCTTACCTGGTCTCTGGGGCCTTTTATAGCCCCACTCTGCCACTCAGGATTCCCGCCGATGCTGTGAGGCCTTACCTGGTCTCTGGGGCCTTTTATAGCCCCACTCTGCCACTCAGGATTCCCGCCGACGCTGTGAGGCCTTACCTGGTCTCTGGGGCCTTTTATAGCCCCGCTCTGCCGCTCGAGATGCCCGCCGACGCTGTGAGGCCTTACCTGGTCTCTGGGACTTTTATAGCCCCGCTCTGCCGCTCAGGATTCCCGCCGACGCTGTGAGGCTTTACCTGGTCTCTGGGACTTTTATAGCCCCGCTCTGCCACTCAGGATTCCCGCCGACGCTGTGAGGCCTTACCTGGTCTCTGGGGCCTTTTATAGCCCCGCTCTGCCGCTCGAGATGCCCGCCGACGTTGTGAGGCCTTACCTGGTCTCTGGGACTTTTATAGCCCCGCTCTGCCGCTCAGGATTCCCGCCGACGCTGTGAGGCCTTACCTGGTCTCTGGGACTTTTATAGCCCCGCTCTGCCGCTCAGGATTCCCGCCGATGCTGTGAGGCCTTACCTGGTCTCTGGGGCCTTTTATAGCCCCACTCTGCCACTCAGGATTCCCGCCGACGCTGTGAGGCCTTACCTGGTCTCTGGGGCCTTTTATAGCCCCGCTTTGCCGCTCGAGATGCCCGCCGACGCTGTGAGGCCTTACCTGGTCTCTGGGACTTTTATAGCCCCGCTCTGCCGCTCAGGATTCCCGCCGACGCTGTGAGGCCTTACCTGGTCTCTGGGACTTTTATAGCCCCGCTCTGCCGCTCAGGATTCCCGCCGACGCTGTGAGGCCTTACCTGGTCTCTGGGACTTTTATAGCCCCACTCTGCCGCTCAGGATTCCCGCCGACGCTCTGAGGCCTTACCTGGTCTCTGGGACTTTTATAGCCCCGCTCTGCCGCTCAGGATTCCCGCCGATGCTGTGAGGTCTTACCTGGTCTCTGGGACTTTTATAGCCCCGCTCTGCCGCTCAGGATTCCCGCCGACGCTGTGAGGCCTTACCTGGTCTCTGGGACTTTTATAGCCCCACTCTGCCGCTCAGGATTCCCGCCGACGCTCTGAGGCCTTACCTGGTCTCTGGGACTTTTATAGCCCCGCTCTGCCGCTCAGGATTTCCGCCGATGCTGTGAGGTTTTACCTGGTCTCTGGGACTTTTATAGCCCCGCTCTGCCGCTCAGGATTCCCGCCGACGTTGTGAGGCCTTACCTGGTCTCTGGGACTTTTATAGCCCCGCTCTGCCGCTCAGGATTCCCGCCGACGCTGTGAGGCCTTACCTGGTCTCTGGGACTTTTATAGCCCCGCTCTGCCGCTCAGGATTCCCGCCGACGCTGTGAGGCCTTACCTGGTCTCTGGGACTTTTATAGCCCCGCTCTGCCACTCAGGATTCCCGCCGACGCTGTGAGGCCTTACCTGGTCTCTGGGGCCTTTTATAGCCCCGCTCTGCCGCTCGAGATGCCCGCCGACGTTGTGAGGCCTTACCTGGTCTCTGGGACTTTTATAGCCCCGCTCTGCCGCTCAGGATTCCCGCCGACGCTGTGAGGCCTTACCTGGTCTCTGGGACTTTTATAGCCCCGCTCTGCCGCTCAGGATTCCCGCCGATGCTGTGAGGCCTTACCTGGTCTCTGGGGCCTTTTATAGCCCCACTCTGCCACTCAGGATTCCCGCCGACGCTGTGAGGCCTTACCTGGTCTCTGGGGCCTTTTATAGCCCCGCTTTGCCGCTCGAGATGCCCGCCGACGCTGTGAGGCCTTACCTGGTCTCTGGGACTTTTATAGCCCCGCTCTGCCGCTCAGGATTCCCGCCGACGCTGTGAGGCCTTACCTGGTCTCTGGGACTTTTATAGCCCCGCTCTGCCGCTCAGGATTCCTGCCGACGCTGTGAGGCCTTACCTGGTCTCTGGGACTTTTATAGCCCCACTCTGCTGCTCAGGATTCCCGCCGACGCTCTGAGGCCTTACCTGGTCTCTGGGACTTTTATAGCCCCGCTCTGCCGCTCAGGATTCCCGCCGATGCTGTGAGGTCTTACCTGGTCTCTGGGACTTTTATAGCCCCGCTCTGCCGCTCAGGATTCCCGCCGACGCTGTGAGGCCTTACCTGGTCTCTGGGACCTTTTATAGCCCCACTCTGCCGCTCAGGATTCCCGCCGACGCTCTGAGGCCTTACCTGGTCTCTGGGACTTTTATAGCCCCGCTCTGCCGCTCAGGATTTCCGCCGATGCTGTGAGGTCTTACCTGGTCTCTGGGACTTTTATAGCCCCGCTCTGCCGCTCAGGATTCCCGCCGACTTTGTGAGGCCTTACCTGGTCTCTGGGACTTTTATAGCCCCGCTCTGCCGCTCAGGATTCCCGCCGACGCTGTGAGGCCTTACCCGGTCTCTGGGGCCTTTTATAGCCCCGCTTTGCCGCTCGAGATGCCCGCCGACGCTGTGAGGCCTTACCTGGCCTCTGGGACTTTTATAGCCCCGCTCTGCCGCTCAAGATTCCCGCCGACGCTGTGAGGCCTTACCTGGTCTCTGGGGCCTTTTATAGCCCCGCTCTGCCGCTCAGGATTCCCGCCGACGTTGTGAGGCCTTACCTGGTCTCTGGGACTTTTATAGCCCCGCTCTGCCGCTCAGGATTCCCGCCGACGCTGTGAGGCCTTACCTGGTCTCTGGGACTTTTATAGCCCCGCTCTGCCGCTCCGGATTCCCGCCGACGCTGTGAGGCCATACCTGGTCTCTGGGACTTTTATAGCCCCGCTCTGCCGCTCAGGATTCCCGCCGACGCTGTGAGGCCTTACCTGGTCTCTGGGACTTTTATAGCCCCGCTCTGCCGCTCAGGATTCCCGCCGACGCTGTGAGGCCTTACCTGGCCTCTGGGACTTTTATAGCCCCGCTCTGCCGCTCAGGATTCCCGCCGATGTTGTGAGGCCTTACCTGGTCTCTGGGACTTTTATAGCCCCGCTCTGCCGCTCAGGATTCCCGCCGATGCTGTGAGGCCTTACCTGGCCTCTGGGACTTTTATAGCCCCGCTCTGCCGTTCAGGATTCCCGCCGACGCTGTGAGGCCTTACCTGGTCTCTGGGACTTTTATAGCCCCGCTCTGCCGCTCAGGATTCCCGCCGACGTTGTGAGGCCTTACCTGGTCTCTGGGACTTTTATAGCCCCACTCTGCCGCTCAGGATTCCCGCCGACGCTGTGAGGCCTTACCTGGTCTCTGGGGCCTTTTATAGCCCCGCCTTGCTGCTCGAGATGCCCGCCGACGCTGTGAGGCCTTACCTGGTCTCTGGGACTTTTATAGCCCCGCTCTGCCGCTCAGGATTCCCGCCGATGCTGTGAGGCCTTACCTGGCCTCTGGGACTTTTATAGCCCCGCTCTGCCGCTCAGGATTCCCGCCGACGCTGTGAGGCCTTACCTGGTCTCTGGGACTTTTATTGCCCCGCTCTGCCGCTCAGGATTCCCGCCGACGCTGTGAGGCCTTACCTGGTCTCTGGGGACTTTATAGCCCCGCTCTGCCGCTCAGGATTCCCGCCGACGCTGTGAGGCCTTACCTGGTCTCTGGGGCCTTTTATAGCCCCGCTCTGCCGTTCAGGATTCCCGCCGATGTTGTGAGGCCTTACCTGGCCTCTGGGACTTTTATAGCCCCGCTCTGCCGTTCAGGATTCCCGCCGATGTTGTGAGGCCTTACCTGGTCTCTGAGACTTTTATAGCCCTGCTCTGCCGCTCAGGATTCCCGCCGACGCTGTGAGGCCTTACCTGGTCTCTGGGACTTTTATAGCCCCGCTCTGCCGCTCAGGATTCCCGCCGACGCTGTGAGGCCTTACCTGGTCTCTGGGACTTTTATAGCCCTGCTCTGCCGCTCAGGATTCCCGCCGACGCTCTGAGGCCTTACCTGGTCTCTGGGACTTTTATAGCCCCGCTCTGCCGCTCAGGATTCCCGCCGACGCTGTTACACAATGTGATCGCAAAGGAGGATCACCGAACCATTTGGGTCACCATCATGATAGCAGGGCCCCAAGTAAAGATGGAATTGGATACAGGATCAGCCCTAACTGTCATGAATCGACGATACTATGAGCGGCTATTCTCACACATACCCTTAAAGGACACGTCCATTGTATTGAAGACATACATGGGGCAAAAAGTCTACCCCAGAGGAAAAATAAGGGTGCCAGTTAAATATAACAGCAAGGAAACACAGAAACTGTATCTATATATACTACAAGATGGAGGACCACCATTATTGGGACGTGAATGGATCCGAAAATACAATTGGATTGGCATTCCATTCAGGCACTAACTGTGACTGACAAAAAGGATGATGACGTCGCACCTGGACGTCTGTCACAAATTCTAACTGATGCGAAAGAGGTGTTCCAACAAGGACTTGGGACTCTAAAATGAGCAAAGGCAACGATAAAAATCGAAAATAACGCAAACACAAAACTTTTTAAGGCCAGACCGGTGCCGTACACGATCCGCCCAGCCGTCGAAGCAGAACTGGAGAGTCTGGAGCGTTCGGGTGTGCTGTCCAAGGTGGACTGGAGCGAGTGGGCCACACCCATCATTCCTGTAATGAAGAAATCATTGAGCAGCACGCCTGGGGAGCCGAAGAAGGTTCACATCTGTGGGGACTTCAAGGTAACTGTGAACCCAGTCCTGCATACAGTACAATATCCACTTCCACGGATAGAAGATATTTTCGCCTCACTATCTGGAGGGAAACGCTTTACGAAGATTGATCTGGCCCAAGCGTATCTACAAATGGAGGTGGAAGAAGCATCTAGGAAATACCTCACGATAAACACTCACAAAGGCCTTTACCAGTACAATCGACTGGTATTCGGGGTAGCATCAGCCCCGGCTATTTGGCAGAGGGCAATGGAACAAGTCCTGCAAGGGATCCCAGGGACCCAGTGTTATTTGGATGACATCCTGGTGACGGGCGAAAATGACAGTGAACACCTTGCCAACCTGGAGCAGGTGCTCACTAGATTGCAGGAACATGGGCTACGAGTCAACTGCCCCAAATGCGAGTTCTTCAGGAGAGAAATCTCGTATTGTGGCCACATGATTGATGAGGAAGGGTTGCGTAAGTCGCCAGACAAGATTGAGGCTGTAGTCAAGGCTCCAGCACCGGAAAATGTTTCGCAACTGAGGTCGTTTCTCGGGCTGGTGAACTACAACCATAAGTTCTTGCCGAATTTATCTACAATTCTGCACCCACTGAACGCCCTGCTGCAAACTGGAGTAACATGGAAATGGAGTGATGAGTGTAAGCGTGCCTTTCAGAAATGTAAATGCCTAATCACTTCAAATGAAGTATTGGCCCACTACAACCCAACACTACCGATTCGGTTGGCATGTGATGCGTCTCTCTACAGAATTGGAGCGGTGCTGTCATACAAATTCCTTGACGGTTCAGAGAGGCCAATAGCCTTTGCGTCGTGCTCGTTAACCTCAGCCGAGCGTAATTACGCCCAGATTGACAGGGAGGCCCTTAGCCTGGTGTGGGGGGTGAAGAAGTTCAATCACTATCTGCACGGGCAGAAATTCACCCTACTGACTGATCATCAGCCCCTGGTCTCCATTTTTAACCCAAAGAAGGGCGTTCCGGTGATGATGGCGCAACGGCTGCAAAGATGGTCACTTTTTCTAGGGGCACATCAGTACGACATAGACTACAAGGGTACAATGCAGCATGGAAATGCTGATGGGCTGTTGCGCCTACCTTTGCCTACGGTAGAGGAAGAACCTGCAGTGGACCCTGTTGAGGTATTCCATGCGACCATAGTCGAATGTCTGCCTGTTACAAATTCAAGTATAGAGAAGGAAACCTGAAATGACCCGACACTCTCTCGGGTCTATGATTTGACGGTGAAGGGATGGCCAGCACTTGGCGACTCACTGTTGCCAGCATTCTCGCCAAGGAGAGAACAGCTGTCACTGTGCCGGGGGACCTTGATGTGTGGATCCCGAGTGGTAATTCCACCCAAGTTGAGAGACAGATTGCTCAATGAGCTTCATGAAGGTCATCTGGGAGGGGTAAAAATGAAAAGCCTAGCCAGGGCGTTTGTGTGGTGGCCGGGAATCGATAAACAAATCGAGGACCTGACCAAGAGCTGCTCAGGATGCCAGAAAGTCCAAAATGCACCACCACAGGCCCCTCTACACACATGGGAGTGGCCCTCATCTCCATGGCAACGGGTACACATTGATTTTGCTGGTCCATTTATGGACTCAATGTTTCTAATCGCCGTGGACACCCATTCAAAATGGCCAGAGGTCATCAAAATGTCCTCCACCACCACGGAGAAAACTATTGCATTCCTACAGACCATCTTCGCCAGGAATGGCTTGCCAGAACGGATTTGCTCCGACAATGGGCCACAGTTTGTGTCCGAGGATTTCCGGAGGTTTCTGAGGAATAATGGGGTGAAACATTACACATCTGCCCCACATCATCCAGCCACAAATGGATTGGCTGAAAGGTTTGTTCAGACCTTTAAAAAGGCAATAAAGGCGATGTATAACTGTAAAGTCCGCGCCTCAATAATACACGGACTTCGAGAGAACAGTTTAACAGGTACTTTACTGAACAAGAGGCAGCTTGAAACTGAAACTACAGAAGCCTGCTAGGGCCTTTTATACAGGGGTGTTCACTGCCAGTACTGCAGTCTAAGACCAGTTATTCCCTTAAAGGTACATACACAACAATTCTTCCCCTTTTAGATAAACAGTACATAACATTCATTTAACAACTAAATAATAACTAATTACAATTACAATTTTCTCAGTAATATATACATCAACTGAAATAGTCATTTATAAGTTCAGTCTTTGAGGAGGCTTCCTGATCCGGACTGGATAGCGCCTTTCTCGAGTATCCTGTTCTGGCGGTGGAGTCAATTCTGGCTCATTGTCATTGGTTGGTTCGTCAGCTTCCAATACCCCTGCTTCTGAGGTAGACACAATCTGTACTTTGGGCTCATTACCAGGTGCATATGCTTGTGGTACAGGTTTGGCTTGTTCCTGTGACTCTAGAA
Source organism: Somniosus microcephalus (assembly GCF_052327205.1). Classification (NCBI taxonomy): domain Eukaryota; kingdom Metazoa; phylum Chordata; class Chondrichthyes; order Squaliformes; family Somniosidae; genus Somniosus; species Somniosus microcephalus. Next base: position 69,492,671 of record NW_028225179.1, on the reverse strand, counting down.
TCTGGTCAGCATGGCGTCTCATGATGCTCTCTCCAACGTCCACTGTGTACATTAGTGGTCCCTGCTGTGTGCATATCGTGCCTGGCTGCCATTTTTCTGTTCGGTAGTCGCGGGCCAAGACTGGTTGCCCTATCTTGAAGCTCCTGGTTGGCTTCTCATTTATGTGCTGGAACTGCTTATCCTCAACATCTCGTCTTATGTTTGGTTTGAGCAAATCCAAGCGACATCTTAGTCTTCGGTTGAAGAACAGTACGGCTGGAGTTTGGTTGGTTACTGCATGTTTCGCATTCCGGTAAGCAAACAGGAAGTTTTCCACCTTGTGTTGCAGCGGTATGTCGTCATTATACATTGCCTTTATGGCCTCTCAGCCAATCCATTTGTGGCTGGATGATATGGGGCAGATGTGTGATGTTTCACCCCATTATTCTTCAGGAACCTCCGGAAATCCTCAGACACAAACTGTGGGCCATTGTCGGAACAGATCTGTTCTGGCAACCCATTCCTGGTGAAGATGGTCCTTAGGACTGCAATAGTTTACTCCGTGGTGGTGGAGGACATTTTAATGACCTCTGGCAATTTCGAATGGGCGTCCACAGCGATTAGAAACATTGAGTCCATAAATTGACCAGTGAAATCAATGTATACCCGTTGCCATGGAGATGAGGGCCACTCCCATGGATGTAGCGGGGCCTGTGGTGGAGCGTTTTGGACCTTCTGGCATCCTGTGCACCTCTTGGTCATATCCTCGATTTCTTTATCGATTCCCGGCCACCACACAAACGCCCTGGCTAGGCTCTTAATTTTTACCCCTCCCAGATGACGCTCGTGAAGCTCATTGAGTACTCTATCTCTCAACTTGGGTGGAATTACCACTCGGGATCCACACATCAAGGTTCCCCGGCACACTGACAGCTGTTCCCTCCTTGGCGAGAATGCTGGCAACAGTGAGTCACCATATGCTGGCCATCCCTTCACCGTCAAATCATAGACCCGAGAGAGTGTTGGGTCATTTCGGGTTTCCTTCTCAATACTTGCGTTTGTAACAGGCAAACATTCGACTATGGTCGCATGGAATATCTCCACCGGGTCCACTGCAGGTGCTTCTTCCGCCATAGGCAACGGTAGGCGCGACAGCCCATCAGCGTTTCCATGTTGTTTCGTACCTTTGTACTCTATGTCATACTGATGTGCCCCTAGAAAAAGTGACCATCTTTGCAGCCGTTGCGCCGTCATCACCGGAACGCCCTTCTTTGGGTTAAAAATTGAGACCAGGGGTTGATGATCAGTCAGTAGGGTGAATTTCTGCCCGTGCAGATAGTGATTGAACTTCTTTACCCCCCACACCAAGCTAAGGGCCTCCCTGTCAATCTGGGCGTAATTACGCTCGGCTGAGGTTAGCGAGCGCGATGCAAAGGCTATTGGCCTCTCTGAACCGTCACGGAATTTGTGTGACAGCACCGCTCCAATGCCGTAAGGTGACGCATCACATGCCAACCGAATCGGTAGTGTTGGATTGTAATGGGCCAATACTTCTTTTGAAGTGATTTGGCATTTACATTCCTGAAAGGCACGCTTACACTCATCACTCCATTTCCATGTTACACCAGTTTGAAGGAGGGCGTTCAGTGGGTGCAGAATTGTAGATAAATTCGGCAAGAACTTATGGTGGTAGTTCACCAACCCGAGGAACGACCTCAGTTGCGACACATTTTCTGGTGCTGGAGCCTTGACTACAGCCTCAATCTTGTCTGGCGACTTATGCAACCCTTCCTCATCAATCATGTGGCCACAACACGAGATTTGTCTCCTGAAGAACTCGCATTTGGGACGGTTGGCTCGTAGCCCATATTCCTGCAATCTAGCGAGCACCTGTTCCAGGTTGGCAAGGTGTTCATTGTCATTTTCGCCCGTAATCAGGATGTCGTCCAAATAACACTGGGTCCCCGGGATCCCTTGCAGGACTTGTTCCATTGCCCTCTGCCACATAGCCGGGACCGATGCTACCCCAAATACCAGTTGATTGTACTGATAAAGGCCTTTGTGAGTGTTTATCGTGAGGTATTTCCTAGATGCTTCTTCCACCTCCATTTGTAGATACGCTTGAGCCAGGTCAATCTTTGTAAAATGTTTCCCTCCAGATAGTGAGGCGAAAATATGTTCTATCCGCGGAAGCGGATACTGTACTGTGTGCAGTACTGGGTTCACAGTCACCTTGAAGTCCTCACAGATGCGAAACTTCCTTGGCTCCCCAGGCGTGCTGCTCAATGCTTTCTTCATTACAGGAACGATGGGTGTGGCCCACTCGCTCCAGTCCACCTTAGGCAGCACCCCCGAACGCTCCAGACTCTCCTGATCTTCTGAACTACTATCTGTCAGTTTCTTTACTTTCCTGTACTGTTCCTTAGTAGTTTTTGTCGTGTTTGTCGTCTTTCCCGACCTGCAGACTCTTGCTATATGTCCCATTTTCCTGCATTGCCTGCACATTTTGTCTTTAAACCAGCAGTCCTTCTGCTCATGGGTTGTTCTGCCGCAGCGATAGCACTTTTCGGCTCCATACGCCATTTCGTTGGCGCTGTATTCTTGTGGTTTCTGTTGTATTTCCGCAGCTCCCCGTGCTGCTGCTTCGTAGGATACTGCCACGCTGAAAGCCTGTTCCAGCGTCAGGTCCTTTTTTGAAAGTAGTCGTTTCTGGGTTCCTTCACTCTGGAGCCCGCAGACAAACTTATCCCGGAAGGTGTCTGCCAGTCCTGCTCCGAACTGGCAGTGCTTCGATAACTTGCGTAGTTCCGTAAGATAGTCAGCATTGCTCTCATCTTTGTGCTGGTTTCTTTTATGGAACTTGAATCTTTCTGCTATCAGCAGTGGTGTAGGGCTTAGATGTTCCTGTAAGATATGAACAATCTCCTCAAAACTTTTCTCCATTGGTTTAGCTGGGGTAATTAAATTCCGCAATAGGCCATACGTACTCGCACCCATCAGATTTAATAATACCGATGCCCTCTTTCCATCAGCCACCTCATTTGCCTTGCAGTACACTTCAATTCTTTCCACATATGTGGTCCAGTCTTCTACCTCGTTGTCGAAAGCAGTGATACTGCCACTTTTTGGCATCTTGGGCGATTTAAAATGGCGCCTCCCGCGCTTTTGCTTCTTCCCCAATGGAATAAAATGGCGCCTCCCACGCTTTTGCTTCTTCCCCAATGGAATAAAATGGCGCCTCCCACGCTTTTGCTTCTTCCCCTTACTGCCACGCTGCTCCTAGCGTTCTATGGGGTAATGGCGGCGACCCGCAGCTTCAGCGCGAACGCTTTCCTTCCCCCCCATTTAGTTTCTCTCCACTGTCCTGTTCTCGAGCACCGACCGTGCCCTGTGCGCTGCACCCTCTCTCTCTTGTTTCCTTTTCCCGGCGACGCTGCGCGGCCTGATTTGTCGAGCCCCTCGATCAAGCTTGAGCCCGCCGCAGTCCAGAAGGGTCAGTGCGCTACCTGCTACCAGCACGATTCGCTGGAACCACAGTCTCTCCCGCAATTCTCCAAACACCGATGGATTCTTTGGGCAGTTGCCCTCGGTCGACGCCCGTTGCTCAGACTACGACCTTCCAGGACCTTCCTTTCAGGCGAGATCCCCGTGAGATGATGCCACACTGCAGGTGAGTTCGAACTTACTCGTCGCCACTGTAAAGTCCGCGCCTCAATAATACACGGACTTCGGGAGAACAGTTTAACAGGTACTTTACTGAACAAGAGGCAGCTTGAAACTGAAACTACAGAAGCCTGCTAGGGCCTTTTATACAGGGGTGGTCACTGCCGGTACTGCAGTCTAAGACCAGTTATTCCCTTAAAGGTACATACACAACAATAACGACGACATACCACTACAATACAAGGTAGATAATTTCTTGTTTGCTTACCGGAATGCGACACATGCAGTCACCAACCAAGCTCCAGCCATAATGTTCTTCAACCGAAGACTAAGATGTCACCTGGATTTGCTCAAACCAAACATAAGACGAGATGTTGAGGATAAGCAATTCCAGCACATCAACGAGAAGCCAACCAGGAGCTTCAAGATAGGACAACCAGTCTTGGCCCGCGACTACCGAACAGAAAAATGGCAGCCAGGAACGATATGCACACGGCAGGGACCACTAATGTACACAGTGGACGTTGGAGAGAGCATCATGAGACACCATGCTGACCAGATTCTAGAGTCACAGGAACAAGCCAAACCTATACCACGAGCATGTGCACCTGGTAATGAGCCTGAAGTACAGATTGCGTCTACCTCAGAAGCAGGGGTATTGGAAGCTGACGAACCAACCAATGACAATGAGCCAGAATTGACTCCACCGCCAGAACAGGATACTCGAGAAAGGCGCTATCCAGTCAGGATTAGGAAGCCTCCTCAAAGACTGAACTTATAAATGATTATTTCAGTTGATGTATATAGTACCGGGAAAATTGTAATTGTAATTAATTATTATTTAGTTGTTTAATGAATGTTATGTACTGTTTATCTAAAAGGGGAGGAATTGTTGTGTATGTACCTTTAAGAGAGGAACTGATTTTATACTGCAGTACCGGCAGTGACCACCCCTGTATAAAAGGCCCTAGCAGGCCTCTGTACTTCAGTCTGACGTAAGTGGCAGCCACAGCCACAGCTGCTCCCGCGGCTTCTGCTGCCCCGTCACCCTTTAAACTTATAACAAAAAAGCTTGGGGTGAAGAGCTACACTCACCCCACTATGACCATTGAGGCCTGCGTTAAAGCCATGGCTGGGGTTGTCGGCCCCTCAGCCATCATAGCGGCCTCAAAAATGTACGGGAAGGCTGTGTTCTTCCTGGGGTCGGAGCGGGCGGTGTCCCTGGCCGTCACCAAGGGGCTCACCGTGGGCGGGACCTTCCTGCTGGTGGATCCTCTCGAGGCCACCGCGCAGAGAATTGTCATCTCAAACGTCCCGCCCTATGTTCCTGGTGAGTTCCTCCTCCCACATTTGCGCCAACTTGGGGAGGTGAGGTCGGGGATCACGCCCATCCCGCTCGGCTTCCGGGAAGCCAGCCTTCACCACGTCTTCTCCTTCCGGCGCCAGCTGTTTATCCAGCTGGTGCGGGAGGAGGACACCGACGGGGCGTTCATCGTCCACCACGAGGGGACCGCCTATCGCGTCTTCTGGACGTCGGACGGTGTGCGGTGCCACGCCTGCAAGGAGGTGGGGCACATCCGGAAAAACTGCCCCGCCTCCAAGGCCGCCGGATCATCTCGTGCGGCCGAGGCGGGTGCCGCCGCCGCTCCTCCCCCCCGGATCTGCCCGCGCATCGGGAACATCTGATGCGCGGTCGACGTCGGGGGCCGATGGCACCAAGCCCTCCGGCGGGGGGGAGGGTGGGCGTCCGGCCGGAACGAAGGCGCGGCGAGAAACTAAACACCTTAGGGCGGGTCCTCCCGTGGAGGGCCAGCCCTTGCCCCTTGCGCCCCTTACACCCGCGCTCCTCGCGGAGTTAATCGGGGCAGACGCGAGTGGGAGGGGCCTCGTGCCCGAGCCTGTGGCCACAACTGCCGTAGCGGTAACGCCAATACCTGTGGCCAGGCTCGGGCCCGAGGAACCCGACAAACCTACTCCGCCGGAGGGAGCAGAGGAGGAGGCCTCTTCAGACATGGAGGTTTCCCTCGCTCCCTCCGTGCTAAAAGGAAGGCGCGACCACCTGGAAGAGGAGGAGGACCGGGAGGAGGAAGGTCCCTCCGAGCAGGGGGAGTCGTCGCCCGCCGCAGGTACTGCGCCCCCCGCCCCCGCTGTCATCATCACCAGCGATCGGCAGGGGTCGCCTGTCCCTCGGGAGGCTGAGGCAGATGTGTCTGTACGGCACGTGCAACCCGGGGATGGGGACGAGACCCTGCCCGTGGGGGTGTCGCGGAACAACCCACAGCTATTGACATTTTATCGGTGCCGTTACCCCTCGCCGGGTCGGGCGGCCTGGGGTCTGGGTCGGGCGAGCTCGAGGAAAATGAGCTCGCCCAATGCGACCCGGACATCTCCCAGGGGCTGCTCGACCTGGTAGAGGGTTTAATTCAAAACACCCCATCCGCTGGGTCGGAGGTTGGTGGCGGGGAGGAGGATGGCCCCCTGGCTGCGTCACTGGTGCCGGACGTGCTGGAGGAGCTGGGAATTGTTCTCTCCCCGGTTTCTCCAGTCGTTCCGGCGTCTGGGGCGGAGGGGAGCTCTGAACCGCCGCCGTCTTCTGGCCCAGCGCCCCTAGAGGAGCCCAGGGAGGAATCCTCTGCCGCCGATCCTGGGGGTGGGATCCGGGCGAAGGCGGGGCTGGCTGGTGCGGCCGAGCCATTCGCTGCGCACTGCGCGGCGGACAGGTCGGCTGCTGGTGATGACCCCCTGGAGGAGGATGGGGACTCGGTGATGGGCACGGAGGACAATTCGTACTCCAGCGCCGACGAGGCGATGGATGACCACGTGCTCCTTGCCGACTCTCCCCTCATTCCCGTAAGGGAACTCCGGGATTTTATGGCCACGTGCCTGGGTCGGTGCAATAAGGTCTGGCTGGCCCTCGACAGGTGGTCGGAGCTGGCGCTGCTCATCGTGTCCGTCCGCGCTGCCATTAAGATCATGGGCGCGGACGAGGGTGTGAACCCACTCGAGCTGCGTCGGCTCAGAACGTTCCTCACTGGGCTGCTGAGGAAGTGGCGGCTGACCAGCGGCTGCGCTTCCTCCCCCCGTTAGGTGTAGGTAGAGGTTGCACTATGCTTCTGACATGAAGATAACCATAGCCAGCCTCAACATCAATGGCAGCAGGGAGGCGCGCCGCAGATTCAATAACCTCTCGGTCCTTCGGGACGGGAAGTATGCGGTGTGCTTCCTGCAAGAAACCCACACCGTTATGGGAGACGAAGCCACGTGGCTCCGGGAGTGGCAAGGAGGGGTCAGCATGAGTCACCTCTCCAACACTTCCAGCGGGGTGGCTATCTTGCTGGCCCCGCATTTTCAGTCGGAGATCTTGGGGGTCAAGGAGCACGTGCCGGGTCGCTTGCTCCAGGTCACTGTTCGCCTGGGGGGCGTGCTGCTCCAACTAGTGAACGTGTACGCCCCTCAGACCGGTGTGCAGCAAGTGCGCTTCTTCGAAGAAGTGTCCGCTCTTTTGGGCTCCGTCGACGTGGGCGAGTGCGTCATCCTCGGGGGGGGATTTTAACTACACCCTCGAGGCGGGGGGACCGTTCGGGTCCCCCGCGAAGCCTGGCGGCGATGGAGAAGTTGAGGGACCTGGTCGGGTCCTTCGACTTGGTGGACGTCTGGCGAAACCTCCACCCCGACTCCAGCTCCTTCACTAGCGTGAGGTCTGGGTGAGGAAGGTCCAGAATCGACCGCCTCTACATTTCCCGGGCGTACGCCTCCTGCGTTCTGGCGGCTTCCATGTGGCCAGTGCCATGCACGGCCCACCACCTGGTGTGGGCGGAGCTCGCTCCGCTGCGTGCGCGGGGGGGGTCCGCGTACTGGCATTTTAATAACCTGCTGCTGGAGGACGCGCGGTTCCGGGATTCATTTCGTCGGTTCTGGGCCGACTGGAGTAGGAAGCGGGGGGGCTTCCCCTCCTTGAGGCTATGGTGGGACGTGGGCAAGGCTCACGTCCGTCTCTTCTGTCAGGAGTACGCGAAGGGGTCGACCAAGAGGCGGGAGGCCCGGGTCGGGCGGTTGGAGAAGGAGGTGCTCGACCTGGAGTCCCGTCTCGGTCAGGTTGTCGAGGACCCGGCCCTGCGGAAGGTGTACGAAGAGAAGAAGGGCACGCTGAAGGACCTGCAGCTCGTTGGGTCCCGAGGCGCGTACATGAGGTCACGGATCCAGCTCCTGCGGGACCTGGACCGCGGCTCCCCCTTCTTCTGCTCGCTGGAAGTAAGACGGTGGGTTCGTAAGCAGCTCTTGGGGCTGCTGGCCGACGACGGATCTCTGGTCTCGGATTCAGAGGGAATCAGCGTGGAGACCCGCGCCTACTACGGGGCTCTGTTCTCTCCGGATCCGTCCAGCGAGGATGCGCGCAGAGTTTTGTGGGAGGACCTGCCGAAGGTCAGCACGGAGGGCGCCAAAAAATTGGACGCTCCGCTAAGCCTGGCGGAGCTGACCGGCGCCCTCCGCCAGCTCTCTAGGGGAAAGTCCCCGGGGCTGGACGGGCTGACCGTGGAGTTCCACAGGGCGTTCTGGGGCGTCCTGGGGGGCGACTACGCGTGGGTACTGGGGGAAAGTTTGGCGACCGGGGAGATGCCCCTCTCTTGGTGCAGGGCGGTCATTGTCCTGCTGCCTAAGAAGGGCGATCTCCGCCTCCTTAAGAACTGGCGCCCGGTCTCCCTCCTCAGCACGGACTAAAAATCTTTGCCAGGGCCTTGTCTGCTCGCCTTGGCACCGTGCTGGCCCACATGATCCACCCCGACCAGTCCTACACGGTCCCGGGCCGGACCATCCATGATAACATCCATCTGGTCCGGGATCTGGTCCACCACTCCCAGAGGGCTGGTCTGTCGGTCGCCTTCCTTTCCCTGGATCAGGAGAAGGCGTTCGACAGGGTGGATCACGAGTATCTCTTCGGGACTCTGCGTGCATTCGGGTTCGGGACGCATTTCGTCGCCCGGATCCGACTTCGGTACGCCGCCACGGAGTGTCTGATTAAAGTTAACGGGTCCTTGACGGCGCCCCTTTGCTTCAGGAGGGGGGTGTGTCAGGGATGCCCCATGTCCGGTCAGTTATACGCTGTTTGCGTGGAGCCTTTCCTGCGCCTCTTGCGGAAGAGGTTGACGGGACTGGCTCTGCAAGGGCCGGGCGTGGAGGTGGTCCTCTTGGCTTGCGCCGATGAAGTGCTCCTCACGGTCACGGATCCCGCTGACTTGCGGAGGATGCGGGAATGCCAGCAGATTTACTCGGACGCATCCTCCACCAAGATCAACTGGGAGAAATGTTCCGGACTCCTGCTGGGTCAGTGGCGGGTGGACTCCCTGCCAGAGGTGTTCAGGCCTTTCGCCTGGAGCACCACGCACCTCCTCTATTTGGGAGTCTACCTTAGCCCTGCCGAGGATGCCTGGCCGGTGAACTGGCAAGAGCTGGAGGCCAAAGTCACCGCTCGCCTAGGACGCTGGACAGGACTGCTCCGAGTGTTGTCCTACAGGGGTCGAGTGCTGGTCATAAACCAGCTGGTGGCCGCCATGTTGTGGTACTGGTTGGCCACTTTGATCCCTCCCCCTGCGTTTGTCGCCAAGATGCAGAAGAAGCTCATCGACTTCTTCTGGGACAAAAGGAAGCACTGGGTCTCTGCCACAGTTCTGTGTCTCCCGCTTAGGGAGGCCAGTCAGGCGCTGGTGTGCCTTCGCACCCAGGCTGCGACTTTCCGTCTTCAGACGCTGCAGAGATACCTGTACGACGAGAATCCTCCGAGATGGTGTGCGCTGGCGACGTATTTCTTCCCCCAGCTGCACGGCCTCAATTACGACACGCAGCTCCTGTTTGTGAAAGTGGGCAGCAGGCATGCCGGCCTGTGGGAGCTGCCTGTCTTCTACCAGGAACTACTATGGATTTGGAACTACGTCGCTTCCAGGCGGAGCTCTCCCCCGTCAGGAGCGGCGGCTCTCCTTCGGGAGCCGCTGCTCAGGAATCCGCACCTCCGTGAATGTGGGTTCGGGCGGCTGGTGGAGGGTGGGGCTGTGCCTGGCAAGGTGACCAGAGTCGGGGACCTGCTCAATGGTGGAGGAGCGGGCTGGATGGCGCCGGAGGAGCTGGCGCGGCGCCTGTCCTGGGCCAACGTCCGGCTCGCGGTCGAAGCCATCGAATCGGTGAAAGTGGCACTGGGCCCCGACTCCACTAGGTGTATCGAGGCGGCTCAAGCATGTGGGGTGAACCCGTCTGAGCTTACCCCCGTTCGGACGGAATTCTTCATCGGCGCCCGGCCCCGAAACTCCCTTCGGGAACCGACGCCTCACAACTTGAGCCGTCCCGAGGAAATACCCTCCGTGCCTTTTCATTCCGTGCGGAGGGGTTTCCTGTACGGGCTGCTCCTGCACACTCTCCACTTTGCCATCTTCGTCTACCGTCCGGACACGCCTTGGCGTGATGTCTTGCCGACCGGCGGAGGCGGAGGTCCCCAATGGAGGGCACTCTACGTGGGAGTCCTCCCTTGTTCCATCGGGGACTTGGCCTGGAGGGTGTTGCATGGAGCGGTCCTGTGCAATAAGGTTTTAAGTAGGTTCACGGACTCCCAGGCCGCTTGCATTTTTTGCGGCCTGGAGGAGTCCGTGTTTCACGTTTATATGGAGTGTGAGAGGTTGCAGCCCCTCTTTCACTACTTGAAGGGGCTGCTCCTCGATTTTTGGTTGCACTTCAGTCCCACGCTCTTGATCTACGGTCACCCGGTGCGGAGGGGAGCGGGCAGGTTGGAGGACCTCCTTGTGGGCCTTCTCCTGGGCCTGGCTAAAAAACCATCAATTAGTCCAGGCAGCGGGCGGTCGAGGTGGTCGTCCGGCCGGATTGCCTGCCTCTCTTCCGCGGCCATGTTCGCGCCTGGGTGGCCCTGGAGATGGAGCACGCACTGTCCGCCAGTGCGCTTGAGTATTTCCGCGACCGGTGGGCGCCGTGGGGACTGGAGTGCATCATCAGCCCGGAAAACCAAATTTTAATTTGATTTGTTAAGTTTTTGTTGAACTTTTGTTTACAGTCCAATTTGGTTTTTTTTTGTTCAAACGAAAGAGTTCCCTCTGTTAGACCTCATTCTCAGCATTGCTGGCTGTGCAGCAGCACACAAGGAGAAGGAGCAGCCAGACCAGGAGAGTGGAGAGTGGAAAGTGGTGGTCTCCTGACCAGGGAGAGGAGGAGAAGGAGAACGCCAGACCACCACTACCACTATCACAACAACAACTACTGGGGTACCTGGGGAGAGAGGACAGAGGAGAGGAGAGGGAAAAAGGAGGCCAACACCGACCAGAGGAGAGGCCTTTCCACCACTGCCTCCCCAAATCGGCCTCCATTCCAGGAGAGGGAGAGAGGGGAGAGAAGCAACAGCCAATGCTCACCATCAACTGCTTGGAAGGAGGGAAGGATAACATCTTCACTGAACATCTGCAGGTGGGTGTTATTTGGTGCACTCTCCAAAAGACTAAGGCCTAGAAATTGGGTTTTGGCGCAGCGACGGCTTTAGCGCCAGAAGTTAGTGCCGGAGCTAAGTCGCGCTGGGCGGGCCAAAAATTCACTACTTCTGCGCCCAAACGGCTGCCGGCGCTGCTGAAAGCTGTTAGCGCCTGAAAACTGGCGCTATGCGCTGAATTTCGGCGCTATTCCGGCGCTGCGGCGCCCGCTGCGGTGCGGCAGGTTCGGGAAGTGCAGGCCTCCTCCTTCCCTTAAGGAGGAGCTGCCTGCACCCGGCCGCGGCCCGCGATAATCTTTTAAAAAATGAGCCCGACACCTCGGACAAGTGCCGGGCTTGCTTCTGTTCCGGGGGGGGGGGGGAAGTCCGGGGAGGGAGCTGCGGCCAGGCGGGCGGCGGGAAAGCGGCCGGCTGCCGTGGGGCCTTTAATGCGCCGGCGCAACGTTCTGTAAGGCACCTCTGCCAGAACGTTGCTTGCGGCTGCCACGGGCGAGGCGGCCGCAACTCAATTTCCGAGTTCGGGCGGGTTACCATGGCAACCGGGACGCTGCGCACACCGATGACGTCATCGGTGCCGGCGCAGCGCTACCGGCCTAACGCCGATTTAGGGCCCCTGTCAATTTCAAAACTGGCCATAACTTCGCCGCTAGGCCCTCTAGCGCCTCAAAAGCGGCGCTAAGGCCAGTGAATTTCTAGGCCTTTATATTGTAGGTGGGGGGAGGCAAGAAGACCGGAACACCAAGGGGTGTCTGTGTGTGTGTGTGGCTCTTGTAGAATACTAGGCCACACACACCACTAATAAGCACCCCTTCTATTGCCTGGCCTGGGACAGCTGGAGCTGCCTAGGTGAAGTCTTTAATTCCATTAAACATCGTTAAGACCTGGTGCAGGACTGAGCCTGGGCATCTCCAGCTTTCCCAGGTGAAGACATCTTCTTCCCCTGCCAGAAGACCACCACCATCAAAGACTTTTAATTCCCATCGGAGAGTGCACCCCTGCCAACACCCACCCACCCACCATCCTGAGTGGCAACCCTGCCCTCCTTCCCACCACCGCCCCCCCCTCTCTCCCTCTCTTTGTCTCTCTCTGCCTCTTTCTCTGCGGCACTTCAAGTTCATCTTTATTTATTAATTGCCTATTGAGCAGAGGGGAGAAGGCCCCTCTCCCAATTCCAATCAATAAGGGGAGAGGTGTGCCTTCAATCTAAACAGCTCCCTCTGCTCAATAGAGGACCTAAAAAAAATACCTGAGGCCATTAACACCTTCAGGCCTGTGACTTGAGGTGAGTGTAGCCCTTATAAAAACACCCCATAATGGCGACTGCATCTTCGCCGGTGGCGGGGCCAGCCAGGAATTAAGCGGGAGTGGCAGGCACAGCCACAGCTGCTCCCGTGGTTTCTGCTGCCTCGTCACCCTTTAAACTTACAACAAAAAAGCTTGGGGTGAAGAGCTACACTCACCCCACTATGACCATTGAGGCCTGCGTTAAAGCTATGGCTGGGGTTGTCGGCCCTTCAGCCATCGTCGCGGCCTCAAAAATGTATGGGAAGGCTGTGTTCTTCCTGGGGTCGGAGCGGGCGGTGTCCCTGGCCATCGCCAAGGGGCTCACCGTGGGCGGGACCTTCCTGCCGGTGGATCCTCTCGAGGCCACCGCGCAGAGGATCGTCATTTCTAACGTCCCGCCCTATGTTCCTGGTGAGCTCCTCCTCCCCCATTTACGTCAACTTGGGGAGGTGAGGTCGGGGATCACACCCATCCCGCTCGGCTTCCGGGAGGCCAGACTTCGCCACGTCTTCTCCTTCCGGTCCCAGCTGTTTATCCAGCTGGCGCGGGAGGAGGACACTGACGGGGCGTTCGTCGTCCTCCACGAGGGGACCGCCTATCGCGTCTTCTGGACATTGGACGGTGTGCGGTGCCACGCCTGCAAGAAGGTGGGGCACATCAGGAAAAACTGCCCCGCCTCCAAGGCCGCCAGATCGTCTAGTGCGACCGAGGCTGGCGCCGCTGCCGCTCCTCCCCTCGGGTCTGCCTGCGCATCCCGAGTAACCGATGCGCAGTCGACGCCGGAGGCCAATGCCACCAAGGCCTCCGATGGGGGGGAAGGGAGCGCGTCCGGACGGAAAGAAGGCGCAGAATAAAACTAAACACCTTAGGGCGGGTCGCCCCGTGGGGGGCCAGCCCTTGCCCCTTGAGCCCCTTACACCCGCGCTCCTCGCGGAGTTAATCGGGGCAGACGCGAGTGGGAGGGGCCTCGTGCCCGAGCCTGTGGCCGCAACCGCCGTAGCGGAAACGCCAATACCTGCGGCCGGGCTCGGGCCCGAGGAACCCGACAAACCTGCTCCGCCGGAGGGAGCGGACAGGGAGGCACCTGTAGACATGGAGGTCTCCCTCGCTCCCACCACGTTAAAAAGAAGGCGCGACCCCCTGGAAGAGGAGTAGGACCAGGAGGAGGAAGGTCCCTCCGAGCAGGGGGAGTCGTCGCCCGCCGCAGGTACTGCGCCCCCCCCCCATTATCGTCATCATCAGCGATCGGCGGGGGTCGCCTGTCCCTCGGGAGGCTGAGGCAGATGTGTCTGTCCGGCACGTGCCTCCCAGGGATGGGGACGAGACCCTGCCCGTGTTGGGGGGTCGCAGATCAACCCGCGGCAATTGTCATTTTATCTGTGCCGTTACCCCTCGCCGGGTCGGGCGGCCTGGGGTCCGGGTCGGGCGAGTTTGAAGCAGATGAGCTCGCCCAATGCGACCCGGACATCTCCATGGGGCTGCTCGACCTGGTCGAGGTTTTAATTCAAGATACCCCACCCGCTGGGTCGGAGGTTGGTGGCGGGGAGGAGGATGGCCCCCTGGCTGCGTCTCTGGTTCCGGACGTGCTGGAGGAGCTGGGAATTGTTCTCTCCCCGGTTTCTCCAGTCATTCCGGCATCTGGGGCGGAGGGGAGCTCTGAACCGCTGCCGTCTTCTGGCCCAGCGCCCCTAGAGGAGCCCAGGGAGGAATCCTCTGCCGCTGATCCTGGGGGTCGGATCCGGGTGGAGGTGGGGCTGGCTGGTGCGGCCCAGCCATCCGTTGCGCACTGCGCAGCAGACGGGTCGGCCGCTGGTGACGACCCCCTGGAGGAGGATGGGGACTCGGTGATGGGCACGGAGGACGATTTGGACTCCAGCGCCGACGAGGCGATGGATGACCTTGTGCCCCTCGCCGAGTCTCCCCTCATTCCCGTAAGGGAACGCTGGGACTTTATGGCCACGTGCCTGGGTCGGCACAATAAGATCCAGCTGCCCCTCGACAGGTGGTCGGAGCTGGCGCTGCTCATCGTGTCCATCCGCGCCGCCGTTAAGATCATGGGCGCGGACGAGGGTGTGAACCCGCTCGAGCTGCGTCGGCTCAGAACGTTCCTCACTGGGCTGCTGAGGAAGTGGCGGCTGACCAGCGGCTTCGCTCCCTCCCCCCGCTAGGTGTAGGTAGAGGTTGCACTATGCTTCTGACATGAAGATAACCATAGCCAGCCTCAACATCAATGGCAGCAGGGAGGCGCGCCGCAGATTCAATAACTTCTCGGTGCTTCGGGACGGGAAGTATGCGGTGTGCTTCCTGCAAGAAACCCACACCGTTCCGGGAGACGAAGCCATGTGGCTCCTGGAGTGGCAAGGAGGGGTCAGCATGAGTCACCTCTCCAACACTTCCAGCGGGGTGGCTATCTTGCTGGCCCCGCATTTTCAGCCGGAGATCTTGGGGGTCAAGAAGCACATGCCGGGCCGCTTGCTCCAGGTCACTGTTCGCCTGGGGGGCGTGCCGCTCCATCTAGTGAACATGTACGCCCCTCAGACCGGTGCGCAGCAAGTGCGCTTCTTCGAAGGTGTGTCCGCTCTTTTGGGCTCCGTCGACGTGGGCGAGTGCATCATCCTCGGGGGGGATTTTAACTGCACCATCGAGGCGAGGGACTGTTCGGGTCCCCCGCGAAGCCCGGTGGCGATGCAGAAGTTGAGGGACCTGGTCGGGTCCTTCGACTTGGTGGACGTCTGGCAAAATCTCCACCCCGACTCCAGCTCCTTCACTAGCGTGAGGTCTGGGGGAGGAAGGTCCAGAATCGACCACCTCTACATTTCCTGGGCGTACGTCTCCTTCGTTCCGGCGGCTTCCATGCGGCCGGTGCCGTGCACGGACCACCACCTGGTGTGGGCGGAGCTTGCTCCGCTGCGCGCGCCGGGGGGGGTGTCCGCGTACCGGCATTTTAACAACCTGCTGCTGGAGGACGCGCGGTTCCGGGATTCGTTTCGTCGGTTCTGGGCCGACTGGAGAAGGAAGCGGGGGGGCTTCCCCTCCTTGAGGCTATGGTGGGACGTGGGCAAGGCTCACGTCCATCTCTTCTGTCAGGAGTACGCGAAGGGGTCGACCAAGAGGCGGGAGGCCCGGGTCGGGCAGTTGGAGAAGGAGGTGTTCGACCTGGAGTCCCGCCTCGGTCAGGTCGTCGAGGACCCGGCCCTGTGGAAGGTGTACGAAGAGAAGAAGGGCGCACTGAAGGACCTGCCGCTCGTCGGGTCCCGAGGCGCGTACGTGAGGTCGCGGATCCAGCTCCTGCGGGACCTGGACCGCGGCTCCCCCTTCTTCTACTCGCTGGAAAAAAGACGGGTGTTCTGTAAGCAGCTCTTGGGGCTGCTGGCCGATGACGGATCTCTGGTCTCAGATCCGGAGGGAATCAGCGTGGAGACCCACGCCTATTACGAGGCACTTTTCTCTCCGGATCCGTCCAGCGATGATGCGCGCAGAGCTTTGTGGGAGGACCTGCCGAAGGTCAGCCTGGAGGGCGCCAAAAAATTGGATGCTCCGCTAAGCCTGGCGGAGCTGACCGGCGCCCTCTGCCAGCTCTCCAGGGGAAAGTCCCCGGGGCTGGACGGGCTGACTGTGGAGTTCCACAGGGCATTCTGGGATGTCTTGGGGGGCGACTATGCGCGGGTCCTGGGGGAAAGTTTGGCGACCGGGGAGATGCCCCTCTCTTGGCGCAGGGCGGTCATTGTCCTGCTGCCTAAGAAGGGCGATCTCCGCCTCCTTAAGAACTGGCGCCCGGTCTCCCTCCTCAGCACGGAGTATAAAATCTTTGCCAGGGCCATGTCTGCTCGCCTTGGCACCATGCTGGCCCACATGATCCACCCTGACCAGTCCTACACGGTCCCGGGCCGGACCATCCACGATAACATCCATCTGGTCCGGGACCTGGTCCACCACTCGCAGAGGGCTGGTCTGTCGGTCACCTTCCTTTCCCTGGATCAGGAGAAGGCGTTCGACAGGGTGGATCATGAGTATCTCTTCGGGACTCTGCGCGCATTCGGGTTCGGGACGCATTTCGTCGCCCGGATCCGACTTCTGTGCGCCGCCGCGGAGTGTCTGATTAAAGTTAACGGGTCCTTGATGGCGCCCCTTCGCTTCGGGAGGGGGTTGCGTCAGGGATGCCCCATGTCCGGTCAGTTATACGCCGTTTGCGTGGAGCCTTTCCTGCACCTCTTGCGGAAGAGGTTGACGGGACTGGCTCTGCAAGGGCCGGGCGTGGAGGTGGTCCTCTCAGCTTACGCCGATGACATGCTCCTCACGGTCACGGATCCCGCTGACTTGCGGAGACTGCGGGAATGCCAGCATATTTACTCGGACGCATCCTCCGCCAAGATCAACTGGGAGAAATGTTCCGGACTCCTGGTGGGTCAGTGGCGGGTGGACTCCCTGCCGGAGGAATTCAGGCCTTTCGCCTGGAGCACCACGCACCTCCTCTATTTGGGAGTCTACCTTAGCCCTGCCGAGGACACCTGGCCGGCGAACTGACAAGAGCTGGAGGCCAAAGTCACCGCTCGCCTAGAACGCTGGACAGGACTGCTCCGAGTGTTGTCCTACAGGGGTCGAGCGCTGGTCATAAACCAGCTGGTGGCCGCCATGTTGTGGTACCGGTTGGCCACTTTGATCCCTCCCCCTGCGTTTGTCGCCAAGATGCAGAAGAAGCTCATCGACTTCTTCTGGGACAAAAGGAAGCACTGGGGCTCTGCCGCAGTTCTGAGTCTCCCGCTTAGGGAGGGCGATCAGGCGCTGGTGTGCCTTCGCACCCAGGCTGCGACTTTCCGTCTTCAGACGCTGCAGAGATACCTGTACGTCGAGAATCCTCCGAGATGGTGTGCGCTGGCGACGTATTTCTTCCGCCAGCTGCACGGCCTCAATTACGACATGCAGCTCCTGTTTGTGAAAGTGGGCTGCAGGCGTGCCGGCCTGCGGGAGCTGCCTGTCTTCTACCAGGAACTGCTATGGGTTTGGAACTACGTCGCTTCCAGGCGGAGTTCTCCCCCGTCAGGAGCGGCGGCTCTCCTTCGGGAGCCGCTGCTCAGGAATCCGCACCTCCACGACCGCGGGTTCGGGCGGCTGGTGGAGGGCAGGGCTGTGCCTGGCAAGGTGACCAGAGTCGGGGACCTGCTCGATGGCGGAGGAGCGGGCTGGATGGCGCCGGAGGAGCTGGCACGGCGCCTGTCCTGGGCTAACGTCTGGCTCGCGGTCGAAGCCATCGAATCGGTGAAAGCGGCACTGGGCCCCAACTCCACTAGGTGTATCGAGGCGGCTCAAGCACGTGGGGCGATCCCGTCCGAGCTTACCCCCGTTCAGACGGAATTCCTCATCGGCGCCCGGCCCCGAAACTCCCCTTGGGAACCGGCGCCTCACAACTTGAGCCGTCTCGAGGAAATACCCTCTGTGCCTTTTCATTCCGCACGGTGGGGTTTCCTGTACAGGCTGCTCCTGCACACTCTCCACTTTGCCATCTTCGTCTGCCGTCCGGACACGCCTTGGCGTGGCGTCTTGCCGACCAGCGGAGGCAGAGGTCCCCAATGGAGGGCTCTCTACGCGGGAGTCCTCCCTTGTTCCATCGGAGACTTGGCGTGGAGGGTGTTGCACGGAGCGGTCCCATGCAATATGGTTTTAAATAGGTTCACGGACTCCCAGGCCGCCTGCATTTTTTGCGGCCTGGAGGAGTCCGTGTTTCACGTTTACGTCGAGTGTGAGAGGTTGCAGCCCCTCTTTCACTACTTGAAGGGGCTGCTCCTCGATTTTTGGTTGCACGTCAGTCCCACGCTCTTGATCTACGGTCACCCGGTGCGGAGGGGAGCGGGCAGGTTGGAGGACCTCCTTGTAGGCCTGCTCCTGGGCCTGGCTAAACGAG
The DNA here is from genome assembly GCF_052327205.1 of Somniosus microcephalus. Lineage (NCBI taxonomy): Eukaryota > Metazoa > Chordata > Chondrichthyes > Squaliformes > Somniosidae > Somniosus > Somniosus microcephalus. Next base: position 69,474,369 of record NW_028225179.1, on the reverse strand, counting down.
CCATCAATTGGTCCAGGCAGCGGGCGGTCGAGGGGTTCGTCCGGCCGGATTGCCTGCCTCTCTTCCGCGGCCATCAAATCAAATCAACTTTTATTGTCATTGTTAGTGCACAAGCGCCCGGGTGGCCCTGGAGATGGAGCACGCGGTGTCCACCGGCACGCTTGAGTATTTCCGCGACCGGTGGGTGCCGCGGGGACTGGAGTGCATCATCAACCCGGAAAACCAAATTTTAAGTTGATTTGTTAAGTTTTAGTTGAACTTTTGTTCATTTACAGTCCAATTTGTTTTTGTTTTTTTGGGTCCAAACAAAAGAGTTCAGTTTAATTTTAATTTTAATTTTAATTCACTTTACTCTGTTCAGTAAAATACCTGTTTAATTGTTCTCCCGAAGTCCGTGTATTATTGAGGTGCGGACTTTACACAGCTTTAGCAATCTCTTCCTGCATATCCCACTAGACACTCACATCCGTGCACCCTTACCCATTCCCTCTCTCTCTATGCTCACATTCACATAACTATTCCACCATGCAGCCCTCACACTCCCTCTCGCTCTGATGCTTTGAACACAACTAACAACACACAGGGAGGGCCCTTGGTCTTGCAACCTCACTCCATCTTTGTCTCCTTCTAAGTATCTATGCTATGCAATCTCTGCACTCACTCCTTCATTCTCACTCAACCTCCACTTGTATCCCTCAGTGCAGGAAAAGAGAGTTCACAACAGGAGCGAGCGAGCCAGGACAGGAGGAGGGCCGCCCTCATTAGCCCAGCTCACCCCCTGGGAGGAAGGCGTCCTGGAGATTGCCGGGGCTGACCGAGATGTGGATGTTGGGGAAGGACAGACAGGAGCATCCCCGCAAGCTGGTGACAGAATAGTTTTCCATCTCTCTCCTTGGCATTGCATGAGTCGCTGATAATGATTCTGAAGCTACATCATATGGCCTTATGATCATCTGCAAAATGCAATGTGCATGTAACCTTGGCATCACATCTCTAACTTTTCCTTGACTCCCCCACAGGACCATCGAGAGCCCCCGTCCCCAGTGTGCAGGAGGAAGAGCCTGAGCAGCCAGACTCCTCAGAGGAATCTGCAACTTCTGAGGGCGCAGCGTCAGCAGAAATAAGCGCACCCAGCACCAGCGCAGACACTCACACCTCAGTGGGACCTACGGGACATAGAGTAGAGTTGTCACCTGGTGTATCACAGCTCACAAGTGAGCATCAGCTGATTGTGGAGACAGGGACAGCAGTGGAGAGTCCTCGTCGGAGGGCGCAGGACTCTGCCAGCTCGGCTCAGCTACATGTTGACGCTCTGCCTCTGGGTCCATCCGTGAGATCAGGGGTGATGGAAGTCCATGCACAGATGCAGGAGTCTCTGGCAGGTTTTGTCTCCAGGGTCGCTGCAAGTGTGTAGCGAATGGAGGAGTCCATAGCGAAGATGAGCAGAGCCCTTGTGGAGTCATGGGCACATGAAGGCATCAACACGGAAAGGTTGGCTACCTACGTGGAAATGATTGCTGCCTCCATGGTAAGGCTGGCTACGGTAGAGGAGAGGAGGGCTACGGCCATGGAGGAGGTTAGTCGCCAGGGTATGGAAAACATGGTGGCCTAGAAATTCAGTTGCGTTCGCCAGCCGTTAACGCCATAAGAGGGGTAGATTTCCAGCGCTAGGCACTTAGCGCCCGGGCGCAGGCCGGTCTGCGCCAACGCCCAACTTCAGTTGACATTTAGCGCCGGCGCAAAGTGTTTGCGCCCGCTCAGCTGCGCGCGCAGCTTATGACGTCATTTCGTCGTGCAACGCTGTTTGTGTGCCCCAAACCGGAAATTCAGTGGCGCCCGCCCAATGTGGGCGTGGCACTGTTAAGAACTGTGAAGTGGAACGCAGCAGAGGCCCTGCGGGCCTCGGGGAGCGCTAATTAAAGGGCACTTACACTGAACTATAAAGGCCAGCCATTTTGCTGCAATGACTTTAGTGCTTTGGATTTCTGGACAGAGACCAAGGAACAGACCTTACTGATTTGGGACAACATAGGAGAGGTATTTTTGGCTTCTGGCCAGAGCTTGGAAATTTGACTCTTTGTGATTTCACTGTTTGCAAGTTTATTATGGGGGCTGCATGGGGTTCCAACCCTCAGTTCCAGCATTATGTACGAAGGGCTCGCAGACGCTGTGTGAGAGGGCCAGCCATGCCTAGACGCAGAGGGGCCATCAGGCGTCGGCAACGTAGGCCTTACCCACTCAGGGAATACCGGCAGCAGGTGTCCTATCTCACCATGACTGCGGCGCATTGTGTTAAGAGGCTGCGCTTCAGAAGGGAGGTGGTTGCAGAGATCTGCCAGCTGCTTCACAGAGATCTGCGTCCACAGCTGATGTGCAGGACGTCTCTGTCGGTGGAAGTGAAGGTCACGGTGGCTCTGAACTTTTATGCAAGCGGCTCCTTCCAAGCCGCTGCTGGGGACATAGCGAACATCTCCCAGTTCGCCGTGCATCGCTGCATCCGGCAGGTCACCGATGCCCTTTTCGCAAGGAGACACCAATTCATCTCCTTCCCCATGACCCTAGAGAGGCAGGAGCAGTGTGCAGTTGGATTTGCCAGGATCGCCGACTTCCCCATGGTGCAGGGCGCCATTGACTGCACGCATGTGGCTATGCGGGCACCTATCGACAATGCCGAGGATTACCGCAACCGGAAGGGCTACCATTCCCTCAATGTACAGCTGGTGTGTGACCACAGGCAGCGCATCCTAGCTGTCAATGCCCGCTTTCCAGGAAGCAGCCACGATGCATTTATCCTGCGCCAGACTACTGTGGCTGACATGTTCGAGGCACAGCCTCCACCAAGGGGATGGCTTATTGGGGACAAGGGCTACCCTTTGTGCACATGGCTCATGACCCCGCTCTGCGCGCCCAGGACCCCTGCGGAGGAGGCATACAACGAAAGCCATCAAGCCACAAGGAACATCATAGAGCAAACGATTGGCATCCTGAAGCAACGGTTCCGCTGCCTGGATCGATCCGGCGGATCTCTACAGTATTCGCCGGATAGAGTCTCCCAGTTCGTCGTCGTTTGCTGCATGCTGCACAACCTGGCTATCCACAGGACTCAGGCACTGCCACCTCACGTTGGGCCACCACCTCAGGAGGACGAGCAGGAGGACCATGAGGAGGAGGAGGAGGAGGAGGAGGAGTACCAGCCCAGAAGGGAGCCACAAGGTCCAAGGGCCGTCCGCCGGCGGCTTATTGAACGACACTTCTAGGCCCCCTGTCAGGGAATGGCTTGTGGCAATGAACGCACCTGAATGCAGCCGCTCCGCAAGCCCTCAGCCGGTTAACGCAACAACCACTTGAAACATGACACCTGGACAAGCTGAATAAATAAAAAGCTTTATTTAACAAACTCAGGGCCCTTCCCACATGAAACAGAAAAACAGACAAGACCCCCAAAAAACAGTGAAAAACATATCTCACTCCCACAACCTGGGGAGGAATAACAAAACTTGTCAATCCAATTGGCCTTCATCTTCGGCCTTTCCAAAATAAGCCCCCCCCCTCCAGAACACAAACACCCCCATATAAAAAAAAGTTGCCGACACCCTCTACTTGGTGTGCCGAGAGGGCGAGTCCTTGTGCAGGCTTCTCCGGCCCCTGCCCGACCTGTTGCTCCGCCTCAACCTGGGCCCTGTGGGTGTTGGAAGGCTGGGGGAAGGCTCCTGAGGGTCACAATGCGTAACGGCAGATGCCCTTGGGGGTCGGCCTAGACGAGGTCCGGCCCTGGAGGGTCCGGCTGCTGACTGCTGCAGCTGTGGCTGGGCAGCATCAGTCTCTGCAGCAGCTCATCGCACCTTGGCTGGGGGAGTGGCAGTGGCGGCTGCAGCAATGGGGGCAAGCTGGCTGACGCCAGGCGCTCGCTGGTCGCCAGAGACACTGGCACTCGGCCGGGCTGGCACTGCAGCAAGCGCAGCAATCTGGTGGAGGCCAGACCGCTGTGCTGCAGCAGGGCGGCGGGTGCCCTGTCGATGCTTCCGTGACACAGCGAGTGTGGCAGAAGTGAGTGCCCGAACTGCCCTGTTCTGTGCCCGCATCAGATCAGCCAGTGCCTGCACGGCACCACTCATGAACTCGCGACTCGCGTCCTGTGCTGCCGCGAGTTGGTCGACACCCCTGGCCTGTGCTGCCGCGAGTTGGTCGACACCCCTGGCCTGTGAGTCCCCGAAAGCGGCCACACTATGAGCCAGGGACTCAATGGCCTGAGGCAACTGTCCCACAACCCCCATGAACTCGTTGTGGCGCCGCTCGGAGGCCGCGGATATTTCATCAAGGAGGCGCACCTCCTGGGCAAGGACCATCTCCGGACTGGAGGGCGGACTCTCCATCTGGGGAGAAGGCCGCCGAGCTGCCCGACCCTTCCCGCGTGCCTGGACGCCACTGGGCCCAGCAACTGCCCTCCCCTGCAACACTTCCCCCCTCTGGGGAGAAGGCAGCCGTGCTGCCCGACCCTTCCCGCGTGCCTGGACGCCACTGGGCCCAGGAGCTACACCCCCCTGCAACACTTCCCCCTGGCTCTCCTCCAGGCAAGACGTGTCCCCTCCATTGCCATCCCCTGGCGCGGATGAGGGTTCCCCCGATGTGCCACCTTCCTCTTGGTCCTCGTCGTCCTCCTCTTCCAAGGGACTGGCACTCTCAGCTTCATGGACCTCCTCCTCACCAGCTGAAAGCAGGAAGGCACAAGAGTAGCTTTAGAGTGAGGACAGGGCGTCAGCGAGGGAGGCATGAGTGGTGGCATTATGCGCATTGGTCGGACAGTGGCAAAGGATGTAGATCTGAAGCTCAAGGGGAACGAGAGAGGTCCAAACGGTCATGTCCTTACCATTGGGGCCCAGCACAGGGTCGGCATCTCCAATAGCAACGGGGCCAATCACCCGGCCACGCATGAGTCGAGCCACGCGCTCCTCCAGGTCACTGAGCTCCTGGAACTGGCCACGGCCTCCCCCGGTGACATTCCGGCTCTTCATATTCTTGGCCAGCTTGGCCTGCAAGAGAAAGGACGGCCTCTAAGTACAGTGGCCTAGAAATTGAGTTTTGGCTTAGCCAGGGCTTTAGCGCCGGAAGTTAGTGCCAGCGCTAAGTCCCCCTGCGCGCGCCAAAAATTCAGCAGGGCCGCACCCAAACGGCTGCCGGCGCTACTGAAGGGTCTTTGCGGCGGTAAATCGGCGCTAACTGCCGTTTCGCGCCGCAATTCCAGCGCTGCGGCACCCGATGCGGTGCGGCAGGCTCGGGAAGTGCAGGCCTCCTCCTTCCCTTAAGGAGGAGCTGCCTGCACCCGGCTGCGGCCCGCGAAAATCTTTTTAAAAATGAGCCCGGCACCTCGGACAAGTGCCGGGCTTGCTTCTGTTCCGGGGTGGGGGGGGGGGAAGTCCGGGGAGGGAGCTGCGGCCAGGCGGCCGGCGGGAAAGCGGCCGGCCGCCGCGGGGCCTTTAATGCGCCGGCGCAAAGACTTGTAAGACTCTTTTGCCAGAGTCTTAGTTGCGGCTGCCACGGGCGAGGCGGCCGCAACTGAATTTCGGCGCTGGGGCCCGTCGGCATGGCAACCGGGACGCTGCGCACACCGATGACGTCATCGGTGCCGGCGCAGCGCTACCGGTCTACCGCGGCGGAAGGGCCCCAGGCAATTTCGGCGCTGGCGCCAATTGCAGCGCTAGGCCCTCTAGCGCCGCAAAATCGGCGCTAAGGGCACTCAATTTCTAGGCCAGTGTGTTGCCCTGTTGTTGTCTGCACTGCCTCCCATGGTCGAATAGCATGGCCAGTGTGGTGCCCTGTTGTTGTGTGCACTGCCTCCCATGGTAGAATAGCATGGCCAGTGTGGTGCCCTGTTGTTGTGTGCACTGCCTCCCATGGTCGAATAGCATGGCCAGTGTGGTGCCCTGTTGTTGTGTGCACTGCCTCCCATGGTCGAATAGCTTGGCCGGAGTGTAAAATGCAGAAGGTGCTATTGATGATCATGGCAGTGCCATAGCTGCGGGAGGAAGGCTGCCCATTAGGCCTTTGAGGTCCCTTTGCCCATAATGTGAGGTGCACATGCAAGGATGAGGAGGACACTGGAAAGGGTACTCACCTTGACCAACCGAGTGAGGTTGTTGTACTTCTTGCGGCAGTGGTCCGCACTCCTGGGGACATCGCTGGTGGATGACACCCTGTGGGCGATTTCCCTCCAGGCTCTCCTGTACTGCCTCCTGGGAGCCTTCTTGCCACTGTCCGGGCACAAGATCTCTCTTCTCTTTTCAAAAGCCTTAAGCAGCACCCTCAAAGCATGCTCTGAGAAGCGCTGCGCTCGTTCACGGGCCTTCTCCATGGCTTCAGGCGCTATTTGGGTCCACCAGCAGTGTTCAGGCCTAGCTGCAGGGCTCCACTATCCAGGGCGTGGCAGCAGACAAAGTCGACCCTTCCCCCTTTAAGAGCTGGCCGGCGTCAGGGTGTCTGCTGTCAATCAAAACATGACCGCACCTGCGCTGCGCCCGGCCTCGGCGTTATCAGTCCGCACCGCCGGCTTAGCGCCTAAAGATAGCAGTGCAACGCCAGTTTCAGTGCTCGCCCAAACTCCTTGGACAAATCTACTGAATTTCGGCGAAGTGGCCAACACTTTCTGGCGGGCGCTAACTTTAGCGACCGCCCGACTTTACCGCCCCAGAAGTGGCGCGACTGAATTTCTAGGCCGGTGAGTGTTCAGAATAAAATGACATCTCTTGAGGAGCGATGGGCATCTATTGAACAGAGAAACCAGACCTTCACGGAAGTCCTTCTGAGTAGGACTGCCATTGCAGATACGGGCTGGAGAGCAGAGTCTGTGTGTGTTGTCCTGTCGAGAGCAGTGGGCTGGAGACCAGCGTCTGTGTGTCCTGTCCTGTCGAGAGCAGTGGGCTGGAGAGCAGAGTCTGTGTGTACTGTCCTGTCGAGAGCAGTGGGCTGGAGAGCAGAGTCTGTGTGTCCTGTCCTGTCGAGAGCAGTGGGCTGGAGAGCAGAGTCTGTGTGTACTGTCCTGTCGAGAGCAGTGGGCTGGAGAGCAGAGTCTGTGTGTCCTTTCCTGTCGGGAGCAGTGGGCTGGAGAGCAGAGCCTGTGTGTCCTGTCCTGTCGAGAGCAGTGGGCTGGAGACCAGGGTCTGTGTGTCCTGTCCTGTCGAGAGCAGTGGGCTGGAGAGCAGAGTCTGTGTGTCCTGTCCTGTCGGGAGCAGTGGGCTGGAGACCAGAGTCTGTGTGTCCTGTCCTGTCGAGAGCAGTGGGCTGGAGAGCAGAGTCTGTGTGTTCTGTCCTGTCGGGAGCAGTGGGCTGGAGACCAGAGTCTGTGTGTCCTGTCCTGTCGAGAGCAGTGGGCTGGAGAGCAGAGTCTGTGTGTGCTGTCCTGTCGGGAGCAGTGGGCTGGAGAGCAGAGTCTGTGTGTTCTGTCCTGTTGGGAGCAGTGGGCTGGAGAGCAGAGTCTGTGTGTCCTGTCCTGTCGGGAGCAGTGGGCTGGAGACCAGAGTCTGTGTGTTCTGTCCTGTCGGGAGCAGTGGGCTGGAGACCAGAGTCTGTGTGTCCTGCCCTGTCGGGAGCAGTGGGCTGGAGACCAGAGTCTGTGTGTGCTGTCCTGTCGAGAGCAATGGGCTGGAGAGCAGAGTCTGTGTGTGCTGTTTATGTTATGTACTGTTTATCTAAAAGGGGAGGAATTGTTGTGTATGTACCTTTAAGAGAATAACTGGTCTCAGACTGCAGTACCGGCAGTGACCACCCCTGTATAAAAGGCACTAGTGAGCCTCTGTAATTTCAGTATCCCGATTGACTTCATTCAGTAAAGACTTGTTTTGTTCAATTCCTGCTGTCCGTGTCTTAATCATTCACGGACATAATACTGGCGACGAGCAGATACGAAATTACCTACAGTCTGCACCACCTCCTGGGATCCATTCCTGCAGCGAAGTGAGCAGAGGTCGAGGCCAGAAGGAAGAAAGAAGCAGTAGAAACGGGCGTTGACCGTGGGCATCCGCCCCTGTGTTAGCGGAGTTGAAGATTGCTGGAGAAGCTGTCGAAAGCGGGGCCTGGTTCCTGTCAACGGTGCTTCAGCTAATCGGGCTGGTGGCAGGTAGTACACTGATCCTTCCTGGGCTGCGGCGTTCGCGAACTCGAGCGGGTGGCTTGCAACGGGGCCGAGCAGCGTTGTCGGGAAGAGGAGAGAGAGAGGGTGGAGCACACAGGGCACGGCCGGTGCTACGAAGCCGGGCTGCGTATAGACCCGAGAAGAGGAAGGCAAGAGTCCCACAGGGTTGTTCCACGATGGGAAAATAATAAAAAAAAGAAATATTAAACGCGCAGGAAACCGCGAGGAGCTGCAGGTTGCAACGGAAACCGCGGAAAGCAGCGCTAGCAACAGCGGGGAAGAAGGCAATGCGCGGGAGGCGCCATCTTAATCAGCGGGGAAGAAGGCAAAGCGCGGGAGGCGCCATTTTGTTAAATCGGGGAAGAAGGCAAAGCGCGGGAGGCGCCATTTTAGACTTTCAAGATGCCGAAAACTGGCTGTATCTCTGCCTTTGATAATACAATAGAGGACTGGACCACGTATGTGGAAAGAGTCGAGGTATATTGCGAGGCAAACGAAATAGCCGATGAGAAAAAGGCATCGGTATTGCTAAACTTAATGGGCGCTAGAACGTACGGCCTATTGCGGGACCTGATTACTCCAGCCAAACCGAAGGCAAAGAGTTTTAACGAAATTGTTGCTGTCCTACAGGAACACCTAAACCCTGCACCGCTGTTGACAGCAGAAAGATTTAAATTCCACAGGAGAACTCAGCATAAAGATGAGAGCAATGCTGAGTACCTTACGGAACTACGCAAGCTATCAAAGCACTGCCAGTTCGGAGCAGGACTGGCAGATACCCTACGGGACAAATTTGTCTGTGGACTCCTGAGTGAAGGAACACAGAAGAATTTACTGTCAGAGAAAGAGCTGATGCTAGATAAGGCTTTCAGCGTGGCAGTATCGTACGAAGCAGCAGCCAGGGGAGCTGCGGAAATTCAACAAAAGCAACAGGAATACGGCACCCACGAAATGACACAGGGATTTGCAAAATGTTATCGCTGCGGCAGAACTAACCATGACCAGAAGGACTGCTGGTCCAAGGCCAAAATATGCAGGCAATGCGGAAAGATGGGACACCTTGCACGAGTTTGCAGGTCTGGGAAGAAGACCAGCGACAACAAAAAGGCTACTAAGGAACCGTACAAGAAAGTACAAAAGATGACGGACAGTAGTTCCGAAGACCAGATAAACGATAGTGAATCCGGGAACAGGAGACTAAGCTGTCTCAAACTTCACAATGTAATCGCAAAAGAGGATCACCGAACCATTTGGGTCACCCTCACGATAGCAGGGTCACAAGTTAAAATGGAATTGGATACAGGATCAGCGCTAACCGTCATGAATCGACGAGACTACGAGTGGCTATTCTCACACATACCCTTGAGAGAGACATCCATCATCCTGAGGACGTATATGGGGCAAACAGTATACCCCAGAGGAAAAATAAGGGTGCCTGTCGAATACAACGGCAAGAAAATACAGAAATTGTATCTCTACATACTGCAAAATGGTGGACCACCGTTATTGGGACGTGAATGGATCAGGAAGATAAGCTTAGATTGGCACTCCATTCATGCAATGACGGTGGACGGTAAAAAAGATGAAGACGTCACTCCTGGACGATTGTCAACAATCTTAGCTAACGCCAAAGAGGTATTTCAGCAAGAACTGGGCACTCTTAAAGGCGTAACCGCCTCGATAAAAATAGAAGTGAATGCAATTCCCAAGTTTTTCAAAGCAAGACCGGTACCATATGCAATTCGCCCAGCCGTCGAGGCAGAGCTGGAGAATCTGGAGAAGGCAGGCGTGTTGTCTAAGGTCGACTGGAGCGAGTGGGCGACACCCATCGTTCCTGTCATGAAGAAAACGTTAAGCAATAAGTCTGAGGAGCCAAGGAAGGTTCGCATCTGTGGGGATTTCAAGGTGACGGTGAACCCAGTCCTTCACACAGTACAATATCCTCTTCCAAGGATAGAAGACATCTTCGCCTCACTGTCTGGAGGGAAGCGTTTTACAAAAATTGACCTAGCACAAACATATTTGCAGATGGAGGTTGAAGAATCCTCTAGGAAGTATCTCACGATAAACACTCACAAAGGCCTTTACCAGTATCATCGATTGGTATTCGGAGTAGCATCGGCTCCGGCGGTATGGCAATGAGCGATGGAACAAGTCCTGCAAGGGATTCCGGGGACTCAGTGTTACTTGGATGACATCCTTGTGACAGGTGAAGATGACAGTGAACACCTTAACAACCTAGAACAGGTGCTCACTAGACTACGGGAACATGGGCTACGAGCCAACCGCCCCAAGAGCGAGTTTTTTAAGAAACAGATATCGTATTGTGGCCACGTGATTGATGAAGAGGGGTTACATAAGTCCCCTGACAAAATTGAAGCGGTTGTTAAGGCCCCAGCGCCTGAAAATGTGTCGCAACTGAGGTCATTCCTTGGATTGGTGAATTACTACCATAAGTTTTTGCCGAATTTGTCGACAATTCTGCACCCACTGAACGCCCTGCTACGAACGGGAGTAGCATGGAAATGGAGCAATGACTGTAAGCGGGCCTTTCAGAAGAGTAAGTATTTAATCACTTCAAGAGAAGTATTGGCTCACTACAACCCAGCACTGCCGATCAGACCGGAGTGTGATGCGTCTCCCTACGGCATTGGGGCGGTACTGTCACATAAATTCCTTGATGGTTTAGAGAGGCCGATAGCTTTTGCGTCACGCTCGTTAACTTCTGCCGAGCGTAACTATGCCCAGATTGACAGAGAGGCCCTCAGCCTAGTGTGGGGGGTGAAGAAGTTCAATCACTACCTGCACGGTCAAAAATTTACTCTACTAAGCGATCATCAACCTCTTGTCTCCATTTTCAACCCTCAGAAGGGCGTACCGATAATGACAGCGCAACGGCTGCAGCGGTGGTCCCTTTTCCTAGGGGCACACCAATATGACATCGAGTACAAAGGAACTAAACAGCATGGGAATGCTGATGGATTGTCACGCCTACCATTGCCGACGGTGAAAGAAGAAGACCTTGCAGTGGATCCAATGGAGTTATTCCACTCGACCATAGTCGAATGTCTCCCTGTGACGAATGCAAACATAGAAAAGGAAACACGGAATGACCCGACACTATCACGGGTCTATGATTGTGGGAGAAAACGTATTAAACATTAAGGCATGCTGGGATACTTGACCACTTTACTAATTGAACAAAGGACACTAAACTAGTTAAAACTAAAAGAACTGCTGACTGCCATAATAAAGTCAAGCTGACCTTTTGGCTTAGGACATCTGGTGATAAAATGTGAACATGTTAATCTGTTTCTTGAGAACAATGGAACCTGTGAAACCATATGTTGAAATGTAATGTAAGCTAATCACATGAAGTTGTTTACCTTGCTGTATAACTATGAGCGCTGTACAATAGTAATTTAGAGTGCTGGTGAGCAGTAGGGACTGCTGCAGACTCTCCGTGATATCATGTAATAAATTCCTAAAGCGAACCTTGAAGTCTCCATCTGATAGTTAATTTCCTCGACAGAATTTGGCATAGTCGTGCAGGATCCCTAACAACGGGATCCAAAAGAACTAAGAAGGTCTAAGTTGGGTATAGCGTCGACCTTGTATATCACTTGGCCCGCTTAGGCTCCAATTAGACAAAGGAAATTTAAAAAGGGACTCTCCTAAAAATAAAAGGAAAGTGCCCGGTGCCTCCCAGCTGAAAGGGGGAGAGCACCTAGCGCGTCCCAGCTGAAAGGGGGACGGCACGCGGTTGCCTAGTTATCCGGCCGGTGACTCATGCTGAGCCAAGAAGCCCGTCAGGCTGAGGCAAGACTGCTGAGAAGAGAGAAAAGACTATGGCACCGAATTAAGTAGCTACAAAGAGAATAAAGGGTTGACTTCGAGACTCGCGGACGGAAAAACCGGTGAGCGCTCATTGTATTTTGTGTATATAAAATAACTCGCGGTTGTATAACCAGTAAGTTTAAAACTAAGTTACAGGAGTAAGGAGAAGATGGGAAATAACGGCAGTCGAGCGGATTCGTCCGATCCTGCCAAGAAAGGAGCCCGAGGCAAGGTAAAACAGGAGGCTGCAAATGGTAAAATCAAGATATGTAAAAGAACGAATGACAGAATAAAAAAGCTCGTGCAACATCGAAAAAAGGTAGGAGATCCCATCGTTCCACCGGGATCGCCAGCCGATACTGTAATAAAAGAAACCGGAGACGATCGGTATGCGGTAACTTTTAGTAGTGATCTGTATGGATGGTCGGGTGGAGATTGGCCTTATGGGGGAAGTTTTAAAATACCTTTAATAAAAGAATGGGAAGAAATTACTAGAAATGAAGGAGGGGATCCTGAGTGGGACACCCCCTATATGTTATGATGCTTTGCTAGGTGGATGGAAGTAGCAAAAATACATCAACCCCCAAAGAAGAAGGGGAAACAGGAAGAGGCAGAGGCTAGTCAGAAAAAGGAAGAGGTGCTGCCTAAGGCTCCTGTTGTAGGAATGTATCCCCGAACCCCAGCGGGAGATCCGGTTGAGATGGAGGAAGAGTTAAATAATTTACTAATGATAGCGGCTGCTCTAAGACAGCAATCAGCACGATTTCCGACGCCGCCTCCATACAATCCAGCAGGTCTAGTGGCACCACAGCCAGTTGTACCCCTACCAGGGGCACAGCCTGGAGCTCCACCCCCACCCGCAGGTGAACCCGTAATTGAACCTCCTCCTCCAGCAGAGGCACTCGGAGCAGGAGCTGCTGCACTGCCTGGTAGTAATGTACAGGACCTACCCTCACGTAACGGACCTACAACTAGGTCACAAACAAAAGAAACAGCCCCTAGAGACAGAGGCACGCTCGAACCTGACACCACTACCCATCAACTTTCTCGAGTCATGATAGGAGAGGTGGCAGTGTTAAAACCATGGTCCCCAGCGGAAGCTAGAGCTATGATAGCCGAGGCACCAGACCCCTTAAAGAAGCCCACTGCCTTTCATAATTGGCTAGAACAAATGTGTACCATTTACAGCCCTCTTCCTGGAGATGTGCTAATGGTAGTGTATGTAACCTGTACCACCTTAAGAGGATACCTTAAGGTGATGGACTACTTTTTGATGGCTCCTGTACATTGTAGTACCGGTGGTGACCACACCGGTATATAAACCCTGTGGAGCAAAGTATATTCCAGTTCAGCCCTGACCCTCAATTACTAAAGACCTGTTTAATTATTTCTGTAGTCTGTGTCCAGTTATTCAGCATAACTACATTTGGAAACACAGACTCAACACTAATGCTGCTAAAATGTGCGTATGGGTCCTCATGGTCGACCCTAAGGGACGGATTTGCTGTTCCCCCGGGAGAAAATGGAGATTGGCGACAAGATGATGTACAACTGGACCAGGGAAATGAGTCTTTTGCTCACTGGTTAGAACATAGAGGTAAAGAGGCTATAATGAGAGGAGCCAAGAAGCATAGTGACATAGGAGAAGTTACTCGATGTCTGCAAAGAAAGGAGGAGACAATTCCTGATTTTGTAGCTCGATTTAAAAGCAAGTGGGAGGAACATGCGGGAGTTCCGTTAGCAGACAATGGACCTTTGGCAGTACAAACACTGCTAAACTGCATGTTACCCTTTCAAGCTCAAGCCTTTAAAATGATTAATCTAAATTGGCAGACTCAGCCCTGGGCGGACGTAGTTACTGCTCTGGTAAATATGGATAGGGAAGGACTCTTTACTCAGTCGAAAGAGCAAAAGCCAAAAACAGCGGGACAATATTTCCAACAGAATAGAAGAGGATTTGCAGGAAGAGAAGGTTATGGTAGAGGCAGAGGAAGGGGAAGAGGACAATGGCAAATGAGAGATAGATCACAGGATGAATGTAGGAACTGTGGGAAAAGAGGACTTTGGGCTAGAGATTGCCGATGCCCCCCAAGGCCACAGCAGGGATACGCCCAACAAGGAGGGTATCCAGCTCCAGGGGCAGGAGGAACTTCCTTTTCTTTCAGTAACCCTAATCCATCCGCATAGGGGTGCCACGGAGAAGCGGTGGTACAGGCGGCTGTGATCAGATTGTCCAAATCCATGAGAGAACAGCCTATGGCTACAGTTAAAATAGGAAATAGCCATTTGGACCTTCTGGTCGATACCGGTGCAACAATGTCCTCTGTACCCCCCTCCGTGGGTATACCCGCCAGTCAATTTAACGTTGTAAGCATGGGAGTAGCCGGTATCCCTATGTTAGAACCCCTCTCCAAACCTACCGAAATTCAAGTGCACGGGCAATCCGTCACAGACACCCTCATAATGTCTCAGACCGCCCCTCTCCCTATGTTGGGAAGACAGGCTTTATGTAAATTGGGAGCAGTTATATACTGCACTCGAGACGGCATGTTCATGGAACTGCCTCAAATACAAACTCATCAGCTAATGAATTTAATGATAGAGGAAAAGCAAGTAGAAGGAGCCCCCATTTTGTACTGCTGGCAGCTGAATAGCAATCCTTATGGCCAATTGGTAAAAAATGTATACCAAGCCTTGCAGGAATTGGAAGATCCTCAGGGGCAGTATTTACAATATCTAATTGAAACCAGTAGAGAAAAGAAACGGACCCATTGTACGGCATGGTACACGCATAAAGAAACACCCAATTATCAAGAATTGGTTTGCTCATACCTAAACCAGCCAGAATTACTGCAGATTTCACCTTATTTATTCTTTGGAGATAAAGGCCTGGGAATGTTGGTTCACCTTACACACGAACAAAAAGAAAGATTTAGGATGCATCACACATCCGAACCCCACCTGACTATAGCAGTCAGAGCCCTGGCTAAGGCGAAGGAAGCGGGGGAGATGATAAAAAGAATACAACACCACAAGCCAGTCTATTCCATCACGTTGCCAATTCAAGCTGGAAAGGTGGAGATAGAATTCTTTAATGAAACAGAAGGAAAAATTCGCTGGTTAAGAAAAGAATGGGATACTATTTTTGAAAGACAGCAGCCCCCTAAGGAAAATCAGCAATTGTTACCATGGGCATTGACTAAAGTACCTTCTGAATTATGGGCAAAGCACAAGAATCATGTGGGAAAGGTGCATTCGGCACCTGAACATAGGGTCCAGCTACAGAAGAATGCTGTTTTGCCCTATCTAAAGCAGTACCGCCTGGCCCCAGAGGCCAAGGAAGGAATAGCAGCGGTAATACATTCTTTACTGCAGCAAGGGGTTTTAGTCAAAACACAGAGCCCCTGCAATACTCCTATTTTGCCCATCCCGAAAGTAGGAAGACCAAATGACTGGCGTTTTGTGCAAGATCTCCGGGCGATCAATAAAATAGTCATTCCCATTGCTCCCTTGGTGCCAGATACCAACATCATCCTCTCCTCTATACCAGTTGATGCAACTACCTTTTCGGTTATCGATTTGTGTTCTGCTTTCTTCTCCATACCACTGCATAAGGACAGTCAATATCTGTTTGCCTTTACTTATAAAAATCAGCAATATACCTGGACCAGGTTGCCCCAGGGGTATACTGAAAGTCCTGCGGTGTATGCGGCAGCGGTTAAAAATGACTTGGAGGAATGTCAGCTATCGGATCAGTCCACCTTAATCCAGTACGCAGATGACCTTTTGGTTGCCTCCCGAACGGTGCCAGACTGCCAAGAAGATACTATAAAATTGCTCCAGCATCTGGCTAGCAGGGGACACAGGGTGTCCTCCAAGAAGTTGCAGTTTTGCCAAACATCCATCCAGTATTTGGGTTTTCAGTTGGAGTATGGACAGCGAAGATTGGGACTGGAAAGAATAAGAGCAGTGGATAAAGTGCTGATTCCGCGAACAAAGAAGGACATTTTGTCATTTCTGGGAATGGTGGGTTATTGTAGACAATGGATATATGACTACAGAGAAATGGATGCGGTCTTACGATCAGCTACACTGCAGACAGAGCCCCCCATAGTCGAATGGATGCCAGAACGAGATAAGGCATTCAGTGATCTTAAAAAAGCTATGGTCAGTGCTCCCGCGTTAGGACTACCTAAGTATAATAAGCCTTTTCAGTTATACGTCAACGAAAGAGAAGGCTTTGCAACAGGAGTACTGGCACAAGAACATGGGGGAGGAAAAAGGCCTGTAGCATATTACTCTGTAGCCTTACCAGCCGTAGTGAGAGGCATGCCAGCCTGCTTACGAGCCGTTGCTGCAACCGCCACAATAGTGGAAAAATCCATCCCTATTGTGCTTGATCACCCTTGTGTGGTAATTGTTCCCCACGCAGTGCTGCTATTATTAAATTCGGCAGCTACTCAGCACTTTACGGCGGCGAGAAGGACTGGGTATGAGATAATCCTCTTGTCACTCTCTAATTATACCTACCAGCGATCACCAGCTGTCAACCCGGCGACCTTCGTGCCAATACCAACAGAATATCCAGGTGAACCAGAACACGACTGCTTGTTAACTGTTGAAGCCACCACTACACCCAGGCCAGATTTGCTAAGTGATCCTATTGATAATCCTGACTTGATCCTCTTCACGGATGGTTCTTCGCATCGACCCAGTGATGATCAACTATTAGCAGGTTATGCGGTGGTGACTCCTCATGAATTATTGGAAGCTTATGCGTTGCCACCTGGCACATCTGCACAAGCAGCTGAACTATATGCATTAACCAGAGCCTGTATTTTGGCTAAAGATCAAAGCGTCAATATCTATACTGACTCCCGTTATGCATTTGGGGTAGTGCATGATTTTGGACAATTATGGAAAAACAGAGGTTTTATTACATCCTCAGGAAAATCTATTAAGCATGCGCAAATGGTGTTAAATTTGTTGGAGGCTATTCAGTTGCCAAGTAAAATTGCAGTACTAAAATGTGAGGCCCACACCATGGCAGGTGATGAAGTCTCGTGTGGAAATAGGTTTGCTGATAGTGCGGCTAAAGAGGTCGCACTGAGGCAGGCCCCACAGCTTCAAGCCGCCAAAAATATCGTTAGTAACTTTCCTCCAGAACTTCCTAGTAGCATTGATGCTGATCTACTGTGACAGGCCCAAAGTCAGGCAACAGTCCAAGAAAAACGTACTTGGAGTAAGGCAGGTTGCTATCAAGATCATCATGATATATGGATGCATCCTGATGGCCGAGTGGTTTGCCCACGAAGCTTGTTTTTGCCCCTGTCTCGCCTGGCACATGGACAGGCTCACATGGGCAAAGGAGGGATGGCACATGCATTGTCCCAACAATGGTATGCACCAGGAACGGTAACAATTGAAAAAGTTGCCAGAACGTGTTTAGTATGTCAGCAGAACAATAGAGGGAAATCGCCCGCAAATTTTGATCACCTACCCCAACCAGAGCTGCCCTTTGAGAATCTACAGATAGATTTTGTACATATGCCCGCAGTAAAAGGATTTAAGTACATACTGGTGATAGTAGATATGTTCTCCAGATGGGTAGAGGCATACCCCACTAGGAGGGATGATGCCAGAACAGTAGTAAGCATTCTGCTAAAAGAAATAATACCTAGATTTGGAATACCTATGGGAATAAACAGTGACAGAGGAACTCATTTCACCAGCAAACTGATAAAAAACTTAACTGAAGCCCTTGGATTTCAATGGAAATTGCACATACCTTACCAGCCACAATCCTCAGGAATAGTGGAAAGAGTGAATGGGGAAATCAAGGCCGCCCTAACCAAAGTATGCCAGCAAAATGGGTTGCAATGGTCGGATGCCGTGCCAGTAGTAATGTATGCCCTGAGAAATCAGAAAAATAGAAACACAGGTCTGACACCACATGAGATCTTGATGGGCCGGCCTATGACAACAGGCACACGCCCACCCATGACTCCAGAGAAGGTGGCATTAATTTGGAATGATGAAAAATCATTAAAATATGCTCAGGCCATGTGTGAAACAGCAGGAAGAATACATGAGAAAGTGAGACAGGCCCAGACGTGCCCCACAGAAGGAAACATGCACCCCTTTAAACCCGGAGATCAAGTTTATGTGAAAGCGCTAAATAAAGAATCTTTTTCTCCTAGGTGGAAAGGACCATATTTGGTGCTGCTTACAACTCGAACAGCTCTCAAATTAAAAGAAAAACCTGATTGGGTACACGCTACAAGGTGCAAGTTGCGTCATCCGGAGGAAACACCGGAGGTGGAGTATAAACATACTGCACCAGACACCACTTCAGAAATGGGAAAAGATCCGTGCCCACCATAATTTGGCACTCCATTGAAGGGCTGATTACTTTCGGGTTGCTATATATGTTTATATTTAATGCTGTATAACAATAATTAGGAAAATTTAAAGATTTCTAGGATAAATCAGGAAATATGTGAAACCAGAAGATAATAATCGGCCTATGTGTAATAAGGACAGCCGCCTGGACCATCCTGCCTACTGAAAAAACAGAATGGGCAGGCCAGTTAGGATGGAAGGCGAGAGACAGTATCCAATTGCAGGGAACTTACACTTGTAACAATGGAACCATTTGTGTAATTGCTAATTGGACGATTAATTGCGAAGCCTGTGGGATGTTCGAAATGAAATCTGGGATGGATAAAATAGTATTTAGCCAAGGATCTAATATAACTCTAAGTATAAAATGGGAAAAAGGAGTGAACATAAGTTGTAGGATAGAGAACGACACTGACGTACTAAACAATTATACTAAATTATGGAAATGGTATAAAAATGACACAAGAACCGGAGACATGGAACAACCGATATATTTGAAAGACGGTCAGGCGTACGGATGCGTGAATGCAACTCTTATAGAAGGAAGACCTCACTGGTATGGGGAAACATTCTTTGCAAAGAAAACGAAACAGATAGAAAGTCCTATGGACCATTTGCAAAGATTGCATTCTACCTGTACCCCAGTCTTGATCTCCCCATATACTCTAAATTTGACAGTACAGGTACAATATGAGGATAAAAAAGATACTGGATGTAATATTACTACTATACAAGCCAAATTGAATAAGAGAGTTAGGATCGGGAGAAGGAGAAGGGACTTAGCAACGGTCTTGGGAGGAGTAGGAACTGGTATGGGAGCCCTTAATGCAATAGATATTGAAACATTGCAGAATAAAATACAGCAAGTAGGAGGGCTGACAGGAGATGCTATAAAATTAAGAAATGCTTGGGACAATGGACTGACAGCAGCGATGTTAACACAGTGGATATCAGATACAATGAGTTGGAAGCAAGTAAATAAGGTAGAAAAGGAACAAGAGAATGTTGCAAAGGGACAAGAGAAAGTCAATAATCATACTCAATGTATGTTTAAAGAAATTACCAAGCAGTCACTGAGGGCTGAGCTAGAGCGAATCGCTATGTCAGGACATGCTCCTAGTTGGATGAGAATTTTCGGATTTGAAGGAAATAATCTAGAAGTAAAACCTGATCGAAGATATACTAAATGTGACCTTAAGGGATGTAATTTTACAATGAAAGTGGTAAATGTGACAAAAGCCAAAACCTGGTGTCAGTTCTTGGTATTGCCCCAACTGTTTGGAGAAAACTTTTGGTATCCCGAATTTCATGGTAAATAGATAGATCAGGGGAATAAGACCCACGATGCCTCGGATTGCCAAGATTGGCCGTTTGGAAAAGTATGCCCATTGCATACCCCTATATATGAACCTTGCTCATTACAACATAGTAGAGGTACACGCATTTGGAATTTGAAACCTTGTAATAATACTACCTTGCATGAGATAGGCCAGAACTATCTGTGTATTAGCAGTGCCTGGCCTATATATGTAGATGGGATTTTGAAAAGGCCCCCTTTAAACACTTGCATAAAAGATGTTTATACTGTGTTTGACCCACATACCAACAAGACATATCAGTTGGGAAAATGGGCTACGGTAATGCAAAGAAGAACTGTATTGGGGATAGAAAATGCCCCCCCTACAGTTAATTTGGCTAATCTGACGAAATTTTTGAAAAACAATGAAAGGATAGCAGAAGCCTTAGCGAAAAGAGGAAGGGATCTGCACCATTTAAAAGCAGTGATGGATTATGATGAGCAAGGTTTGATTCAAATAGCTACGCAAATAACAGATTTGACGGTACACCACTGGTGGGATGTGTTTAACGGATGGTCACCTAAAGCATCCGCAGTGCTGGAATTGTTTGTTCACCCGATGGTTATATTTTGTGTAGTGACGGGAGTTTTATTTATATTAATTTGTATAATGTGGATAAGAGTGAGATGTCTGTTAGCGCAAACACTAGAATCAGTAGCATCTGTAAAAAGAGCTACGAAAGCACTAGAGAGAAAGGAAAGAAAAAGAGCAAACCAGGATAACTATGATGAAGAAGATTGTCTAAAAATGCGTCCTTTCCCAAAGGGATATTATCCTCCCTATGAAAACGAACTGAATACAATGCCGTAAAGCAGTGTTGATCAGTAAAGATCGACAAGGAGGGAATTGTGGGAGAAAACGTATTAAACATTAAGGCATGCTGGGATACTTGACCACTTTACTAATTGAACAAAGGACACTAAACTAGTTAAAACTAAAAGAACTGCTGACTGCCATAATAAAGTCAAGCTGACCTTTTGGCTTAGGACATCTGGTGATAAAATGTGAACATTGTAAAGTCTGTGGGTTGTATAGCGAAGTAATACACAGACTACAAGAGTAACTTAAACAGGACTTTACTATTCGAAGGTCAGGGCGAATCTACCCAATAAATCCTGACACAGCACTTATATACTGGTGTGGTCACCGTCGGTATTACAGTATACAGCAGCCAAGATAAAGTAGTGCCACACCTAAAATAGTTCTCTTAAAGGTGAACGGTTACATACGATAGTTCTCTTAAAGGTAGAACAGTTACATACACTACAATCCTCCCTTTTTAGCTTACAACATACTTATTCCCCATTAACCATATCATTAGAACATATATACAACTTCATGTTACAACAGTTCACAGAGGTAGTCTCTGCGGAAACAGTTCACAGATTCAGTCTCTGCGGGAAACAGTTCACAGATTCAGTCTCTGATCTTCTTGACTCGGTCCGGACCACGCCTCTGTGGTGTAGTCGGGTCACCTTGCTAGAGGGACTCATCCCATAGTCCTTCCCTAGACTTAACAGCTTTACTTCCATCACTTCTGAACCAGCATTGCTGACTTTTTAAAACAAACAAAAAACAGTTGGATTGCCTTGGGAAATTTTCCTGCTTTCCAACTGATTTGGCTCCGTTCGGGGGACCACGTGTGTGATCGGGTAGAGGTAATAATGGTTCAGATGGTTATCATCTTCTGCTTCGTCTTTTCCTTTTTTGCTTCTTGGAGACTCTCGGGGCTCCATTGTCAGCTGCCAGCTGTAACGCCACCATCTCCTTATGTTCCTTAGACTTTAAGTGATTCATCCTGATTTCGGCACTTTGGGAGTTCTCGGCACAAGCTGGGCAGACCAGGTCCTCGTAATATTCAGTGTCACTCAACAGATCATGGTAATATTCGGTGTCGTCCTGAGCTAGGCCCGCGAGAGGGTCTTCTATTTCCTCCTTACCCAGCTGGACGTTAGCCGACTTTTGTTCCAAATCCCGACATCTGTCCTGAAGAGACTTCATCATGCGTTCAGATTCATCCCGCTTTTTCTGGGCTTCCTGCAAGTCTTTTACTAATGACCTCATTTGTGATTTCAATACTTCAACTTCATTCAGAGATTGATTGATCGGACTATTCAATCCCTCTACTGAAGTAGCTGTTTCAGTATTCTGTTGTTCTACATTGCCGTGCGTCAGCGTACTTTTGGCATCCAAGGGCTGTTCTGTTGCAGACTTCTCAGTCTGGGTTGCCACCTCAGCTCTTCCAATGACTTTTGAGAGCTCCCTTCCCTTTGAAGATTGAGGCTCGTATTTAAGTTTTTCCCATTTTAGAGTTTTATCCCTCAGCATATGAATGAGTTGGCTGACTGTTAACTCTTCTGCCATCATCCCTTTTCCATTAACTACAGGGCTGTTTATAACCTTGCCCTGGAGGAGTTGGCTGACTGTTAACTCTCCTGTCCTCATCCCTTTTCCATTAGCTGCAGGGCTGTTTAGAACCTTGTCCTGGGGATCCTTTGCTGCTTCTACTTCACCATCATCCGCAGACCCCATCATTCGAATTTCCACAAATGAATCGTCCGGTGATGCTGCACCCAACTTCAGTAGGAGCTCGGAAGTCATGTCAACCAACTCAGCTTTTTCTGCCTGCAACCTGCTAACCAGCGCCTTCAGTTGCGGCACATCTTGTTCCACCGGATTGGAGCACGCCCCTTCAGAAGCCGAATCAGCTTTGATTCGTTTGGCCTCCTCGTGCAGACGGTTTGTGTGCTCCTGCTCCCTTTTCTTCCCCAGCTGCTTCTGTTGTCTTTCCAGATTCTCCCATTCGGTATCATAGAACTTTTTCATTGCTTTCATCTCTTGCTCGAGACGGCAATTCAATTGTTCTAATTGCTGTCGTAATCTGAAATAAGTTTGCGTTCGAGCTCGATGTTCCTCAGTAATATATATGTCTGTAACTTGAACAGACTCAGAATTCTCTGTCAAGCTATGTTGTTGTTGTTCAGAGGAATTCTGTTCTGAAACTTTGTTCTCCTCTGGAGCATAAGCCTTTAGGCCCACATTCGTTCTACCAACCTTAGTCAGCAAGTTCATTTTAGACTTGTCTTTCATGCTTGGGCTGGTCTTATCGTCATCCGTTTCAGAGTCTGAGCTGATTGTCTGCCCCGAGTCCTCACTCGTTATTGCTTTGAGGTAGTGCCATTCCATGTCTATTTTCTTGATCCACTTCCGTCCTAGAAGTGGTGGTCCTCCCTCAGGTAGTACGTATAAGTCCATTCCGGGGTGTTCTTTGCCCCTGTCTCTCACCTTGACTCTTATCTTTCCCATGGGGTATACTTTATGCCCCGTGTATGTCTGCAATACGAACTTGGTATCTCTCAAGGGTATATGTGAGAATAGTCGGTTGTAATCCCTTCGATTTATGACTGATAGGGCTGATCCAGTGTCCAATTCCATTCTCACTTGGACTCCGGCTATTTTTAGCATGACCCAGATAGTTTGTAGGTCAGCTTCTTTACTCACATTATGAATTCTCAGACTACCCAGTTCCTGGCCGCTTGGGTCTGAATCCGAATTCTGTTCATCTGAACTCTTCTCAACCACCTTGTGTACTTTGTTGTACTTTTCCTGTGATGGCTTTTTTTTTTGGTTGTTGGTCTTCTTCCCTGACCGGCATACTTTGGCTATGTGACCCAGTTTGCCACATTTCCTACAGTCCTGGTTTTTAAACCAGCATTGGTTCTGGTCGTGTGTTGTCTTCCCACAACGATAACATTTCGTTGCACCCGAAGTAATTTGATCCACACTGAGGACCGCTGCCTTCAGCTGCATTTCCGCAGTTCCTTTCGCTGCGGCTTCATGTGATGCTGCAATAAGGACAGCCCTATCCAGTGTAAGGTCGTTCTCTTCGAGCAGTCGCTTTTGCATTCCTTCCTTCGACAACCCACACACGAACTTGTCTCGCAATGCCTCTGTCAGATTTCCTCCAAACTGGCAGTATTTCGCTAGCCTACGCAGTTCGACCAAGTATTCCGCGTTGCTTTCCTCTTTCCGTTGCGTTCTCGCATAAAATTTGAATCGTTCCGCCAACATCAGCGGTGTGGGGTTCAAGTGATCCTTCAGAACAGCAACAATATTATCGAAGGTTTGATCCGCCGGTTTAACTGGTGCTAGAAGATGCTTCAATAGCCCGTATGTCTTCGCCCCCATCGAGTTTAGCAAGGTTATAACTTTATCATCATCTTCTATTTTATTGGCCTCACAATATATCTCAATGCGTTCTACATACGTGGCCCAATCTTCTACCTCGGAATCGAAATCGTTGATGTTACCACGCTTAGGCATCTTCACCTCCCTGATAAACAACAACGAAATATTTCTTTAACTCTTTTTTTTTCCAAGATGGCGGTTTCCCCGCGCTTATCTTCTTTCCCCGCCCCTTTCAAAATGGCGGTTCCCGCTTCTGTCTTTTTCTCCGCCTACTGGCGGCTTCCCGCGGTTTCCCGCGCTTATCTTCTTTCCCCGCCCACTTTCAAGATGGCGGTTCCCGCTTTTCTTCCCCTGGCGGGAGGGGTAAGCTTTTCCCTCGGGCGACGGCCGCTGGCTTTCGGGGTTCGCAGCCTGCTCTTCGGCTTCAGCGCGTTCCCTTCTCTCGGCCGGGCAACCGGCTCTGGGTACAACCCGTTGACGGCGAACGGTCTCAGCCGCTGGCTGGATCTCGCTCAGTCTCCCTCGCTCGGGCTCTGTCTCTCCCGCTCGCACGGCTCTCGCTCGCTCTCTCTTGGGCTCTGTCTCTCCCATTCGCGCGGCTCTCGCTCGGGCTCTGTCTCTCCCGCTCGCGCGGCTCTCAATCGTGCCTCCCAGCCCTCTCGCAGTCCGATGCTTCCCTCCCGGGCTGCGGCTGAGTTCTCCGCGATTTATTTATTTTTATCTCTTCCCGCGCCTTACGATCCGGTCGCAGCGCTTCGTGGTCGCGGTATTTGTCCGGCCTTTTTCGCCGTCGCGGTCTAGTCGTCTCACGACGCTCCCCAGCCCGCTTGTACCGCGGCTTCTGCTCCACGCTGCCCCAGTCTCAGCGCCTCTGGGCCCGACTTCTGTCCGGCTCCTTTCCCCCTCGACCGTGGTCGACTGCACCACCCTTATCCTCCGTTTATTTGTTTCTATTTTCCCTTTACTCACAGTCACCGTGGCCGACTTGCTTCTCGTGTTGATCGGCTCACTCACCACCATGGCAGAAGGGACAATCCGTGCCTGTTGCTGATGGAAGACTTCGTGTTTGAAATCTTCCTCCTTTCTTGGTCTGCAGACTCGAGTTTTCTCTCAGCAAAACGACGAGGGCGGGTGCCTCTTCTCGACGCTCGTTTACTTCTTCCGAAGTATTGTTGCCGCAGAGTAAGATCGAACTCGTCGCCACTGTAAAGTCTGTGGGTTGTATAGCGAAGTAATACACAGACTACAAGAGTAATTTAAACAGGACTTTACTATTCGAAGGTCAGGGCGAATCTACCCAATAAATCCTGACACAGCACTTATATACTGGTGTGGTCACCGTCGGTATTACAGTATACAGCAGCCAAGATAAAGTAGTGCCACACCTAAAATAGTTCTCTTAAAGGTGAACGGTTACATACAATAGTTCTCTTAAAGGTAGAACAGTTACATACACTACAAACATGTTAATCTGTTTCTTGAGAACAATGGAACCTATGAAACCATATGTTGAAATGTAATGTAAGCTAATCACATGAAGTTGTTTACCTTGCTGTATAACTATGAGCGCTGTACAATAGTAATTTAGAGTGCTGGTGAGCAGTAGGGACTGCTGCAGGCTCTCCGTGATATCATGTAATAAATTCCTAAAGCGAACCTCGAAGTCTCCGTCTGATAGTTAATTTCCTCGACAATGATTTAACGGTGAAGGGATGGCCAGCACATGGCGAACCACTGCTGCCAGCATTCTCGCCGAGAAGAGAACAGCTGTCAGTGTGCCGAGGAACCTTGATGTGTGGATCCAGAGTAGTAATTCCACCTAAGTTGACGGATAGAGTGCTCAATGAGCTTCATGAGGGTCATCTGGGTGGGGTAAAAATGAAGAACTTAGTCAGAGCGTTTGTGTGGTGGCCAGGAATCGATAGAGAAATCGAAGAGATGACCAAGAGCTGTGCAGGATGCCAGAAGGTCCAAAACGTCCCACCACAAGCTCCTCTACATCCATGGGAGTGGCCCTCATCTCCATGGCAAAGGGTGCACATTGATTTTGCTGGTCCCTTCATGGACTCGATGTTTTTAATTGCGGTGGATGCACATTCAAAGTGGCCAGAGGTAATAAAAATGTCCTCAACCACCACGGAAAAAACTATCACAGTTTTATGAACCATATTCGCCAGGAATGGGCTGCCTGAACAGATTTGCTCTGACAATGGACCACAGTTTGTGTCTGAAGAGTTCCGGAGGTTCTTAAAGAACAATGGTGTTAAGCATTACACATCTGCCCCATATCATCCAGCCACTAATGGATTGGCCGAGAGGTTTGTTCAAACATTCAAGAAGGCTATCAAGGCAATGTGTAATGAAGATATACCCCTACAACACAAGGTGGACAACTTCTTGTTTGCCTCCCGGAATGCGACACATGCGGTTACCAACCAAACTCCAGCCATGATATTCTTCAATCGAAGACTACGATGCTGCTTGGATTTGGTTAAGCCAAACGTCCGAAGAGATGTGGAGAACAGGCAGTTTCAGAATATGAATGAAAGGCCGACCAGGAGTTTTAAGATAGGTCAACCAGTTTTGGCCCGGGACTACCGCACTGAGAAATGGCAGCCAGGAACGATTTGTACACGGCAAGGGCCTCTCATGTATACCGTGGACGTTGGAGAGAGCATTGTAAGATGCCATGCTGACCAGATTCTAGAGTCACTGGAAAACGTCAACTCCACACCACGATCTGATACACCTGGTAATGAAATCGACGTTCCAATTGCAGCTACCGCAGAACCGGTAATATTGGAAGCAGTTGAACCAAACAACGACATTGATCCCGACTCAACATTGCCAGAAGAACCTGATACCCCAAAGGGGCGTTATCCAGACAGAATCAGGAAGCCTCCTCAAAGACTGAACTTATAATTGCTTAAACTTAACCAATGTATCCAGCAACCGTAATTGTGATGGTAATTAGTTATCATTTAGTTGTTAAATGAATGTTATTTACTGTTTATCTAAAAGGGGAGGAATTGTTGTGTATGTACCTTTAAGAGAAAAACTGGTCTCAGACTGCAGTACCGGCAGTGACCACCCTTGTATAAAAGGCGCTAGTGAGCCTCTGTAGTTTCAGTTTCCCGATTGACTGCATTCAGTAAA
Source organism: Somniosus microcephalus (assembly GCF_052327205.1). Lineage (NCBI taxonomy): Eukaryota > Metazoa > Chordata > Chondrichthyes > Squaliformes > Somniosidae > Somniosus > Somniosus microcephalus. The sequence goes on along the minus strand of NW_028225179.1, from coordinate 69,447,303 downwards.
GACTTGTTTTGTTCAACTCCTGCTGTCCGTGTCTCAATCATTCACGGACATAATAGCTGTCCTGTCGAGAGCAGTGGGCTGGAGAGCAGAGTCTGTGTGTGCTGTCCTGTCGGGAGCAGTGGGCTGGAGAGCAGAGTCTGTGTATCCTGTCCTGTCGAGGGCAGTGGGCTGGAGAGCAGAGTCTGTGTGTCCTGTCCTGTCGGGAGCAGTGGGGTGGAGACCAGATTCTGTGTGTCCTGTCCTGTCGGGAGCAGTGGGCTGGGGAGCAGAGTCTGTGTGTCCTGTCCTGTCGGGAGCAGTGGGCTGGAGACCAGAGTCTGTGTGTCCTGTCCTGTCGGGAGCAGTGGGCTGGAGAGCAGAGCCTGTGTGTCCTGTCCTGTCGAGAGCAGTGGGCTGGAGAGCAGAGTCTGTGTGTCCTGTCCTGTTGGGAGCAGTGGGCTGGAGAGCAGAGTCTGTGTATCCTGTCCTGTCAGGAGCAGTGGGCTGGAGAGCAGAGTCTGTGTGTCCTGTCCTGTCGGGAGCAGTGGGCTGGAGAGCAGAGTCTGTGTGTCCTGTCCTGCCGAGAGCAGTGGGCTGGAGACCAGAGTCTGTGAGTGCTGTCCTGTCGGGAGCAGTGGGCTGGAGAGCAGAGTCTGTGTGTGCTGTCCTGTCGAGAGCAGTGGGCTGGAGACCAGAGTCTGTGAGTGCTGTCCTGTCGGGAGCAGTGGGCTGGAGAGCAGAGTCTGTGTGTGCTGTCCTTTCGAGAGCAGTGGGCTGGAGACCAGAGTCTGTGTGTCCTGTCCTGTCGGGAGCAGTGGGCTGGAGAGTAGAGTCTGTGTGTCCTGTCCTGTCGGGAGCAGTGGGCTGGAGACCAGAGTCTGTGTGTCCTGTCCTTTCGGGAGCAGTGGGCTGGAGAGCAGAGTCTGTGTGTGCTGTCCTGTTGGGAGCAGTGGGCTGGAGAGCAGAGTCTGCGTGTCCTGTCCTGTCGGGAGCAGTGGGCTGGAGACCAGAGTCTGTGTGTCCTGTCCTGTCGAGAGCAGTGGGCTGGAGACCAGAGTCTGTGTGTCCTGTCCTGTCGGGAGCAGTGGGCTGGAGAGCAGAGTCTGTGTGTCCTGTCCTGTCGAGAGCAGTGGGCTGGAGACCAGAGTCTGTGTGTCCTGTCCTGTCGGGGGCAGTGGGCTGGAGACCAGAGCCTGTGTGTGCTGTCCTGTCGGGAGCAGTGGGCTGGAGACCAGAGTCTGTGTGTCCTGTCCTGTCGGGAGCAGTGGGCTGGAGACCAGAGTCTGTGTGTCCTGTCCTGTCGGGAGCAGTGGGCTGGAGAGTCTGTGTGAGCTGTCCTGTCGGGAGCAGTGGGCAGGAGAGCAGAGTCTGTGTATCCTGTCCTGTCGGGAGCAGTGGGCTGGAGAGCAGAGTCTGTGTGTCCTGTCCTGCCGAGAGCAGTGGGCTGGAGACCAGAGTCTGTGAGTGCTGTCCTGTCGGGAGCAGTGGGCTGGAGAGCAGAGTCTGTGTGTGCTGTCCTTTCGAGAGCAGTGGGCTGGAGACCAGAGTCTGTGTGTCCTGTCCTGTCGGGAGCAGTGGGCTGGAGAGTAGAATCTGTGTGTCCTGTCCTGTCGGGAGCAGTGGGCTGGAGACCAGAGTCTGTGTGTCCTGTCCTGTCGGGAGCAGTGGGCTGGAGAGCAGAGTCTGTGTGTGCTGTCCTGTCGGGAGCAGTGGGCTGGAGAGTAGAATCTGTGTGTCCTGTCCTGTCGGGAGCAGTGGGCTGGAGACCAGAGTCTGTGTGTCCTGTCCTGTCGGGAGCAGTGGGCTGGAGAGCAGAGTCTGTGTGTTCTGTCCTGTTGGGAGCAGTGGGCTGGAGAGCAGAGTCTGCGTGTCCTGTCCTGTCGGGAGCAGTGGGCTGGAGAGCAGAGTCTGTGTGTCCTGTCCTGTCGAGAGCAGTGGGCTGGAGACCAGAGTCTGTGTGTCCTGTCCTGTCGGGAGCAGTGGGCTGGAGAGCAGAGTCTGTGTGTCCTGTCCTGTCGAGAGCAGTGGGCTGGAGACCAGAGTCTGTGTGTCCTGTCCTGTCGGGAGCAGTGGGCTGGAGACCAGAGCCTGTGTGTGCTGTCCTGTCGGGAGCAGTGGGCTGGAGACCAGAGTCTGTGTGTCCTGTCCTGTCGGGAGCAGTGGGCTGGAGAGCAGAGTCTGTGTGTCCTGTCCTGTCGGGAGCAGTGGGCTGGAGAGTCTGTGTGAGCTGTCCTGTCGGGAGCAGTGGGCAGGAGAGCAGAGTCTGTGTATCCTGTCCTGTCGGGAGCAGTGGGCTGGAGACCAGAGTCTGTGTGTGCTGTCCTGTCGGGAGCAGTGGGCTGGAGAGCAGAGTCTGTGTGTGCTGTCCTGTCGAGAGCAGTGGGCTGGAGAGCAGAGTCTGTGTGTCCTGTCCTGTCGGGAGCAGTGGGCTGGAGAGCAGAGTCTGTGTGTCCTGTCCTGTCGGGAGCAGTGGGCTGGAGAGCAGAGTCTGTGTGTCCTGTCCTGTCGGGAGCAGTGGGCTGGAGAGCAGAGTCTGTGTGTCCTGTCCTGTCGGGGGCAGTGGGCTGGAGACCAGAGTCTGTGTGTCCTGTCCTGTCGGGAGCAGTGGGCTGGAGACCAGAGCCTGTGTGTGCTGTCCTGTCGGGAGCAGTGGGCTGGAGAGCAGAGTCTGTGTGTCCTGTCCTGTCGGGAGCAGTGGGCTGGAGAGCAGAGTCTGAGTGTCCTGTCCTGTCGGGAGCAGTGGGCTGGAGACCAGAGTCTGTGTGTCCTGTCCTGTCGGGAGCAGTGGGCTGGAGACCAGAGCCTGTGTGTGCTGTCCTGTCGGGAGCAGTGGGCTGGAGAGCAGAGCCTGTGTGTGCTGTCCTGTCGGGAGCAGTGGGCTGGAGAGCAGAGTCTGAGTGTCCTGTCCTGTCGAGAGCAGTGGGCTGGAGACCAGAGTCTGTGTGTGCTGTCCTGTCGGGAGCAGTGGGCTGGAGAGCAGAGTCTGTGTGTCCTGTCCTGTCGGGAGCAGTGGGCTGGAGACCAGAGTCTGTGTGTCCTGTCCTGTCGGGAGCAGTGGGCTGGAGAGCAGAGTCTGTGTTTCCTGTCCTGTCGGGAGCAGTGGGCTGGAGAGCACAGACTGTGTGTGCTGTCCTGTTGAAAGCAGGCAGAGGGGGAGGGGTAAGCAAGGGAGGGGGAGGGGTAAGCAAGGGAGGGTGAGTGGTAAGCAGGGGGAGGGGAGGGGTAAGCAGGGGAGGGGGAGGGGTAGCAGGGGAGGGGGAGGGATAAGCAGGGGGAGGGGGAGGGGTAAGCAGGGGAGGGGGAGGGGTAAGCAGGGGGAGGGGTAAGCAGGGGAGGGGGAGGGAAAGCAGGGGGAGGGGTAAGCAGGGGAGGGGGAGGGGTAAGCAGGGGGGAGGGGTAAGCAGGGCAGGGGGAGGGAGAGCAGGGGGAGGGGTAAGCAGGGGAGGGGCAGGGGTAAGCAGGGGAGGGGGAGGGGCAAGCAGGGGGAGGGGGAGGGGTAAGCAGGGGGAGGGGGAGGGGGTGCAGGGGAGGGGGAGGGCTAAGCAGGGGAGGGGGAGGGGTAAGCAGGGGAGGGGGAGGGGTAAGCAGGAGGAGTGGGAGGGGTAAGCAGGGGAGGGGGAGGGGTAAGCAGGGGGTGGGGGAGCGGTAAGCAGGGGGAGGGGGAGGGGTAAGCAGGAGAGGGGGAGGGGTAAGCAGGGGGAGGGGGAGGGGTAAGCAGGGGGAGGGGGAGGGGTAAGCAGGGGAGGGGGCGGGGTAAGCAGGGGGAGGGGAGGGGAAAGCATGTACAGTATGGGTTGGAGTAAATTTCCTTCTAAACAGTCCCATCAATCACTTCCTCCCAGGGCAGGTACAGCACACGATACCTACAGAGTAAAGCTCCCTCTACACTGTCCCATCAAACACTCCCAGGGCAGGTACAGCACGGGTTAGATACAGAGTAAATCTCCCTCTACACTGTCCCATCAAACACTCACAGGGCAGGTACAGCACGGGTTAGATACAGAGTAAAGCTCCCTCTACACTGTCCCGTCAAACACTCCCAGGGCAGGTAAAGCACGGGTTAGATACAGAGTATAGCTCCCTCTACACTGTCCCATCAAACACTCCCAGGGCAGATACAGCACGGGTTAGATACAGAGTAAAGCTCCCTCTACACTGCCCCATCAAACACTCCCAGTGCAGGCACAGCACGGGTTAGATACAGAGTAAACCTCCCTCTACAATGTCCCATCAAACACTCCCAGGGCAGGTGCAGCACGGGTTAGATACAGAGTAAAGCTCCCTCTACACTGTCCCATCAAACACTCCCAGGGCAGGTACAGCACGTGTTAGATACAGAGTAAAACTCCCTCTACACTGTCCCATCATACACTCCCAGGGCAGGTACAGCATGTGTTAGATACAGAGTAAAACTCCCTCTACACTGTCCCATCAAACACTCCCAGGACAGGTACAGCACTGGTTAGATACAGAGTTAAGCTCCCTCTACACTGTCCGCTCAAACACTCCCAGGGCAGGTGCAGCATGGGTTAGATACAGAGTAAACCTTCCTCTACAATGTCCCATCAAACACTCCCAGGGCAGGTGCAGCACGGGTTAGATACAGAGTAAAGCTCCCTCTACACTGTCCCATCAAACTCTCCCAGGGCAGGTACAGCACGGGTTAGATACAGAGTAAAGCTCACCCTACACTCTCCCATCAAACACTTCCTGGGCAGGTACAGCACGTGTTAGATACAGAGAAAATCTCTCTCTACACTGTCCCGTTAAATACTCCCAGGGCAGGTGCAGCACGGGTTAGATACAGAGTAAAGCTCCCTCTGCACAGTCCCATCAGACACTCCAAGGGCAAGTACAGCACGTGTTAGATACAGAGTAAAACTCCCTCTACACTGTCCCATCAAACACTCCCAGGACAGGTACAGCACTGGTTAGATACAGAGTTAAGCTCCCTCTACACTGTCCGCTCAAACACTCCCAGGGCAGGTGCAGCATGGGTTAGATACAGAGTAAACCTTCCTCTACAATGTCCCATCAAACACTCCCAGGGCAGGTGCAGCACGGGTTAGATACAGAGTAAAGCTCCCTCTACACTGTCCCATCAAACTCTCCCAGGGCAGGTACAGCACGGGTTAGATACAGAGTAAAGCTCACCCTACACTCTCCCATCAAACACTTCCTGGGCAGGTACAGCACGTGTTAGATACAGAGAAAATCTCTCTCTACACTGTCCCGTTAAATACTCCCAGGGCAGGTGCAGCACGGGTTAGATACAGAGTAAAGCTCCCTCTGCACAGTCCCATCAGACACTCCAAGGGCAAGTACAGCACGTGTTAGATACAGAGTAAAGCTCCCTCTACACTGTCCCATCAAACACTCCCAGGGCAGGTACAGCACGGATTAGACTCAGAGTAATGCTCTCTCTACACTGACCCTTCAAACATTCCCACGGCGGGTACAGCACAGGTTATACGCAGAGTAAAGCTCCCTCTGCACTGTCCCATCAAACACTCCCAGAGCAGGCGGAGAATGGGTTTGATACAGAGTAAAGCTCCCTCTGTATTGTCCCATCAAACTCTCCCAGGGCAGGTATAGCACGGGTTAGAAACACAGTAAAGCGCTCTCTACACTGTCCCTTTAAACACTCCCAGGGCAGGTACAGCACGGGTTAGATGCAGAATAAATCTCTCTCTACACTGTTCCATCAAACATTCCCAGGGCAGGTGCAGCACGGGTTAGATGCAGAGTAAAGCTCTCTCTACACTGTTCCATCAAACACTCCCAGGGAAGGTACAGCATGGGTTAGATGCAGAGTAAAGCTCTCTCTGTACTGTCCCATCAAAGACTCCCAGGGCAGGCGCAGCACGGGTTACACACAGAGTAAAGCACCCTCTACACTGTTCCATCAAACACTCCCAGGGCAGGTGCAGCACGGATTAGATAGAGAGTCAAGCTCCCACTATACTGTCCCATCAAACACCCCCAGGGCATGTACAGCACAGGTTAGATACAGAGTAAAGCTCCCTCTACACTTTCCCATCAAACACTCCAAGGTAAGGTACAGCATGGGTTGGATACAGAGTAAAGTAAAGCTCCCTCTACACTGTCCCATCAAACACTCCCAGGGCATGTACAGCACGGGTTAGATACAGAGTAAAGCTCCCTCTACACTGTCCCATCAAACACTCCCAGGGCAGGTACAGCACGAGTTAGATACAGAGTAAAGCTCCCTCTACACTGTCCCATCAAACACTCCCAGGGCAGGTACAGCACGGGTTAGATACAGAGTAAAGCTCCCTCTACACTGTCCCATCAAACACTCCCAGGGCAGGCACAGCACGGGTTAGATACAGAATAAATCTCCATCTACACTGTCCCATCACACACTCCCAGGGAAGGTACAGAACGGGTTAGATACAGAGTAAAGCTCCCTCTACACTGTCCCATCAAACACTCCCAGGGCAGGTACAGCATGGGTTAGATACAGAGTAAAGCTCCCTCTACACTGTCCCATCAAACACTCCCAGGGCAGGTACAGCACGGGTTAGATACAGAGTAAATCTCCCTCTACACTGTCCCATCAAACACTCCCAGGGCAGGTACAGCACGGGTTAGATACAGAGTAAAGCTCCCTCTACACTGTCCCATCAAACACTCCCAGGGTAGTTACAGCACGGTTTAGATACTCAGTGAAGCCTCGTGGACAATGATCCTGAAGAGAAGCAAGACACGGATATCAAGCTGTGTTCAATGCAGGTGAAATTTATTTCCAAGCGCAGCCCATGATTTAAACTGCAGTGATACAGGGTCAGAGGTCTCGGGGCCGACTGCGCCTGCTTCTCGATGTGATTGATGTCCTTTAGTGAATGGGAATTCCGTGTTGTGATTTGTTGCCGAGGTTTGCTCGGTGCTTCCACACACAGCAGGGCTTTCTTCCTCCGCAGACGTTGGGAACACTATGTTCATTGGCGTAACAGGTCCTTTCGCGACACTCCCCGCGTAGCTTTCTGCAGGCGAGCTGCAGTTTCAGGCATACTGCAAAAGGTTGAAACAATGGAGTTCATTTTTTATCTTGCCGCTGCTCAGAGGGAGCGAGGGGAGAGCCACTCCAAAGGAAACTCCAAGCCGAGTCTCGCCGGTGTTTCCGGGACTGCAGCTCATGGAACCACACAGCACAGGAGGAGGCCGTTCGGCTGCTCCTGCCTGTGCCGTATCTTTGGAAAGAGCTGTCCCAAATCGCCCAGCTCATCTCCTGCTTTATCCACAAAGACTTTGCCCATTTTTCCTTTTCAAGTATTTACCCTATTCATCTTTTGAAAGTTGCGATTGATTCTGCTTGTTCCGCCCTTTAAGGCAGCGCGGTCCAGATCACAACAGCTCGCAGCTTCAAAAATGAGTTTCCTCATCTCCCCTCTGGTTCTCTTCCAATTATTTTAAATTTATGTCCTCTGGTTACCAACCCTTCTGCCAGTGGAAACAGCTTCTCCCTAGCTACTCCATGAAAGCCCCTCATACTTTTGAACATCTCTATTACATCTCCTCTTAACCTTCTCTGCTCTAAGGAGAACAACCCCAACTTCCAAAGTTGTGCGGGTTAGGATGATTGGCTATGATAAATTGACCCTTAGTGTTAGGGGGATTAAATACGTGGGGTTACGGGGATCGGGTGGGATATGTGTCGGTGCAGGCTCGATGGGCCGAAATGGCCTCTATCTGCACTGTGGGGTTTCTGTGATTCTGTGTGATTCTCCAGTCTCTCCACATAACTGAAGTCTCTCATCCCTGATACCATTCAGGTCAATCTCCTCTTAACCTTCTCTGCTCTAAGGAGAACAATCCCAGCTTCTCCAGTCTCTCCACATAACTGAAGTCCCTCATCCCTGGGACTGTTCTGGTCAATCTCCCCTTCACCTTCTCTGCTCTAAGGAGAACAACCCCAGCTTCTCCAGTCCCTCCACATAACTAAAGTCCCTCATCCCTGGTACCATTCTGGTCAATTTCCCCTTAACCTTCTCTGCGCCAAGGAGAACAATCCCAACTTCTCCAGTCTCTCCACATAACTGAAGTCCCTCATCCCTGGTACCATTCTGGTCAAACTCCCCCTTAACCTTCTCTGCTCTAAGGAGAACAACCCCAACTTCTCCAGTCTCTCCACATAACTGAAGTCCCTCATCCCTGGTACCATTCTGGTCAATTTCCCCTTAACCTTCTCTGCGCCAAGGAGAACAATCCCAACTTCTCCAGTCTCTCCACATAACTGAAGTCCCTCATCCCTGGTACCATTCTGGTCAAACTCCCCCTTTAACCTTCTCTGCTCGAAGGAGAACAACCCCAACTTCTCCAGTCTCTCCACATAACTGAAGTCCCTCATCCCTGGTACCATTCTGGTCAATCTCCCCTTAACCTTCTCTGCTCTAAGGAGAACAACCCCAACTTCTCCAGTCTCTCCACATAACTGAAGTCCCTCATCCCTGGTACTGTCCTGGTCAATCTCCCCTTAACCTTCTCTGCTCTAAGGAGAACAATCCCAGCTTCTCCAGTCTCTCCACATAATGGACGTCCCTCATCCCTGGTACCATTCTGGTCAATCTCCCCTTAACTTTCTCTGCTCTAAGGAGAACAACCCCAGCTTCTCCAGTCACTCCACATAACTGAAGTCCCTCAGCCCTGGTAGCATTCTGGTCAATCTCCCCTTAACCTTCTCTGCTCTAAGGAGAACAACCCAGCTTCTCCAGTCACTCCACATAACTGAAGTCCCTCAGCCCTGGTAGCATTCTGGTCAATCTCCCCTTAACCTTCTCTGCTCTAAGTAGATCAATCCCAGCTTCTCCAGTCTCTCCACATAATGGACGTCCCTCTTCCCTGGTACCATTCTGGTCAATCTCCCATTAACCTTCTCTGCTCTAAGGAGAACAATCCCAGTTCCTCCAGTCTCTCCACATAACTGCAGTCCCACATCCCTGGTAGATTTCTGGTCAATCTCTCCTTAGTCTCCTCTGCTCTAAGGAGAACAACCCCAGTTACTCCAGTCTCTCCACATAACTGAAGTCTCTTCATCCCTGGTACCATTCTGGTCAATCTCCCCTTAACCTTCTCTGCTCCAAGGAGAACAACCCCAGTTCCTCCAGTCTCTCTACATAACTGCAGTCCCACACCCCTGGTAATATTCTGGTCAATCTCCCCCTTAACCTTCTCTGCTCTAAGGAGAGCAATCCCAGCTTCTCCAGTCTCTCCACATAACTGAGGTCCCTCATCCCTGGTACCATTCTGGTCAAACTCCCCCTTAACCTTCTCTGCTCTAAGGAGAACAATCCCAGCTTCTCCAGTCTCTCCACATAACTGAAGTCCCTCATCCCTGGTACCATTCTGGTCAATCTCCCCCTTAACCTTCTCTGCTCTAAGGAGAACAACTCCAGCTTCTCCAGCCTCTCCACATACCTGAAGTCTTTCAGCCCTGGCACCATCCTATCAAACCTCCTCTGCACCCTCTCGAAGTCCTTGACATGCTTCCTAAAGCGTGGTGCCCAGAATTGAACACAATACTTACCTTTGCTTCCGATTGTCCTCATGCGGCTTGGGTCAGAGTTGAAATGGCGGGTCTACGGGGCCCGATGATATCGTGGGATTTAAAGAACGACCCCCGCCCCCTCAGGCGAGGGGTTGCCTTTAGCTGGCTGCTGGGCTAGCAGGTTGAGATTGGACACGGCGGGGATCTGGGTGAGTTAGTCACCCGGTCGGCTTGCATGTTGTGAAGGTGCTGACTCAGGTTGGGGAAGGGGTTCCACCAGGATGAGAATTTTAAATTCACAGCTTTGCCGGACTGGGAGCCAATGTAGGTCAGCGAGCACAGAGGGGTTGATGGGTGAACGGGACTTGGCACGAGTTAGGATACAAGGGCAGCGGATTTTCGGATCAGTTCAAGCTCACGGAGGGAGGAAGGTGGGAAGCCGGCCGGGAGATCGTTGGAATACTCGAGTCTGCAGGCAGCAAAGGCATGGATGAGGGTTTTGGCAGCAGATAAGCTGAGGCAAGGGGCCGCAGACGGGCTGTGCTACGGAGGTGGAAGTAGGCGTTCTTGGTGATGGAGTGGACATGGGGTCGGAAGCTCAACTCAGCTTCAAATAGGACACCGAGGCCTCGGTCGGTCTGGTTCAGCCTCTGACAGTGGCCAGGGGGAGGGATGGAGCCGGTGGCTAGGTGACTGCAGTTTGTAGCGGGGACTGAAGACAACGGCTTCGATCTTCCCAACATTAGACTGGAGGAGAATTCTGCTCATCCAAGGCCAGAGGCCAGACAAGCAGTGTGACAAATCCGAGGCAGTGGAGGGGTCGAGAGAGAGGGTGGTGAGGTAGTGCTGGGCCTCGTCAGCATACACGTGGAATGTAAATTCCCGCTGGTTTGCCATGTAAGTGATCTAACAAATGAACCCAACTGATTTATTGCTGGTTGGAGTTCCACTTACCGCTCCCAGCGATGGGCCCAGCTAGCAGCAGAACCGCAAGAAGCAAGACCAGGGCTTTCATCATTTTGAGATAGGACTCTCAGACGTAGAAGCAATGGGCTGGAGATCAGAATCTGAGGAGCGAAGGACACAGAGAGCTTTGCTGCAGTTTATTAACACTGGTTACTCAGGGATGTCACTGCTTCTGACGGAAAGATAAATTGCCCACACTTTAACACTTTTTATCGCACCTTGGCACATTGGGCCGTTTAAGATGAATCATCACTGCTCAGGATCGTGAATAGTCCAGTCAGTCGAGTAGGTTTGTCACAGGGCTTTTTGGCACTTCAACACGTATTTCAATATCCCTATCTTCCCCACAATGTTTAATATCCCACCTGTAATGTATGTACCTTGAAGGGGAGAACTACTTTTTACAGCTCCTGTATACTGTAGTACCGGCAGTGACCACACTTGTATATAAACCCTGAGTAGGGATCTGTAAAGTTAGTTCTAGAGTAACCCTCATCCAGTAAACACCTGTTGATTGTTCCCTGCAGTCTCTTGTCTAATTATTGAAGGGCACAACATCAAGATACACGGATCTAACATTGGCGACGAGCAGATTCAAACCTACCTGCAACTCTGCATCACCTCCCAGGGATTCGCTCTTGGAGAACAGTGGAAGAAGGCCGAGTCCAGAAGCACGGGCGTCGACCACGGGAAACCCCCCAGTCATCCAGCGGAGATTTGAGCATCGCAGGGGAGGCTATCGAGAGCCAAGCTTGGCTTTCCAGCACGGTGGTCCAGCGAAACGGGCTGGCAACAGGTACTGCGCAGACCCTTCCCGGACAGCGACGGCTAGAGCCAACCGACGGCACAGAAAAAGGCCGAGCAGCGTCGATGGGGGAGAGAGAGAGGGTAGAGCGCACAGGGCGCAGCCGGTGTTCAGGACCGAGCGGCGTCAACGAGAGAGAGCAGAGTGCAGCCGGTGTTCAAGGGCCGAGCAGCGTCAACGGGAGAGAGAGGCGCGCTGGAAAACGCGCAGAGCGCAGCCGGTGTTCAAGGGCCGAGCAGCGTCAGCGGGGAAGAAAGGAAAGCACGGGAGACGCCATTTTCAGCCGCAGCGGGGAAGAAGGGAGAGCGCGGGAGATGCCATTTTGAGCCAGTCTAACCACACCCAGGGATGCCGAAGAGTGGCAGTGTCACAGCGTTCGACAATGAAGTTGAAGATTGGACGACATATGTCGAACGCATAGAAGTGTACTGCAAGGCGAATGAAGTGCCAGATGACAGGAAAGCGCTGGTATTGTTGAATTCAATGGGTGCAGAAACGTATGGCTTACTGCGAAACCTAGTAACCCCAGAGAAGCCAATGGAAAAGGATTTTGAAAACATAGTGTCAATCCTACAGGACCACTTAGACCCCACACCGCTGCTGATAGCGGAAAGATTTAAGTTTCACAAAAGGAACCAGCATAAAGATGAAAGTAATGTTGAGTATTTAACGGAACTGCGCAAGCTATCGAAACACTGCCAGTTTGGAACGGGACTAGCAGATACTTTAAGGGACATGTTTGTGTGTGGGCTTCAAAGTGAAGGAACCCAGAAACAGCTTCTATCAGAAAAGGATCTTACGCTGGGCAAGGCTTTCAGCATGGCAGTATCACACGAAGCAGCAGCACGGGGCGTGGCAGAGATACAACGGAGACCGCAAGAATATGGCACAAATGAAATGTCATACGGAACAGTGAAGTGCTATCGCTGCGGCAGAACAACACACGACCATAAGGATTGCTGGTTCAAGGACAAAGTGTGCAGACAGTGTGGAAAAGTAGGACACATAGCAAGAGTCTGCAGGTCGGGAAAGAAAACCAGCAGCAAGAAATCTCCACAGGAGAAGTACAAGAAGGTACATAAGGTGACGGAGAGTAGTTCAGACGAACAGAAAAGTGATACAGACTCCGGAAGCAAGGAGCTGGGTTGTCTGAAACTACATAAGGTGATCAAAATGGAGGATCACTAAACTATCTGGGTCACACTCAAGATAGCAGGAGTCCAAATGAAAATGGAATTGGACACAGGATCAGCCCTAACAGTCATAGACCGAAGGGACTACAAGCGGCTATTCTCACATATACCCTTGAGAGATACAAAGATTGTCTTGAAGACGTACATGGGGCAAAAAGTCTACCCCAAAGGAAAAATAAGGGTGAACGTTATATATAACGGCAAGTAAACACCAAAAATGGACCTATATGTATTGCCAGATGGAGGACCACCACTACTAGGATGTGAATGGATCCGGAAGATGCAGCTAGATTGGCATTCCATACAAGCACTGACTGTAGATGCCAAAAAGGATGACGACGTCACACCTGGACGATTGTCAAAAATGCTAACTGACGCACAAGAAGTGTTCCAGCAGGGACTCGGAGCACTAAATGGCATAACAGCGACGATCAAAATAGAGGAAAATGCAAGCCCAAAGTTTTTTAAGGCCTTATGCGATCCACCCAGCCGTCGAAGCAGAGCTGGAAGGTTTGGAACGTTCTGGAGTACTGTCCAAAGTGGACTGGAGTGAGTGGGCTACACCCATCGTTCCTGTAATGAAGAGGTCGTTGAGTAATACGCCTGGGGAACCAAAGAAGGTTCGCATCTGTGGGGACTTTAAGGTGACAGTGAACCCAGTCCTTCACACTGTACAATATCCGCTTCCGCGGATTGAAGATAATTTCGCCTCGCTATCTGGAGGGAAACGCTTCACTAAGATTGATCTGGCCCAGGCGTACCTGCAAATGGAGGTAGAAGAAGCCTCGAAACAGTACCTCACGATCAACACTCATAAAGGTCTCTACCAATACAACCGGCTGGTGTTCGGGGTAGCATCAGCTCCGGCTATTTGGCAAAGGGCAATGGATCAAGTCCTGCAAGGGATTCCAGGGACCCAGTGTTATTTGGACGACATCCTGGTCACGGGTGAAAATGACAGTGATCACCTCGCCAACCTGGAGCAGGTGCTCACTAGATTGAAGGAATATGGGCTTCGAGCTAATCGCCACAAATGCGAGTTTTTCCAGAAGCAGATCTCGTATTGTGGCCACGTTATTGATAAAGAGGGGTTACATAAGTCCCCTGAAAAGATTGAGGCAGTAGTCAAGGCTCCAGCACCGGAAAATGTGTCACAACTGAGGTCGTTCCTCGGGCTGGTGAACTACTACCATAAGTTCTTGCCGAATTTGTCTACAATACTACACCCACTGAACACCCTACTGCAAACGGGGGTACCATGGAAATGGAATGACGAATGTAAACGAGCTTTCCAGAAGTGCAAAGAATTGATCACATCGAAAGAGGTGTTGGCTCATTTCAACCCAGCACTACCAATTCGGTTGGCGTGTGATGCATCACCCTATGGTATTGGAGCGGTGCTGTCGCACAAATTCCCGGACGGCTCGGAGAGGCCAGTAGCCTTTGCGTCTCGGTCACTAACCTCAGCCAAGCGTAACTACGCCCAGATTGACAGGGAGGCCCTCAGCCTAGTGTGGGGAGTGAAAAAGTTCAACCACTATCTGCACGGGCAGAAGTTCACCTTGCTGACTGACCACCAACCACTTGTCTCCATCTTTAATCCAAAGAAGGGCGTTCCGGTGATGACTGTGCAACGGCTACAAAGATGGTCCCTTTTTCTAGGGGCGTACCAATATGAAATTGAGTATAAGGGCACGAAACAGCATGGAAACGCTGATGGGCTATCACGCCTGCCACTGCCTACTGCGGAGGAAGTACCAGCAGTGGACCCTGTCGAAATATTTTATTCAACTATAATTGAATGCTTGCCAGTAACTAACGCTGGTGTAGAGAAGGAGACCTGAAATGACCCGACACTGTCTCGGGTATATGATTTGACGGTGAAGGGATGGCCAGCACATGGCGACTCACTGTTGCCAGCATTCTCATCCAGAAGCGAACAGCTGTCAGTATGCCAGGGGACCTTGATGTGTGGATCCCGAGTGGTAATTCCACCCAAGTTAAGGGAGAGAGTGCTCAATGAGCTTCACGAAGGTCATCTGGGAGGGGTGAAAATGAAAAGCCTTGCTAGGGCTTATGTGTGGTGGTCCGGGATCGATCAGCAAATCGAGGACCTGACAAAGAGCTGCTCAGGATGCCAGAAGGCCCAAAATGCACCACCACATGCCCCTCTACACCCATGGGAGTGGCCCTCATCTCCATGGCAACGGGTGCATATTGATTTTGCTGGTCCATTCATGGACTCAATGTTTTTAATAGCCGTGGATGCGCACTCGAAATGGCCTGAGGTGATCAAAATGTCCTCCACCACCACGGAGAAAACTATTGCAGTCCTACGGACCATTTTTGCCAGGAACGGCTTGCCAGAGCAGATTTGCTCTGATAACGGACCACAGTTTGTGTCCGAAGAATTTCGAAGATTTATGAAAAGGAATGGGGTAAGGCATTACACATCCGCCCCGTATCATCCAGCCACAAATGGATTGGCTGAGAGGTTCGTACAAACCTTTAAAAAAGCAGTAAAGGCCATGTGCGATGACGACATTCCACTGCAGCATAAGGTGGACAATTTCCTGTTAGCCTACAGAAATGCGACACATGCAGTCGCCAACCAGGCCCCGGCCATGATGTTCTTTAACCGAAGGTTGAGATCTCGTCTGGATTTGCTCAGACCAAATGTACGAAGAGATGTTGAGAGTAAGCAATTCCAGCACATCAATGAGAAGCCGACAAGGAGCTTCAATGTAGGGCAACCAGTCTTGGCCCGCGACTACCGAACAGAGAAATGGCAACCAGGAACGATATGCACACGGCAGGGGCCACTAATGTACACAGTGGATGTTGGGGAGAACATTGTGAGATGCCATGTTGACCAGATCCTAGAGTCACAGGAACGAGTCAACCCCACGACTCGCCCATACGTACCTAGTGATGAACCCGACGTACAGGTAGCATCTACCCCAGAAACAATAGCATCGGAAGCGGATGAACCAACCGACGACAGGGGGCCAGAATCGCCTCCGCACCAAGAGCGAGACACTCGGGAAAGGCACTATCCAGAAAGGATCAGGAAGCCTCCCCAAAGACTGAATTTATAAATAGACTATTTTCAGTTAATGTTGCATGTTAAAAGTGTTAATTGTAATTAGTTTGATATTTAATTGTTAAATGAGTGTTATGGTACTGTTAATCTAAAAGGGGAGGAATTGTAATGTATGTACCTTTAAGGGGAGAACTACTTTTTACAGCTCCTGTATACTGTAGTACCGGCAGTGACCACACCTGTATATAAACCCTGAGTAGGGCTCTGTACAATTCGTTCTAGAGTAACCCTCATTCAGTAAACACCTGTTGATTGTTCCCTGCAGTCTCTTGTCTAATTAGTGAAGGACACAACATCAAGATACACGGATCTAACACCACCCAGTCTTATCCCACTCTCCTGCTCACACCCCATACACTATAATATCCCACCCAGTATAATCCCACTGCCCTGCTCACTCCCTACCCTTTAATATCCTACCCATTCTAATCCCACTCTCCCGCTCAATCCTCGTACACTTTAATATCCCACCAAGTATAATCCCTCTAACATGCTCACTCCCCGTACACTTTAATATCCCACCCAGTCTAATCCCACTCTTCTGCTCACTCCCAATAAACTTTATTACCCCACCTAATCTAATCCCACTATCCTCCTCACTCCCCATGCACTTTAATATTCCACCCAGACTAATTCAAGTCTCCTCCTCTCTCCCATAACCTTTAATATCCCATCCAGTCTAATCCCACTCTCCTGCTCACTCTCCGTGCCCTTTAATATCCCACCCAGTCTAATCCCACTCTCCCCTCACTCCCTGTACCCTTTAACATCCCACCCATTCTAATCCCACTCTCCCGCTCACTTGTCATACACTTTAATATCCCACCCAGTCTAATCCCGCTATCCTGCTCACTCCCAGTAAACTTTAATATCCCACCCAGTCTAATCCCACTCTCCTCCACATTCTCCATACCCTTTAATATCCCACCCCATCTAATCCCACTCTCTTGCTCACCCCCCATACACTTTAATATCCCACCCAGTCTAATCCCACTCTCCTGCTCACTCCCCATACCCTTTAATATCCCACCCAGTCTAATCCCACTCTCCCGCTCATCCCCCAGACACTTTAATATCCCACCCAGTCTAATCCCACTCCCCCGCTCACTCCCCGTACCCTTTAATATTCCACCCAGTCTAATCCCACTCTCCTGCTCACCCCCAGACTCTTTAATATCCCACCCAGTCTAATCCCACTCCCCCGCTCACTCCCCATACCCTTTAATATCCCACCCAGTCTAATCCCACTCTTCCGCTCACCCCCCAGCCACTTTAATATCCCACCCAGTCTAATCCCACTCCCCCGCTCACTCCCCATACCCTTTAATATTCCACCCAGTCTAATCCCACTCTCCTGCTCACCCCCAGACTCTTTAATATCCCACCCAGTCTAATCCCACTCCCCCGCTCACTCCCCATACCCTTTAATATCCCACCCAGTCTAATCCCACTCTCCCGCTCACTCCCCATACCCTTTAATATCCCACCCAGTCTAATCTCACTCTCCCGCTCACCCCCCAGACACTTTAATATCCCACCCAGTCTAATCCCACTCCCCCGCTCACTCCCCATACCCTTTAATATCCCACCCAGTCTAATCTCACTCTCCCGCTCACCCCCCAGACACTTTAATATCTCACCCAGCCTAATCCCACTCTCTTGCTCACTCCCCATACCCTTTAATATCCCACCCAGTCTAATCCCACTCTCCTGCTCACTCCCCATACCTTTTAATATCCCACCCAGTCTAATCCCACTCTCCCGCTCACTCCCCATACCCTTTAATATCCCACCCAGTCTAATCTCACTCTCCCGCTCACCCCCCAGACACTTTAATATCCCACCCAGTCTAATCCCACTCCCCCGCTCACTCCCCATACCCTTTAATATCCCACCCAGTCTAATCTCACTCTCCCGCTCACCCCCCAGACACTTTAATATCTCACCCAGCCTAATCCCACTCTCTTGCTCACTCCCCATACCCTTTAATATCCCACCCAGTCTAATCCCACTCTCCTGCTCACCCCCCAGACACTTTAATATCCCACCCAGTCTAATCCCACTCCCCTGCTCACTCCCCATACCCTTTAATATCCCACCCAGTCTAATCCCACTCTCCCGCTGACCCCCCAGACACTTTAATATCCCACCCAGTCTAATCCCACTCTCCCGCTCACCCCCATACCCTTTAATAGCCCACCCAGTCTAATCCCACTCTCCCGCTCACCCCCCAGACACTTTAATATCCCACCCAGCCTAATCCCACTCACTGCTCACTCCCCATACCCCTTAATTTCTCACCCAGTCTAATCTCACTCTCCCGCTCACTCCCCATACACTTTAATATCCCACCCAATCTAATCCCACTCTCCCGCTCACCCCCCAGGCACTTTAATATCCCACCCAGCCTAATCCCACTCACTGCTCACTCCCCATACCCCTTAATTTCTCACCCAGTCTAATCCCACTCTCCCGCTCACTCCCCATACACTTTAATATCCCACCCAGTCTAATCCCACTCTCCCGCTCACTCCCCATACACTTTAATATCCCACCCAGTCTAATCCCACTCTCCTGCTCACTCTCCATACACTTTAATATCCCACCCAGTCTAATCCCACTCTCCTGCTCACTCCCTGTACCCTTCAATATCCCAACCAGTCTAATCCCGCTCTCCTGCTCACCCTCCATACCCTTTAATATCCCACCCAGTCTAATCCCACTCTCCTGCTCACTCCCCATACACTTTAATATCCCACCCAGTCTAATCCCACTCTCCTGCGCACTCCCCACACAATTTAATATCCCACTCAGTCTAATCCCACTCTCCTGCTCACCCTCCATACCCTGTAATATCCCACCCAGTCTAATCCCACCCTCCTGCTCACTCCCCATACACTTTAATATCCCACCCATTCTAATCCCACTCTCCTGCTCACTCCCCATACACTTTAATATCTCACCCAGTCTAATCCCACTCTCCTGCTCACTCCCCATACACTTTAATATCCCACCCAGTCTAATCCCACTCTCCTGCTCCCTCTATGCGCGACAAGAATATACCCAAATATATTGATAAAATAACAGTGTGTAAATATATCACCAGTTTAGATCATTAATCCTTGTTCCCGTTGCCTTGAAACAGCCTGTGAATGTTCTGTTTAATTCCGCGCTACGTTTGAATGAGTTCAGGTCTTTTGAGTAAGAGTTAGCTGGATTCTTTTTCAAAAAATGATGCATTCCCCTGTCGTGACATGTGCTGGCTTTTATCAATCGCTCGCTAACAGGGCCTCGCCATGGGGTCGTGAGCCTCACCGCCCCATTTACCGCCGAGTGTCGATCCCGCCCAAAGCCAGGTGTCCCGGCCTTCAACCCGAGGGCCCCGCCTGCCCCCTCGGGTGGACGTAAAACATCCCGCGGCCACTATTGGAAGACGAGCTGGGGTGGGGAGGGTGGGGGGGGGGGTTGGGGAGAGTACATAGAGGTACTGTATGAGTATCTCTATGGGAGTTCTCCCCTGGTGTTCCAGACGGCATGTATCCCTTGTTGTGGAGTATTTTAAACCAACACTCGACACAAAGTTTTTAGATCGATAGTCAAGTTGTCTTTATTACACCGGTGGGGAGACAGTCTGCTCTGTCTTAGCCAGACTTCACTCCAATGATACAAAGTTTAAGCAGTCTTTTATACAAAAATTTGGTACATAATTATCCTTGTGCATGATCCATCTTAACAATTTGATTGGGTTTCGCCCCATGTGCGCATTCACTGATTGGTTGCCTATGCCGCGTTACATTAAAGTACCGCCTTTATTACCGGAAAAGTATATGTCCGTTATCACCGCAAGCTGTTGTTGCACCTAGGACCTTTGTTCATGCCAGATGGGGTCTCACCAACATTGTATTTCTGACTCATTGTCCTGCTTTCCTGCCCCTCTAAGCCTTTGTACTTCCCACTCATTGTTTTACTTTCCTGCCAGAGCAGAACTTACATCCTCTAGGCCTCTTATGGTTCCACGTCCGGCTATTTCCAATTGTCTCTACGTTATACAGTCGTCAATCATTCTAACACCACTGCAAAATCAACATGTCACTCTTAGGTTATCTCAACTGCCAGTTCACAGAATCACAGAAACCCCACAGTGCAGATAGAGGCCATTTCAGCCCATCGAGCCTGCACCGACACATATCCCACCCGATCCCCGTAACCCCTACACCAACACATACCCCACCCTTTCCCCGTAACCCCACGTATTTAATCCCCCTAACACTAAGGGTCAATTTATCATAGCCAATCAACCTAACCCGCACATCTTTGGACTGTGGGAGGAAACCGGAGCACCCGGAGGAAACCCACGCAAACACGGGGAGAATGTGCAAACTCCACACAGACAGTCGCCTGAGGCCGGATTCGAACCCGGGTCCCTGGCGCTGTGAGGCAACAGTGCTAACCACTATGCCACCGTGCTGCCACCGTTCAGCAACTTAGAAAAAGCTTACTACTGCAAAGGCCCATTAGATTGTTGTCTTTATTACACCATTCAGTGAAACTGCCAGCGATGTCAGTTTAACTCTTTCCCCACTGCACCTTTAAAGAAAACCTCCACCAAAAACAAATTTGTTGATCTCATTGTGGGATCTTGCTGTGCACAAATCGGCTACCCCCATCCCGCTGCTCTTCTTTGAAATAGTGGCCATGGGATCTTTTATGTCCACCTGAGAGAGCAGACGGGGGCCTCCGACAGTGCGGCGCTCCCTCAGCACTGCACTGGGAGCGTTAGCGTAGATTTTTGTTGCGCTCCAGTCTCTGGGCTGGGACTTGAACCCACAACCTTCTGACTCAGAGGCGAGGGTGCTGCCCACTGAGCCACGGCTGACACATTAGTCAACCAGATGGGTTTTTACGACAATCCGATAGGTTCATGGTCACCATTACTGACACTAGCTGTTCAGTCCAGATTTACTTCCTTAACTGAATTTAAATTCCCCTGCTGCCGTGGTGGGATTTGAACTCACGTGTCCTCCGGATCATTACTCCAGGCCTTGGGATTGCTCATCCAGTGACAGGCCCACTATGCTACCCTGCCTGAGAAATGCTGAGACGTTAAGCTAGTGGATTGATTTGCCGTCCTCGCCTTAGCCTGCCCAAAGTCTTCTACAGATCACCCCCGCCGCTTATATTCCAAACTTGCCGCGGCCACGATTTATTCAAGCCACCTCACCTCGCCTCAACTGTGCCAAAGAAAACGTTACGGACCCGAAGAGGTTCTGCTTGTGACTTGGTGATGCCCACGCCTGGATGGAAAGTACAGCATGTGCCCGTGAAACTGTAATGACAAACTAGGAGATGTGGCATTAACCCTGAAAGCCACCGAGGCTGCGATGCTGGGCGGCGTATCATGTGTTCAGTTGAACCCGGATAATTGTGTGCTGCTTGGAATCCCTAGAGCTCAGCGTATAAAGTGGTGACGGAGCCACAACTGAACCTCGCCGTTCATGCTAAGTTGCTGGTAAGTCGAGAGTCGCGTAGCTGTCAAGCAGTGCTGCACTTTACTGTCTGTCGGCCGGGTGTTTTCGCTGCCAGTATTATCCGAGTTGCTTCCACCAGGAGCTGCTTGAAAGAGCCAGTTGCAACAGGGGAGATTTAATAGAGGTCTTCAAAATCATCAGGGTTTTTGACAGAGTAAATAAGGAGGAACTGTTTCCACTGGCAGGAGGGTCGGTAACCGGAGGACGCAGATTGAAGATAGTTGGCAAAAGAACCAGAGGGGGGAGATGAGAAAGGTCGTTTTTTAACGCAGCGAGTTGTTGTAATCTGGGACGCGCTGCCTGAAAGGGCGGTGGAAGCAGGTTCAACAGCAACTTTCGAAAGCGAATTGAAAAGGGAAAATTTGCAGGGCTATGGGGAAAGAGCCGGGGGGGGAGTGGGGCTAATTGGAGAGCTGTTTCAAAGAGCCAGCACAGGCACGATGGGCTGAATGGCCTCCTTCTGTGCTATAATTGTCAGCTGTGGCTCATAGGGCAGCACCCTCGCCTCTGAGTCAGAAGGTTGTGGGTTCAAGCCCCACTCCAGAGACTTGAGTACAAAAATCTAGGCTGACATTCCAGTGCAGTGCTGAGGGAGAGCTGCAGTGTCGGAGGTGCTGTCTTTCGGATGAGACGTTAAACCTTGGCCCCGTCTGCTCTCTCAGGTGGGCGTAAAAGATCCCAGGGCCACTATTTCGAAGAAGAGCAGAGGAGTTATCCCCGGTGTCCTGGGGCCAATATTTATCCCTCAACCAACATCACTAAAACAGACCATCTGGTCATTATCACATTGCTGTTTGTGGGAGCTTGCTGTGCGCAATTTGGCTGCCGTGTTTCCCACATTACAACAGTGACTCCACTTCAAAAATATCTCATTGGCTGTAAAGAGCTTTGAGACGTCCGGTGGTCGTGAAAGGCGCTACAGAAATGCAAGTCTTTTCTTTCCTTTAAGATTCGATGAAGACACCAGATCCCAGAATTTCAGTAGTTAGCGCTGATATATTCCTTACGTCCACACTGGCGACTGTTACTTTTCCGCTTATTTCTCATTCTTAACTCGATTAGTTTGAGGCACGGAAGTCCCAATCTTAGCAGTGGCTGGAGGGTAAGGAACGCATTAATAATTCATATATTGCCGGGGGCTCGTTCGGGGTGTGAACTTAATAATGGCAGGAAGTTAATGATACCATGAATGCTCTTTCTAATATAGTTAACTCAAACTAGCTGCTAAACAAAATTAAGGACTGATCTTGCGATCTCGACACTTGCTGTTGGCATTTTACGTGAACAGATTCTGCTACAATGGTTGATCAAACTGCCACTTGCTGAATGTGCATTGAGGAGCAGGATCATGCTGATGGGGCAAGGTTTTGTTAAAGGTTTCAGAAAAGCCGACTGACTTATTCCAAATATTCCGTTACTGCAGATGTGATGCTTTGTTCAAGTGTTGCAAGTGGGAAGAATTTCTCATGCGAACCCTTTTTATTTTATTTATCCCACGGGATGTGGGTGTCGCCGGCAAGGCCAGCATTTATTTTCCATCCCTAATTGCCCTTGAGAAGGTGGTGGTGAGTTAGTTCCTGAAATAATCCCTGCTGTCTATCCTGAATGAATCCATTTCACTACCAAATGTTATAATGTTTGCTCCACACCACAGGGTTTCATTTGTTTAAAGCCACAACACAAAGGTCCAGTTTTCTCCTGGACTTTGAGAGAAATCAAGGTTTGAAAATGATGCAGCGTTTCAGCCAATGAGGGAGCTCCGGAGTGAGCCCCGCCCACTGGGTGGTGCAAGCCCCGTCCCTCGCACACTCTGATTGGTTGGAGGACAAACTGCCCGCACGGTCCACCAGCCCCGTCCCGCTCTTCCTATTGAATCAGGGAGTAAAGTTTCATAGAAACATAGAAGATAGGAGCAGGAGTAGGCCATTTGGCCCTTCGAGCCTGCTCCGCCATTCAACGAGATCATGGCTGATCACCCAAACCCTAGCACCCGGTCCCTACACCAACAGCCACCCCACACAAGCCCTATCCCCGTAACCCCACGTATTTAATCCCCCCTAACACTAAGGGCCAATTAAAATTTTTTTTTTTTTTTATCATGGCCAATCAACCTAACCCGCACATCTTTGGACTTTGGGAGGAAACCAGAGCACCCGGAGGAAACCCACGCAAACACGGGGAGAATGTGCAAACTCCGCTCGGTTGCGTTGGCTTTTACGGTGCAATTCGCCCGAAATCAGCATAATCGCACAAAAGATTGCGGAATTTCAGGCGCAAATTACGTTCAGCGCAAGTTGAGTTTCCGCGATCTTTTGCGCTAGTTTTAAAAACATCGCGCTGGAAACCGGCCCCTGCCCACAGAACTGACCACACCCACAGGATGAATTAATCACTGTTGGGAGTTTCCGCTAATTGCACGCGTTTGCAGGCCATCGGGGAGGCTCTAAAAATTAAGCTTGTTCCTTTGGGTGCAAGGACAGTAATAGGCACCTTTTAAAAACTATTGGACTAGAAATTCCTTCGAAAAAATGTGGTGAGCTGCCTTCTTGAACCGCTGCAGTCTGTGTGGTGAAGGTACTCCCACAGTGCTGTTAGGGAGGGAGTTCCAGGGTTTTGACCCAGCGACGATGAAGGATCAGCGATATGTTTCTAAGTCAGGATGGTGTGTGACTTGGCAGGGAACTTGGAGGTGGCGGTGTTCCCATGCACCTGCTGCCCTCGTCCTTCTAGGTGGAAGAGGTCGCGGGTTTGGGAGGTGCTGCCGAAGAAGCCTTGGCGAGTTGCTGCAGTGCATCTTGTAGATGGTACACACTGCAGCCACGGTACGCCGGGAGTGAATGTTTACGGTGGATAACCTGTTGTCGGTATGGGATAACAGGCTGCTTTGTGCTGAATAAAAGGGGGAGATCAGCAAAGAGTGGAAAACCATCGCAGGCAGTATTTGCTTCAACATGGTATTCAGGCTGACCTACCCCAGACTAACTGCACTCAATGTTTAAATCCAGCCCCAAGAACATCTTCAGCTTCGGGCCAGTAGGCACATTCGCCATGGCTGTTGAACTATCGCAGTCGGTGTTTGTGCTGCTGAAGATTGTGAATCAATTCGCTAGAGTTTAGAAGAATGAGAGGGGATCTCATTGAAACTTACAAAATTCTAACAGGACTAGACAGACTAAATGCAGGAAGGACGTTCCCGATGGCGGGGGAGTCCAAAACCAGGGGTCACAGTCTAAGGATAAGGGGTAAGCCATTTAGGACAGAGATGAGGAGGAATTTCTTCACCCAGAGAGTGGTGAACCTGTGGAATTCTCTGCCACAGAAGACAGTAGAGGCAAATTCATTAAATATATTCCAGAAGGAGTTAGATATATTTCTTAAGGCTAAAGGGATCAAGGGATATGGGGAGGAGGCAGGGACAGGGTACTGAATCTGGATGATCAGCCATGATCTCATTGAATGGTGGAGCAGGCTCGAGGGGCTGAATGGCCTACTCCTACTCCTATCTTCTATGTTTCTATATTTCTAATTGGAAATGAGATCAAGGACTGATACACACAACAACAACTTGCATTTATATAGTGCCTTTAACGTAGTAAAACGGCCCAAGGCGCTTCATAGGAGCATTATCGAATGAAATTTGACACCGAGCCACATAAGGAGATATCAAGGCAGCTGGCCAAAAGCTTGGTCAGAGAGGTAGCTTTTAAGGAGCATCTTAAAGGAGGAGAGAGAGGCGGAGAGGTTTAGGGAGGGAATTCCAGAGCTCAGGGTCCAGGCGGCTGAAGGCGCGACCACCAATGGTGGAGCGTTTGAAATCAGGAATGTTCAAGAGGCCAGACTTAGAGTAGCGCAGATATCTCGGAAGGTTGTGGGGCTGGAGGAGATTACAGAGATAGGGAGACTGGGGGAAGGCCATGGAGGGATTTGAAAACAAGAATGAGATTTTTGAAATCGAGGTGTTGCTTAACTGGGAGCCAGTGCAGGTCAGCGAGCACAGGGGTGATGGGCGAACAGGACTTGGTGCGAGTTAGGACACGGGCAGCCGAGTTTTGGATGATCTTGAGTTTACAGAGGGTGGAATGTGGGAGGCCAGCCAGGGGTGCGTTGGAATAGTCAAGTCTAGAGGTAACAAAGGCATGGCTGAGGGTTTCAGGAGCAGTTAAGCCGAGGCAGGGGCGGAGACGGGCAATTTTACTGAGGTGGAAATCGGCGGTCTTTGTTATTGCTGCGGATATGTGGTTGGAAGCTCATCTCGGGGTCGCCAAGGTGGCGAACAGTGTGGTTCAACCTCAGACAGTTGCCGGGGAGAGGGATGGAGTCAGTGGCGAGAGAACGGAGTTCGTGGTGGGGATCGAAGACAATGGCTTCGGTCTTCCCAATATTTAGTTGGAGGAGATTCCTGCTGACGTCGGGCAAGCAGTCTGACAATTTAGAGACAGGGGAGGAGTTGAGCGAGGTGGTGGTGAGGTAGAGCTGGGTTATATCGGACATGTAAGAATGATTACTGTGTGTCAAACCCAAATCCATTCTTCAGTCGATTCAGGTACTTTAGCAGCAGCAAAGAACCCGCAGCAACTCAATCCTTATTTGGTGACGGCACCATCTCACCCCACTTTTGAACACTGCACTAACATTTTGAGTCCACTTAATTTTTGCCAGGTCAGTGGGCTGTCCCTTTAAATTGCCCGTGGTGGAGCCAGTCCCCGTGTGCTTGGGATTATAAACCACAGCAAACTCTCTGTGTCCGGAAACTGAGCCTCTGCACTCCATCCGTTCGATCCCGACTCTGAGGAACTCAGCGGAAGATGATGAAAGTGCTGCTCCTGGTCCTTGGAGTCCTGGTGCTGACTCAGTTCATCACTGCCCGGCAGGCGCCATCCATACACGCTATCGGAGGTCAGTCACAATCACATGCAGATAACCTATTTGTTTGGTAGGCAGTTGAGGGGTTAGTTGGAATAACTTGCACCGTGCTGTGCCAAATGGGTAGGAATCCAAGGGCCCATCACTGGCTGCTGTTGAGTGAGCAGATCTCAACTGGTGCAATGGAGCCACTGAAGAAGGTGCAAAGCAGATTTAATGGAATGATTCAATTCAATTCAATTCAATTTTATTTGTCATATATGCAGCAAACGTGTGTACTGCACAATGAAATGTTGATTATTACGAGTCCTCCCAACATTGGAATAAATATGGCATAGCAATGATAAAATACTAATAGAAATACAGTAATAATAAATAAAACAACAGTAATAAATAATAATAAATTAATCGTTCATGAGTCTTATGGCCTGGGGGTAGAAGCTGTTTCGAAACCTGCTGGTACGAGACCGTATGCTTCGGTATCTCTTACCGGACGGGAGCAGGGCAAAGAGGTTGTGGCTGGGGTGGCTCGCGTCTTTGATGATTCTCAGGGCCTTCTCCCGGCACCTCTCGGGGTAGATATCCTGGACAGCAGGTAGTTTAATTCCTATGGTATGTTGTGCAGCTTTCACCACCATCTGTAGAGCCTTGCGGTCTGTGGCGGTGCAGTTGCCGTACCAGGTAGTGATGCAGCCGGACAGGATACTCTCGCTGGTGCACCGGTAGAAGTTGGTGAGAATCTGGGGGGGCCATTCCAAATTTCTTCAGTCTCCTGAGGAAGGACAGGCGTTGGCATGCCTTCTTGGTTACGACGTCGATGTGATGGGACCACGTTAAGTCCTCTGTAATGAATACACCCAGGAATTTGAAGCTGCTGAATGATAGCAGAAGTGAGAGGTTATACCTGTCGGGAAAAATTGAACACGCTGGGCTCATTTCTCTAGAAAAGAGAAGGTTGAGGGGTGACCCTGATCGAGCAGCTCAAGATTAATGAAGGGGTTCGATAGGGTAGACGTAGCGAAGATGTTTCCACTTGCAGGCGAGGCCAGAACTTGGGGGCCATAAAGATAAGATAATCAGTAATAAATCCAATTGGGAATTCAGGAGAAACTTTTTTACGCAGCGCGTGGTGACAACGTGGCTTGGGGTAATATACTAACATGGATTGAGGATTGGTTCACGGACAGAAAACAGAGCGTAGGAATAAACGGGTCAGTTTCGGGTTGGTAGGCTGTAACTCATGGGGTGCCGCAAGGATCAGTGCTGCGGCCTCAGCTATTCACAATCTACATCAATGCTTTGGATGAGGGGACCAAATGTAATATGTCCAAGTTTGCTGATGATACAAAGCTGGGTGGGAATGTAAGTTGTGTGGAGGATACAGGGAGGCTTCAAGGGGATATAGAGAGGCTAAGTAAGTGGGCAAGAACATGGCAAATGGAATATAATGTGGAGAAATGTGAAGTTATCCACTTTGGTAGGAAAAATAGAAAAGCAGAGTAGTTTTTAAATGGTGAGAGATTGGGAAATGTTGGTGTTCAGAGGGACCTGGGTGTCCTTGTACACGAATCACTGAAAGTTAACCTGCAGGTACAGCAAGCAATTAGGAAATCAAATGGTATGTTGGCCTTTATTACAAGAGGATTTGAGTATAAGAGTAAAGACGTGTTACTGCAATTATATCGGGCCCTGGTGAGACCACACCTGGAGTATTGTGTACAGTTTTGGTCTCTTTACCTAAGGAAGGATATACTTCCCACAGAGGGAGCGCAACGAAGGTTCACCAGACTGATTCCTGGGATGGGGGGATTGTCCTATGAGGAGAGATTGAGTAGACTCAGCCTATATTCTCCAGAGTTTAGAAGAATGAGAGGTGATCTCATTGAAACATACAACATTCTTACAGGGCTTGATAGAGTAGATGCAGGGAGGATGTTTCCCCTGGCTGGGGAGTCTAGAGCCAGGGGTCACAGTCTCAGAATAAGGGATCGGCCATTTAGGACTGAGATGAGGAGAAATTTCTTCACTCAGAGGGTGGTGAATCTTTGGAATTCTCTAACCCAGAGGGCTGTGGAGACTCAGTCATTAAGTATATTCAAGACAAAGATCAATAGATTTTTGAATATTAATGGAATCAAGGGCTATGGAGATAGTTCATGAAAGTAGAGATGAGGTAGAAGATCAACCATGATCTTATTGAATGGGGGAGCAGGCTCAAAGGGCCAAATGGCCGACTCCTGCTTCTATTTCTTATGTGGAACTCGCTTCCACAGGGAGTAGTTGAGGCGAATAACACAGATGCATTCAAGGGGGAAGCTAGATAAACACGTGAGAGAGAAAGCAATAAAAGGATATGTTGATGGGTTTAGAGGGAGAGAGCTGGGAGGAGGCTCATGTGGAGGGCCGAATGGCCTGTTTCTGTGCTGTAAATTCTTCAGAATACTTTGTGCAAATTTTCCCAGCCCCTCGGTCACTAGTTCGAAGTAATCTCACAGCTCTGCCAGCCAGAGACTCCTAGTTAATTTGCTTCAAGCACAATAGGCAGAGTGGTCGAGCGTTTCCCACATTACAACAGTGACTCCCCTTCAAAAGTTCACTTCATTGGCTGTAAAGCGCTTTGAGACTTCCGGTGGTCGTGAAAGGTGCTATATAAATGCAAGTCTTTCTTTCTTTCTTTTCTTGAAAAGCCTAGCGGGAGAACATATGTACATAAGGAATAAGAGCAGGAGTAGGCCATACGGCCCCTCGCGCCTGCTACGCCATTCAATAAGATCATCGTTAATCATCGACCTCAACTCCACTTTCCCGCCCGATCTCCACATCCCTCGATTCCCCTAGAGTCCAAAAATCTATCGATCTCAGCCTTGAATATACTCAAAGACTCAGCATTCACAGTCCTCTGGGGCAGAGAATTCCAAAGATTCACCACACTCTGAGTGAAGAAATTCCTCCTCATCTTAATGTCCGACCCCTTATCCTGAGACTGTGCCCCCTAGTTTTAGACTCTCCAGCCAGGGGCAACAACCAGAGAGTGGGAGTGCGGACTGAGGATCCACCGAGGGTGCAGAGGCTCAGAAGGACTCCCTGTTTCTAACTTCCGCCCCCAGCTCTCAATGCGACCGGCGCTAAATGACTGCTCCTTCTTTACTGAGCTGCGGGTGGGGGTGTCACCCCTGCATGATGCTGAAGGCGATGTGCTGCAGAGGAGCTTGTAGAAGCAAGGAGGTGGAGGTCAGAGTGCCCTGCCGCCGAAGGCTGCGGTGCTGCAGACGCAAAGATCTGGTGACGTTGGACGTCCTGTGCGCCCAGACTATCCCCGTGGCCAAAGAATGAAACCTTTGCTGGCGGGAAGCGGCGAATGAGCGGGGTGGGGGGGGGGTGTTGCGGGGGGGTGTGGGGGGGCGGGCGCGCTGAATCAATCAATATGGCAACAAATACTCAGTGCTCACAGCCACTTTCTTAGCTGTTCGTGGGACAGGCTTTGTTCACAGTACTTTTACCGAGAGGTTACATTCTACACTACGGAGGTTTGCTCTGTCACATCGGGATCGATGCTGCTTATGGCGTCTTAGATCGGAGAAGGAAGCAGCGGAGAGGGGGGCAGCGGAGAGGGGAGCAGCGGAGAGGGGAGCAGCGGAGAGGGGAGCAGCGGAGAGGGGGATACAGAGAGGGGAGCAGCGGAGAGGGGGGATACAGAGAGGGGAGCAGTGGAGAGGGGGGATACAGAGAGGGGAGCAGTGGAGAGGGGAGATACAGAGAGGGGAGCAGCGGAGAGGGGGGATTCAGAGAGGGGAGCAGCGGAGAGGGGAGATACAGAGAGGGGAGCATTGGAGAGGGTGGCAGCGGAGAGGGGAGCAGTGGAGAGGGGGGATTCAGAGAGGGGAGCAGTGGAGAGGGGAGATACAGAGAGGGGAGCAGTGGAGAGGGTGGAAGCGGAGAGGGGAGCAGTGGAGAGGGGGGATACAGAGAGGGGAGCAGTGGAGAGGGGGGATACAGAGAGGGGAGCAGTGGAGAGGGGGGATACAGAGAGGGGAGCAGCGGAGAGGGGGGATACAGAGAGGGGAGCAGCGGAGAGGGGGGATACAGAGAGGGGAGCAGTGGAGAGGGGGGATACAGAGAGGGGAGCAGCAGAGAGGGGGGATACAGAGAGGGGAGCAGCGGAGAGGGGGGATTCAGAGAGGGGAGCAGCGGAGAGGGGAGATACAGAGAGGGGAGCATTGGAGAGGGTGGCAGCGGAGAGGGGAGCAGTGGAGAGGGGGGATTCAGAGAGGGGAGCAGTGGAGAGGGGAGATACAGAGAGGGGAGCATTGGAGAGGGTGGCAACGGAGAGGGGAGCAGTGGAGAGGGGGGATTCAGAGAGGGGAGCAGTGGAGAGGGGAGATACAGAGAGGGGAGCATTGGAGAGGGTGGCAGCGGAGAGGGGAGCAGTGGAGAGGGGGGATACAGAGAGGGGAGCAGTGGAGAGGGGAGATACAGAGAGGGGAGATACAGAGAGGGGAGCATTGGAGAGGGGGGATACAGAGAGGGGAGCAGTGGAGAGGGGAGATACAGAGAGGGGAGCATTGGAGAGGGTGGCAGCGGAGAGGGGAGCAGTGGAGAGGGGGGATACAGAGAGGGGAGCAGTGGAGAGGGGGCATACAGAGAGGGGAGCAGTGGAGAGGGGGGATACAGAGAGGGGAGATACAGAGAGGGGGGATACAGAGAGGGGGAGCAGCGGAGAGGGGAGCAGCGGAGAGGGGAGAAACAGAGAGGGGGATACAGAGAGGGGAGATACAGAGAGGGGAGATACAGAGAGGGGAGCAGCGGAGAGGGGAGATACAGAGAGGGGAGCAGCGGAGAGGGGGGATACAGAGAGGGGAGCAGCAGAGAGGGGAGATACAGAGAGGGGAGCAGCGGAGAGGGGAGCAGCGGAGAGGGGAGAAACAGAGAGGGGAGCAGCGGAGAGGGGAGAAACAGAGAGGGGAGCAGCGGAGCGGGGAACAGCAGAGAGGGGAGATGCAGAGAGGGGAGAAGCAGAGAGGGGAGCAGCGGAGAGGGGAGCAGCGGAGAGGGGAACATTGGAGAGGGGGGCAGTGGAGAGGGGAGCAGCGGAGAGGGGAACATTGGAGAGGGGAGCAGCGGAGAGGGGAGCAGCGGAGAGGGGAGCAGTGGACAGGTGCAGCTCGCGGGTGGCACTGCCCACGCAATAGGATCAACAGGCAGATGCTCAGTTTCCTTGACATGAAGGTGTCGAGCTCTCCTTGTTTCTCCCCTCTGCTTCCCCTCCTCCTCCCCGCCACTCTCAGCTCAATCATCACTAAGTGCATCCTCCTTCTTTCCCGGCAGGTTGGGGTAAAACCTGCAGGATGGCAATAGCGATGTGCCGCAGAGGAACTTGTAGAAGCAATGAGATGGAAATTGCAGTGCCCTGTCACAAGGGTCTGCGATGCTGTGGAAGGAAACATGTCGCGGTGTTGGACGACCTGACAGCCCAGGCTATCCGCATTTTCCAGCAATTAGACCTTCATTTCTGAGCAGCAGCCCGTTAGACAGTCCTGGCCCCAGAGTCCCCTGATGCTGTCTCACTGCTGCCTGATGATGTGCCGTGCTAATCAATAAAACTCACTGCGTTGATCACAGCCTCCTCTCCGTGTCTTGTTTCACTTCAGGTTCATTGTCTCCAAGGCTCCCGGGAGTGTTTGATGGGGTAGAGTAGAGGGAGCTTTACTCCGTATCTAATCCGTGCTGTACCTGCCCTGGGAGTGTTTGATGGGACAGTGTAGAGGGAGCTTTACTCTGTATCTAACCCGTGCTGTATCTGCCCTGGGAGTGTTTGATGGGGCAGTGTAGAGGGAGCTTTACTCTGTATCTAACCTGTGCTGTACCTGTCCTGGGAGTGTTTGATGGGACAGTGTAGAGGGAGCTTTAATCTGTATCTAACCCCGTGCTGTACCTGCACTGGGAGAGTTTGATGGGACATTATTGTGGTAAACCACTGTTTGTATTCCTGTTTGTCCTGTTTGTATTCCACTGTGTACATGCCTGGACATGCCTCGGCTGACTCCTCCCACAGGTCCTAGTATAAAGGTGACTGCTCCCCAGCCCTTAGTATCATGGACCGGTCGACCACGCGAGGCAGACCTCCATTCTGTTGTTAATAAAAGCCTTTGGTTACTCTTCTAACTCTCAGTCTTTTATGAGTAATTGATAGCGCATCAATTTTATTAACAACATTTTTATAATGGAGAAGATCCTCACACCAGCATGCCTGGACTTAGATCATCGGGAGGCGGACTCATCCACCAAGTTTACTCACTGGCTTAAGTGTTTCGAAAAATTCCTGACCGCCTCCGAAGCAATCAAATCGGACGAGGACAAACTGGATGTCCTGACCTCCAAAGTGAACCACCGAGTGTACTCGGTCATCCAAGACGCGACCTCGTACGCGGACGCTATCAAGCTCCTCAAGGACCAGTACACGCGCCCAGTGAACGAAGTGTACGCCAGGCACCTCCTGGGGAGTCGTAAACAACAACCTGGGGAATCGACCGTGGAATACCTTCAGGCACTGTCTGTGCTTGGCCGGGCCTGTGGTTGTAAGGATGTAAAGGCCGCCGTGTACACAGAGGAACTTATCCGGGACGCTTTTGTAGCGGGCCACAGATCCAATTACACCCGACAGTGACTGTTGGAGCAGAGTAACCTCGACCTCAACAAGGCCTCTGAACTCGCACTATCGTTGGATGCAGCCTACCAGGGCATGGATGCCTACTCCTCTGCACCGTGGATGCCGCGGGGAATGACAGCCTGGGACACGGTAGGACCGCCTCATAGCGCCGTGCCACCCCAGCCACACCCCAACAACGGCCCAACTACCGCAGCAGTGTCCCAAGGCCAGACAGCAGTGCCCCAAGGCCAGAAATGCTACTTCTGTGGCCAGGCAAAACACCCCAGAGCGCGCTGCCCGGCGAAAAACGCGATCTGCTCGGGCTGCGGGAAGAAGGGACACTACGCTAGCGTCTGCAGGGCCAAAGCCACCCCGAACCCCAGCAGCGCCGCATGTGGGCCATGCGGGCCGCCATCTTGGACCTCCCCGGCCATGTGCGAATCACCGGTACAGCAGCCATTTTGGACGCCACCAGCCACATGGGGATCATGGACGCTGCCATCTTGGACGACAGCCGGGACGCAGCAGGCCCCCGACACCGCCTCATCTGATACCCGCAGCGACACACCGACCCATACGCTGGCTTCCGTTACACTGGACCAAGCGAGACCGCACCAACTGGCCAGTTCCACAATGGACATTAAGGTAAATGGTCACGATACAATCTGCCTTTTTGACTCTGGGAGCACGGAGAGCTTCATCCACCCCGACACGGTGCGGCGTTGCTCTCTCCCAGTCCTGCCTGCGCAACAGCGGATTTCTATGGCCTCCGAGTCCCAGTCGGCGGACATCGGTGGCTACTGCGTGGTGACACTCGTAGTAGACGGGACCGTGTACGATCATTTTAAACTTCTGGTCCTGCCTGACCTCTGCGCTGCCGTCCTGCTGGGGTTAGATTTTCAGTGCCACCTTAAAAGTGTTACGATGGCGTATGGTGGACCCCTACCCCCACTCACAGTCCGCAGCCAGCAGCTTCCAAACTGCCCGCCGCGCACCAGGTGCAACCTCTCCACACTCAGAGTCACCCCCCCCCAACTGTTTGCTAACCTCACCCCCGACTGTAAGCCCATCGCCACAAAGAGCAGGCGATACAGTGCCGGGGACAGGGTTTTCATTAAAACCGAAGTGGAGCGGCTCCTGAAAGAAGGGATTATTGAGGGCAGCACCAGCCCCTGGCGAGCCCAGGTTGTGGTCGTTAAGACCGGCGAGAAGCAGCGCCTGGTCATCGACTACAGCCAGACAATAAATCGCTACACCCTGCTGGACGCCTACCCACTCCCCCGTATAGCTGATATGGTCAACCAGATCGCGCAGTACCGCGTCTTCTCGACCATTGACCTGAAATCAGCGTACCACCAGCTCCCCATCCGCCCTGAGGACCGCCAGTACACTGCCTTTGAGGCAAACGGCCGCCTCTATCACTTCCTTAGGGTTCCCTTTGGCGTCACCAACGGGGTCTCCGTCTTCCAAAGGGAGATGGACCGGATGGTAGATCAAAATGCGTTGCAGGCCACTTTCCCATATCTGGACAATGTGACCATCTGCGGCCGTGACTTGCAGGACCATGACGCAAACCTCGAAAAATTCCTCCGCACCGCCCAACTCTTAAACCTGACATATAACAAGGAGAAGTGCATATTCCGCACAAACCGCCTCGCCATCCTTGGCTGTGTTGTGGAACACGGAGTCATCGGCCCCGACCCCGACCGGATGCGTCCCCTTATGGAACTTCCACTGCCCCACTGCCTCAAGGCCCTGAAGAGGTGCCTAGGGTTTTTCTCCTATTACGCCCAGTGGGTCCCCTACTATGCGGACAAGGCCCGTCCGCTGATCAAGTCCACCTCTTTTCCCTTGACGGCAGAGGCCCGCTTAGCCTTCCACCGTATCAAGGAGGACATTGCCAAAGCCACCATGCACGCAGTGGACGAATCCATCCCCTTCCAGGTGGAAAGCGACGCGTCTGACTTTGCCCTGGCCGCTACCCTCAATCAGGCGGGGAGACCCGTGGCCTTCTTTTCACGAACCCTCCAAGGCCCGGAGACCAGACACTCCGCTGTTGAGAAGGAGGCCCAGGCGATTGTGGAGGCTGTGCGTCATTGGAGGCACTACCTGGCCGGAAAATGATTTACCCTGCTCACTGACCAGCGTTCAGTTGCTTTTATGTTTAACAACAAGCAGAGGGGCAAAATCAAAAATGACAAGATCTTGAGGTGGAGAATCGAACTTTCCACCTACAACTACGAGATCTTGTACCGGCCCGGGAAGCTAAATGAGCCCCCGGATGCGCTATCGCGTGGCACCTGCACCAGCGCGCAGATCGATAGACTGCGGGCCCTCCACAATGACCTCTGCCACCCGGGGGTCACCAGGTTCTTCCACTTCATCAAGGCCCGCAACCTGCCTTACTCTATTGAGGAGGTCAGGACCATGACCAGGAACTGCCAAGTCTGCGCTGAGTGCAAACCGCACTTTTATAGACCAGACAGGGCCCACCTGATAAAAGCCACTCGCCCCTTCGAGCGCCTGAGCGTCGATTTTAAAGGGCCTCTCCCCTCCTCCGACCGCAATGTGTATTTCCTCAATATTATTGATGAGTACTCCCATTTCCCGTTCACCTTCCCCTGCCCGGACATGACCAGTGCCACGGTCATTAAATGTCTGAACAACCTCTTCACCCTGTTCGGCTTCCCCAGCTATATCCATAGCGACCGGGGCTCATCGTTTATGAGCGACGAACTCCGTCAGTACCTGCTAACTAGGGGTATTGCCACAAGCAGGACCACCAGTTACAACCCCCGGGGGAACGGACAGGTGGAAAGAGAAAATGCGACAGTTTGGAAGGCCGTCCTGCTAGCCTTAAAGTCTAGGGGCCTTCCAACCTCCCGCTGGCAGGATGTGCTCCCCGATGCGCTCCACTCTATTCGGTCACTGCTCTGCACTGCCACTAACGCCACCCCTCATGAGAAAATGTTTGTCTTCCCAAGGAAGTCCACATCGGGGACATCGCTACCGCCATGGCTGACGTCCCCAGGGCCGGTCCTACTGAGAAGACACGTGAGGACCCATAAAACGGACCCCCTGGTCGAGAGGGTTGACCTCCTCCACGCCAACCCCCAGTATGCTTACATCGCATACCCGGACGGGCGGGAGGACACAGTCTCCATAAGAGACCTTGCACCCTCGGGGGCCGCAGTAACCCACTACCCACTACCACCCCCCCCCACGATCCGATATCCAGCCCCAGCAGACAGCAGGCCTGGGCCCCGCGACCCGCTCGACATCTACGAGGATGACACGCCTGTGCCACAGCCTACGCTGGACTCGACGCCGGAAACTTCACTACCCCTGCCGTCGCCACGCAGATCACAGCGGCAGACAAGACCTCCGGAGAGACTCCAATACACTAACTTTTAATACACTGCACCCCGCCGGACTCAATTTTAAACAAGGGGTGAATGTGGTAAACCACTGTTTGTATTCCTGTTTGTCCTGTTTGTATTCCACTGTGTACATGCCTGGACATGCCTCGGCTGACTCCTCCCACAGGTCCTAGTATAAAGGTGACTGCTCCCCAGCCCTTAGTATCATGGACCGGTCGACCACGCGAGGCAGACCTCCATTCTGTTGTTAATAAAAGCCTTTGGTTACTCTTCTAACTCTCAGTCTTTTATGAGTAATTGATAGCGCATCAATTTTATTAACAACATTTTTATAATGGAGAAGATCCTCACACCAGCATGCCTGGACTTAGATCATCGGGAGGCGGACTCATCCACCAAGTTTACTCACTGGCTTAAGTGTTTCGAAAAATTCCTGACCGCCTCCGAAGCAATCAAATCGGACGAGGACAAACTGGATGTCCTGACCTCCAAAGTGAACCACCGAGTGTACTCGGTCATCCAAGACGCGACCTCGTACGCGGACGCTATCAAGCTCCTCAAGGACCAGTATACGCGCCCAGTGAACGAAGTGTACGCCAGGCACCTCCTAGGGAGTCGTAAACAACAACCTGGGGAATCGACCGTGGAATACCTTCAGGCACTGTCTGTGCTTGGCCGGGCCTGTGGTTGTAAGGATGTAAAGGCCGCCGTGTACACAGAGGAACTTATCCGGGACGCTTTTGTAGCGGGCCACAGATCCAATTACACCCGACAGCAACTGTTGGAGCAGAGTAACCTCGACCTCAACAAGGCCTCTGAACTCGCACTATCGTTGGATGCAGCCTACCAGGGCATGGATGCCTACTCCTCTGCACCGTGGATGCCGCGGGGAATGACAGCCTGGGACACGGTAGGACCGCCTCATAGCGCCGTGCCACCCCAGCCACACCCCAACAATGGCCCAACTACCGCAGCAGTGTCCCAAGGCCAGACAGCAGTGCCCCAAGGCCAGAAATGCTACTTCTGTGGCCAGGCAAAACACCCCAGAGCGCGCTGCCCGGCGAAAAACGCGATCTGCTCGGGCTGCGGGAAGAAGGGACACTACGCTAGCGTCTGCAGGGCCAAAGCCACCCCGAACCCCAGCAGCGCCGCGTGTGGGCCATGCGGGCCGCCATCTTGGACCTCCCCGGCCATGTGCGAATCACCGGTACAGCAGCCATTTTGGACGCCTCCAGCCACATGGGGATCATGGACGACAGCCGGGACGCAGCAGGCCCCCGACACCGCCTCATCTGATACCCGCAGCGACACACCGACCCCTACGCTGGCATCCGTTACACTGGACCAAGCGAGACCGCACCAACTGGCCAGTTCCACAATGGACATTAAGGTAAATGGTCACGATACAATCTGCCTTTTTGACTCTGGGAGCACGGAGAGCTTCATCCACCCCGACACGGTGCGGCGTTGCTCTCTCCCAGTCCTGCCTGCGCAACAGCGGATTTCTATGGCCTCCGAGTCCCAGTCGGCGGACATCGGTGGCTACTGCGTGGTGACACTCGTAGTAGACGGGACCGTGTACGATCATTTTAAACTTCTGGTCCTGCCTGACCTCTGCGCTGCCGTCCTGCTGGGGTTAGATTTTCAGTGCCACCTTAAAAGTGTTACGATGGCGTACGGTGGACCCCTACCCCCACTCACAGTCCGCAGCCAGCAGCTTCCAAACTGCCCGCCGCGCACCAGGTGCAACCTCTCCACACTCAGAGTCACCCCCCCCCAACTGTTTGCTAACCTCACCCCCGACTGTAAGCCCATCGCCACAAAGAGCAGGCGATACAGTGCCGGGGACAGGGTTTTCATTAAAACCGAAGTGGAGCGGCTCCTGAAAGAAGGGATTATTGAGGGCAGCACCAGCCCCTGGCGAGCCCAGGTTGTGGTCGTTAAGACCGGCGAGAAGCAGCGCCTGGTCATCGACTACAGCCAGACAATAAATCGCTACACCCTGCTGGACGCCTACCCACTCCCCCGTATAGCTGATATGGTCAACCAGATCGCGCAGTACCGCGTCTTCTCGACCATTGACCTGAAATCAGCGTACCACCAGCTCCCCATCCGCCCTGAGGACCGCCAGTACACTGCCTTTGAGGCAAACGGCCGCCTCTATCACTTCTTTAGGGTTCCCTTTGGCGTCACCAACGGGGTCTCCGTCTTCCAAAGGGAGATGGACCGGATGGTAGATCAAAATGCGTTGCAGGCCACTTTCCCATATCTGGACAATGTGACCATCTGCGGCCGTGACTTGCAGGACCATGACGCAAACCTCGAAAAATTCCTCCGCACCGCCCAACTCTTAAACCTGACATATAACAAGGAGAAGTGCATATTCCGCACAAACCGCCTCGCCATCCTTGGCTGTGTTGTGGAACACGGAGTCATCGGCCCCGACCCCGACCGGATGCGTCCCCTTATGGAACTTCCACTGCCCCACTGCCTCAAGGCCCTGAAGAGGTGCCTAGGGTTTTTCTCCTATTACGCCCAGTGGGTCCCCTACTATGCGGACAAGGCCCGTCCGCTGATCAAGTCCACCTCTTTTCCCTTGACAGCAGAGGCCCGCTTAGCCTTCCACCGTATCAAGGAGGACATTGCCAAAGCCACCATGCACGCAGTGGACGAATCCATCCCCTTCCAGGTGGAAAGCGACGCGTCTGACTTTGCCCTGGCCGCTACCCTCAATCAGGCGGGGAGACCCGTGGCCTTCTTTTCACGAACCCTCCAAGGCCCGGAGACCAGACACTCCGCTGTTGAGAAGGAGGCCCAGGCGATTGTGGAGGCTGTGCGTCATTGGAGGCACTACCTGGCCGGAAAACGATTTACCCTGCTCACTGACCAGCGTTCAGTTGCTTTTATGTTTAACAACAAGCAGACGGGCAAAATCAAAAATGACAAGATCTTGAGGTGGAGAATCGAACTTTCCACCTACAACTACGAGATCTTGTACCGGCCCGGGAAGCTAAATGAACCCCCGGATGCGCTATCGCGTGGCACCTGCACCAGCGCGCAGATCGATAGACTGCGGGCCCTCCACAATGACCTCTGCCACCCGGGGGTCACCAGGTTCTTCCACTTCATCAAGGCCCGCAACCTGCCTTACTCTATTGAGGAGGTCAGGACCATGACCAGGAACTGCCAAGTCTGCGCTGAGTGCAAACCGCACTTTTATAGACCAGACAGGGCCCACCTGATAAAAGCCACTCGCCCCTTCGAGCGCCTGAGCGTCGATTTTAAAGGGCCTCTCCCCTCCTCCGACCGCAATGTGTACTTCCTCAATATTATTGATGAGTACTCCCGTTTCCCGTTCGCCTTCCCCTGCCCGGACATGACCAGTGCCACGGTCATTAAATGTCTGAACAACCTCTTCACCCTGTTCGGCTTCCCCAGCTATATCCATAGCGACCGGGGCTCATCGTTTATGAGCGACGAACTCCGTCAGTACCTGCTAACTAGGGGTATTGCCACAAGCAGGACCACCAGTTACAACCCCCGGGGGAACGGACAGGTGGAAAGAGAAAATGCGACAGTTTGGAAGGCCGTCCTGCTAGCCTTAAAGTCTAGGGGCCTTCCAACCTCCCGCTGGCAGGATGTGCTCCCCGATGCGCTCCACTCTATTCGGTCACTGCTCTGCACTGCCACTAACGCCACCCCTCATGAGAAAATGTTTGTCTTCCCAAGGAAGTCCACATCGGGGACATCGCTACCGCCATGGCTGACGTCCCCAGGGCCGGTCCTACTGAGAAGACACGTGAGGACCCATAAAACGGACCCCCTGGTCGAGAGGGTTGACCTCCTCCACGCCAACCCCCAGTATGCTTACATCGCATACCCGGACGGGCGGGAGGACACAGTCTCCATAAGAGACCTTGCACCCTCGGGGGCCGCAGTAACCCACTACCCACTACCACCCCCCCCCCACGATCCGATATCCAGCCCCAGCAGACGGCAGGCCTGGGCCCCGCGACCCGCTCGACATCTACGAGGACGACACGCCTGTGCCACAGCCTACGCTGGACTCGACGCCGGAAACTTCACTACCCCTGCCGTCGCCACGCAGATCACAGCGGCAGACAAGACCTCCGGAGAGACTCCAATACACTAACTTTTAATACACTTCACCCCGCCGGACTCAATTTTAAACAAGGGGTGAATGTGGTAAACCACTGTTTGTATTCCTGTTTGTCCTGTTTGTATTCCACTGTGTACATGCCTGGACATGCCTCGGCTGACTCCTCCCACAGGTCCTAGTATAAAGGTGACTGCTCCCCAGCCCTTAGTATCATGGACCGGTCGACCACGCGAGGCAGACCTCCATTCTGTTGTTAATAAAAGCCTTTGGTTACTCTTCTAACTCTCAGTCTTTTATGAGTAATTGATAGCGCATCAATTATAGAGGGAGCTTTACTCTGTATCTAACTCATGCTGTACATGTCCTCGGAGTGTTTGATGGGACAGTGTAGAGGGAGCTTTACTCTGTATCTAACACGTGCTGTACCTGCCCTGGGAGTGTTTGACGGGACAGTGTAGAGGGAGCTTTACTCTGTATCTAACCCATGTTGTACTTGCCTAGGAGCGTTTGATGGGACAGTGTAGAACGAGCTTTTCTCTGTATCTAATCCATGCTGTACCTGTCCTGGGAGTGTTCGATGGGACAGTGCAGAGGGAGCTTTACTCTGTATCTAACAAATGCTGTCATAGCCCTGGGATTGTTTGATGGGAAAGTGTAGAGCGAGCTTTACTCAGAATCTAATCCGTGCTGTACCTGTCCTGGGAGTGTTTGATGGGACAGCTTAGAGGAAGCTTTACTCTGTATCTAACTCATGCTGTACCTGTCCTGGGAGCGTCTGATGGGACAGTATAAAGCGAGCTTTACTCTGTATCTAACCCGTGCTGTATCTGCCCTGGGAGTGTTTGATGGGACAGTGTAGAGGGAGCTTTACTCTGTATCTAACACGTGCTGTACCTGCCCTGGGAGTGTTTGACGGGACAGTGTAGAGGGAGCTTTACTCTGTATCTAACCCATGTTGTACCTGCCTAGGAGCGTTTGATGGGACAGTGTAGAACGAGCTTTTCTCTGTATCTAATCCATGCTGTACCTGTCCTGGGAGTGTTCGATGGGACAGTGCAGAGGGAGCTTTACTCTGTATCTAACAAATGCTGTAATAGCCCTGGGATTGTTTGATGGGAAAGTGTGGAGCGAGCTTTACTCAGAATCTAATCCGTGCTGTACCTGTCCTGGGAGTGTTTGATGGGACAGTTTAGAGGAAGCTTTACTCTGTATCTAACTCATGCTGTACCTGTCCTGGGAGCGTCTGATGGGACAGTATAAAGCGAGCTTTACTCTGTATCTAACCTATGCTGTGCCTGCCCTGGGAGTGTTTGATGGGATAGTGTAGAGGGAGCTTTACTCTGTATCTAACCCGTGCTGTACTTGTCCTGGGAGTGTCTGATGGGACAGTATAGAGGGAGCTTTACTCTGTATCTAACCCTGCTGTGTCTGCCCTGGGAGTGTTTGATGGGACAGTGTAGAGGAAGCTTTACTCTGTATCTAACCCGTGCTGTACCTGCCCTGGGAGTGTTTGATGGGACAGTGTAGAGGGAACTTTACTCTGTATCTAACCCGTGCTGTACCTGCCCTGGGAGTGTTTGATGGGACAGTGTAGTGGGAGCTTTACTCTGTATCTAACCCGTGCTGTACCTGCCCTGGGAGTGTTTGATGGGACAGTGTAGAGGGAGCTTTACTCTGTATCTAACCTGTGCTGTACCTGCCCTGGGAGTGTTTGATGGGACAGTGTAGAGGGAGCTTTACTCTGCATCTAACCCGTGCTGTACCTGCCCTGGGAGTGTTTGATGGGACAGTGTAGAGGGAGCTTTACTCTGTATCTAAACCATGCTGTGTCTGCCCTGGGAGTGTTTGATGGGACAGTGTAGAGGGAGCTTTATTCCGTATCTAACCCGTGCTGTACCTGCCCTGGGAGTGTTTGATGGGACAGTGTAGAGGGAGCTTTACTCTGTATCTAACCTGTGCTGTACCTGCCCTGGGAGTGTTTGATGGGACAGTGTAGAGGGAGCGTTACTCTGTATCTAACCCGTGCTGTACCTGCCCTGGGAGTGTTTGATGGGACAGTGTAGAGGGAGCTTTACTCTGTATCTAAGCCGTGCTGTACCTGCCCTGGGAGTGTTTGATGGGACAGTGTAGAGGGAGCTTTACTCTGCATCTAACCTGTGCTGTACCTGCCCTGGGAGTGTTTGATGGGACAGTGCAGAGGGAGCTTTACTCTGTATCTAACCCATGCTGTACCTGCCCTGGGAGTGTTTGATGGGACAGTGTAGAGGGAGCTTTACTCTGTATCTAACCTGTGCTGTACCTGCCCTGGGAGTGTTTGATGGGACAGTGTAGAGGGAGCTTTACTCTGTATCTAACCCATGCTGTACCTGCCCTGGGAGTGTTTGATGGGACAGTGTAGAGGGAGCTTTACTCTGTATCTAACCCGTGCTGTACCTGCCCTGGGAGTGTTTGATGGGACAGTGGAGAGGAAGCTTTACTCTGTGTCTAACCCGTGCTGTACCTGCCCTGGGAGTGTTTGATGGGACAGTGTAGAGGGAGCTTTACTCTGTATCTAACCCGTGCTGTACCTGCCCTGGGAGTGTTTGATGGGACAGTGTAGAGGGAGCTTTACTCTGTATCTAACCCGTGCTGTACCTGCCCTGGGAGTGTTTGATGGGACAGTGTAGAGGGAGCTTTACCCTGTATCTAACCCGTGCTGTACCTGCCCTGGGAGTGTTTGATGGGACAGTGTAGAGGGAGCTTTACTCTGTATCTATCCCCATGCTGTACCTGCCCTGGGAGTGTTTGATGGGACAGTGTAGAGGGAGCTTTACTCTGTATCTAACCTGTACAGAATTAGCACACGCTAACGGGGGTGGGGTTATTTGTCTCTGGCCAGTCAGAAGCCTCTGAGCTGCTCCAGGGACCCCCTTGCGGATTCAAAGCGCTCCCCTATTCCTGAGTTCTGACCCCCGGACTTATTCGGTGGCGATGTAGACAGAAAACAACGTGACTCGTGGTTTTGGGTGCAAAACAGAGCAGTATTTATTGAAAACAAAAGAAAGAAAGATCGATATGGCTCTTATGCCTGGTACAACACTTTTGCTTAAATGCAGTACACTTAGTGTCCACTAGAGGGCTCCCTGCTCAATGCAACACTACTTTATTTAATACAGTACTTTTTACTTAATAACCCTTTGCGCACTACAGCACCTTAGCTTAGTGGCTTTTACTTAAAAACAGCACTTTAATACAGTTACTTTAAAAACAACTAACAGCGTTCACCACAGCACTTCAGCTTGATGCAACAATCCTTTAAATACAGTTTTACATACAGTATTTTAAAACAGCTACTCCTTTTTAATACAGTTTTAAATACCGAATTCAATGTTCACTATAGCACTTCTCTGCTAGGTGCAACACTGTCTTACATAAATAGGGGAGGAGAGGACGGACACAACGAGGGAAAAATCGACTAAAGTCACAGTTGTTAACAAAATTCCCTTTAATTCCCACCCCTATACCTATTCTAAGTTGCCTTGTGGAAGGCCAGAAAAGTATATGCTCACCACTGGAAATGCCTGCTCCGTGTCCTGTGAACTTAGATCTTCACTGCCCTGAAGTAAGAAACACCCCAGTGTTTTAAAAGTAAACTGCTGGTGTTCTACCTCCTCAGGCAGGCTCCCATGCTTTAGAAGCACACACAGAGGCGAGGCCAGAGAGAGAGAGAGCTTCTGGGAAGCTATCTTTTATACTCCCTTTTGGGGCCCGCCCAGATCTGAAGTATCTGGGCTAAACAAAAGAGATCAAACTGTCCACTTATCTGGGATGGATTTGGATAAAGTTGCAGTTTAAATGTGTCCATTGTCTGTGATGGCTTTCAAATAAAGCTGCAGTGGTTTGAATGTGTCTTCATTGTCTGTGATGGGAAAGCTATTTCCTTGATTGCTTGAGTAAATTGCCTTGAAGGTATTGTAAACAGAAAGTCATTGTCCTGTGGTCAGCTGAAACTGCAGCCTAAGTGGTTTGTAAACATAGTATCAGTTTCTGTAAACACTTCGATTGTCTACTGCAGGGGGGGTGGGAACTCCCCTTTGATTGGCAGATTGGAACCCTTTTTTTTTCCTCACAGACCCAAGCTGCTCTTTCCAAGTCCTTTGTCTTCGGCTATACGGTCTGACGGCAATTTTTGATCCCTGAAATTTTTAAAGGTGTATCACC
The DNA here is from genome assembly GCF_052327205.1 of Somniosus microcephalus. Classification (NCBI taxonomy): domain Eukaryota; kingdom Metazoa; phylum Chordata; class Chondrichthyes; order Squaliformes; family Somniosidae; genus Somniosus; species Somniosus microcephalus. The sequence goes on along the minus strand of NW_028225179.1, from coordinate 69,403,012 downwards.
CAGGGATTCATTACTCAAAAAAATTAATCTTCGGAGCTGTAAATTATTGCGGATCTTACAGTCCCCCATCGGATACTAAAACTTGCTTGTAGTATCCTTGCCAAAGTGAGCAATAATTTCTGACCCCCCACAAACAACCTTCCCTTATACTTAACTAAATCTATCTTGATCCCCCGACATCTCCATCTCCCCTGCCCGGAGAGAATCGTAGTACGGCTGGCATCTATTGACAGAAAACCCAAAATTAATTAAATAATCAATACACAGAGGGGACCAGTGCCCCTGCACCACTTATATTCACAATAATCAAGCATGGAGGGGGTCCTACTCCCCTGCACCACTTATATTCACAATAATCAAGCATGGAGGGGGTCCTATGCCCCTGCACCACTTATATTCACAATAATCAAGCATGGAGGGGGTCCTATGCCCCTGCACCACTTATATTCACAATAATCAAGCATGGAGGGGGTCCTATGCCCCTGCACCACTTATATTCACAATAATCAAGCATGGAGGGGGTCCTATGCCCCTGCACCACTTATATTCACAATAATCAAGCATGGAGGGGGTCCTATGCCCCTGCACTGCTTGTAACATAATTTCAACATCTTCAAAGTGATTGTCATCCAGCCAGCAAGTCTGCTAAAAAGATGGAAGACAAACGAGCTTCCTTTAAATACAAACAAGGAGTGAAATAATTAACCAGTTCTATAAATTCTTAGTCTTAAATTGCATTTCCAGCAGCAGGTTTTAAATGTTGTGGGCATCTGTTTCCTGCTGTCCCCTTTTCTTCACGAGCTGGGACTGCTTTCATCCTTGGGTCTCACGATACGCAGGTCCTTGGTGCCTTCCGGAACTCTGAGAAACAAAAGTAAACATCTCGCCAGGTCCCCTGGCTCGGGGGGGGCGGGGCGGTGTAATCAGGTCCCGCGACCTTGATCCACAATACAATTCTGGAACCATACCACACTCAAAACTTATACACTAATATATCACTGAGATTAAAATTAACACATTCTACCTTATAAAACAAAATTAACCCGTTCTACCTTAACACATGTTCTACCTTAAAAAACAAAATTAGCCCGTTCTACCTTAACAAAGCTAAATACAAACGCCGCCCATCTCCGGGCGGCCAGCTCAGTGCCTGGTTGGGCTGCCACAGGCTGCTTCCTGCGGCATGGCTGGCCTGATTCCAGCTTCTGGTCCCTCGCAGCTTATGGCTGATGGTGCCCGAGACGGTCTGGTGCTAGCGCGCTCTCCCTGCTTTGGGCGGCCTGCTCTCGCCGCTCGCTCCCACAACCGGAGCGAGGTGTTCGGCGAGTCGGGCGGAGGCAGCACAGCGCGGCAAGCAGCAGCAGCCACGTCGACCCGCTAGGGCACGTCGGCCGGCCGCTCCTCAGCGGGAAGGGATTCCGACCGGGAGGAGGGGAGCTGAGCATGGCGGCCAGAGCCTGGACCGGAAGCGGGAGAAGCAGGCCTGGGCCGTCGGACCGTGGAGCCGGCGACGGTGAGGTGGAGGCCGCGGCGACCGGAGGATGTGTTGGGCGAGTCGGGCGGAGGAGCGCAGCGCATCGGGACGCAGCAGCAGACTCGACGACTCGCAGTCCGACTGGGAGGAGGGGAGCCGGGAATGGTGGCCAGAGGGTGAGCGGGAGAAGCAGGCCACCGCACGTGGAGCCGAGCCGGCAACAGTGAGGAGGAGGCTGCGGTGACAAGGAGGACGGAGCGGCTGAGGGACATCGTGCTCCCACTGCCACTGGATGCCAAAGAATTGACTTTCTGAACACGGCGCTGTAAGAATAGCTGACGTGTCTCGGTGAGCTCCCACAGCTTTATTGTGGGAGTGATTGGGGAGTAAGCATTCCATTGTACTAGTTACATATGGCAAATAAAGAATCTTAAATCTTGAATCTCTTGGTTGGGGACCTCTGCCTTTTGGCCTCTCCCTGACTCGGGAGACTGCCCTACTCCACTGGAAAGTGGGTGACCATACTTTCTTGGACTGGGGTACCCGAAGAGATCTCCTAGGGAGTGTTGCCGGGGGGGCTACCCTGGCAAGCAGACCCTTAGTTCGGGTCACACTCCCTGCTGGCTGGGGACCTCCTCCTTCGGGTCCCTCCCTTCCCAAACCTGGGCTGGGGACCGGCAATCCCTTGCCACCGGCTATCGGTGGCTGAGAGCCTTCCCCTTCAGGTCTAAAACCTGGTTCAGGCTCCTCCCCGGAGTCCCACAAGAGAGGGGGAATCGCTTGGGCCAAGTGCTGGGGAGCTCCTACAATCCCAGCTGCTTGTTCCCCTGCTCCCTGCTTAAACAAACCGCATTGTTTGATATAACTGGCTGCCTGCCAGTAATCCTGTTCAAAATCATGAATGGCTCCTCCCTCCACACAAGTTACAGCGACTGCCTGTGAACTTGGACCTGCTGTGAGCTGGGGATTTCTATTCTCAGGTTCACTTCCAGCTGCCTGTTTCTTTGCCTCCGGTTTAATCAACTTGCACTGATTCGCATGGAACCATTTTGTGCGCCGGGGCAATTTTATCGCATAGACCATGGGGCTGGCTCTATCGACTATACTATAGGGTCCCATGTACAGTGGCTCTAGACTCCCCACCCGGGCGTAGTTCCTAACCATGACCTGGTCCCCTATCTCCCACCGATGGCTCTTGTTGGGCTCGAGCAGCAACTGGTTATTCTGATGCTGCTTCCCCATACTACCTGCTGCCTGCCCATAAATTTGTTTTAGGTGCTCGAGGAGTTCTCGGGCGAACTTATCCCGATCTATCTCTCACAGCTGCCCTTCCGTAAGGGGGTGGTAGGTCCATGGAATATGCTGCCCCAAAAAGCTGTAGAAGCTACATCATTACATAAATTTAAAACAGAAATAGACAGTTTCCTAGAAGTAAAGGGAATTAAGGGTTACGGGGAGCGGGCAGGAATTTGGACATGAGTCTAGGTTCGGAATGGTCATGGCCCTGTGGGTAGCGGAGCGGGCCCAGGGGCCGTGTAGCCTGATCCTGCTCCTATTTTGTGTGTCTAATTCTGTTAGATTCAGGAGATGGTTCTGTGATAGTGGATTGGCGGTTAGGATCAGATCAGCCATGGTCTTATTGAATGGCGGAGCAGGCTCGAGGGGCCGATTGGCCTACTCCTGCTCCTATTTCTTATGTTCTTTTGACTGGGGCCAGGACATGGGTGGGGGTCCTCATAACCCTACCGGTCATGAGCTCATGCGGGGAATACCCTGTACTCTTGGACTGGCTGGCCCGGATCCCCATGAGGACTAGAGGCAGGGCTTCTGCCCATTTCTGGGGTGACCCCACTGTCTCTTTCCTCAGCCTTTCCTTAATGGTACAGTACATGTGCTCCACAATCCCTGAGGACTGCGGGTTGTGGGCTACGTGCCACTTCCCCTGAATACCAAGCAGCCTGAGGGTGTCCTGCATGACCTGGCCAGAGAAGTGGCTTCCCTGGTTGGACTCCACAAACTGGGGGAGTCCCCACCGTGAGAACACCTCCCGCACCAAGATCTTTGCAGTCCCCAGTGCTGTGGCTGTTTTACAGGGGAAGGCTTCCACCCACTTGGAAAACACGTCTACCAGGACAAGGCAGTATTTGTAGCCTCCCTGGGCGGCAGGCAGGGGCCCGATGTAGTCGATCTGGATCGACTGCCATGGTCCCTCTACCCTCCTAATGTGTCCCATGGGCACCTTCCTTCTGTGGGGATCGGGGTTATTTGCAGCACACACGAGACAGCTAGCACAGAACTCGCGGACATCTTCCCGGAGTCCTGGCCACCATCCCGCCTGTTCCACCCATTGCCAGGTGGTCTCAGGCCCGGGGTGTCCCACTCCCGGCCCCTCATGGGCCAGCTGAAGGAACTCCCTCCAGTGTTGCTGGGGTACTACCCACTGTTCCCCCCTGAACAGCATGACTTCCCTTATGGAGAGGGGGGCTGCGCCGTAAGGGCCTTCTAACTTCCTGCCCTCCACCACGGCACTCATGACAACTTTCAGGACTGGGTCCTGGGCTTGGACCGTCTTGAGGTCTGGGGCTAATGCTACCCCTAAGCTCCCTTGGGTCCCATCCCTGCCTCTAACTGCCGCCACGGGCCCAGACTCATACGGGTCCCAGAAAGTGCCGGTGTGTGCACCCTCCTTGGCCAGCATGTCGGCTTGCTGGTTACCCTGGCTGCGGGGCTCTGTGGAGGAATGGGCCTTCACTTTGTGGATGAAGACCTCGCCTTCCTCCCCCACAGCTGCCAGGATTTTCTCAAGCAGGGGCTTTACTGTTAAGGTCCTCCCGTCAGCGGACGTATACCCGCGACGGGACCAGATGGCCAGGTATTCCGTACACGAGTTGCAAGTGAACATGCTGTCCGAGCAAATAGTGTACGGGGTAGGGAAGATTTTGGGGTGGGTAACCACGTACATCACTGCGGACAGTTCAGCCTGTTGGGCGCTCATGGTGTTGGGGAGCTTGATTGCCAAGGCAATGTTTGCCGTTGTGTCATAGACTCCACAACCCGTGAGTCGTTTGCCAGCAGATACCATGCTGGAACCGTCTACATAGATCTCACGGCCTGAGGGATGTATCCCGGCCCGTAAACCTATGTTCACCTCCCATACCCCTTCTATGGAACACCGATGGGCTGTTCCAGGATATACCATATTGGCCGCGAGCTTTGGCTCGCAAAGGCCCCTTACCCTCAGATCCATCTGCTAGAGGAGGAGGGTCCAGCGCGCAATATGGGCACTGCTCACTGTCCCATCTTTAATCCTCCCATCCAGAAGCATCTGGGTGGGTGTGTGGTGTGTGAGGAGGGTGATGGGAGAGGTGCCTGTGAAAATTAAAAATCTTTTCACAGCCCAATGTGTGGCCAAAAGGTGCCGTTCACAGTTGGAGTAGCTCCTCTCCACATCAGTGAGGACTCTGGAGGAGTAGACCACGGGCCTTAGCCTGCCGTGCCACTCCTGGAGCAGCATAGCACTGAGATTATCCCCGCTGGCTGCTACCTCCAAGAAGAACTCTTTCCCCCCATCTATGGCCCCTAGAGCAGGTGCAGTCTGCAAGTCTCCCTTGAGTTTAACAAATGCTGCCTGGCAACCCTCATCCCAAAGCCACTCCACTCCCTTATGTAGGAGTCGGAGCAGAGGGGCTGCTGTGGCTGCATAGTCCTCAATGAAGTCTCTGCAGTACCCCGTCAGCCCTAGAAATGACCTCACACCCCTGACTGTGTTAGGGACCGGTAACTCCTGGACCGCTTCCCTCCTTGCCTTATCTATGGCCCTTTCTCCAGCGCGGATGGTCAGACCCAGGAATTTAACCTCCTGCTGGCCAATCTGCACTTTCTTTGGGTTTACCTTGAAACCCCTTTTCCTAAGCAGCTCCAGCAGTTCGGCTAATAGTGGGCCATGCTCCTCTCCTGAATCAGTGAACAGGAGCAGGTCATCCACATATTGAACCAATTGTGTGGGCTGGCTGAAATCTTTTAAACTATCTGCCATACACTGGTGGAAGATGCTGGGGCTGTTATGAAAACCTTGTGGCAAGCAGTTCCATGTGTACTGCTGCCCCTTAAAGGTAAAAGCAAACTTGTATTGATCCTCCCTCCTTAAAGGGATGGACCAAAACCCGTTTGAAATATCCAGCACCGTGAAAATGATTGCGGATGCTGGAATACTTCCTATCAGGTCGGCAACTGCTGCCACCATGGGTGCACAGGCTGGGATATTGCTGTTAAGCACCCAATAGTCCACTGTGGCTCTCCACGTATTGTCCGGTTTTCTGACCGGCCAAAGCGGAGAGTTAACATGGGTGGCTATGGGCCTCAACACTCCCTGCTGCACCAGAGAGGACATGGCTGCCTCCATGTCGGGTTCTGCCTCCTTGGGGAAATTATACTGCTTTTGGGGCCGGGCCATGGGGTCCCCATCCACTCTAACCTTGAACCCTGTGACCCTCCCACAGTCGTGTTTATGCGTGGCAAACGCAGCTAGATTAGCCTGCACGACTGCCTGAAATTCCCCCGGGACACCATCGACCATGAGCCCGAGGTCGTAACCTTCTTTAGGCTTTACAGTACACAGGGTCCCCTTCCCTTCCTTGCTGGGGATGATTACTACACCTCCCTCTCCACCCGTGTTGGCTCCCCACAGGCAATGATTGCGGAGATCCACGAGGATCCCGTGGCCCACCAGGAAGTCGGCTCCTAGGATCCCCTTTCCTCCCTCCGCCTCCCACCTTGCCAGGATACACGTCCATTTGGTCCGGATCGTGCCCAGGTGGATTGAGAGCGGCTTGGAGAATACTCCCGCCTGTTCCTTACCAATGAACCCCGATAAGGCGTATGGAACCCCGCTAGACAGAGGTGAGGTGGTGGGACTCTCCGCATGGACCACGGTGCATGATGCTCCCGTATCCAGTACATAGGTCCCTTTAACCCTCTCCACCTCCATCTGTACAAGCGGTCTCTTCCATCCGTCATACCGGAGGTCACACAGGTAGACAGGCTGTGTGGGCTCTAGTCATAGTGGGGCGGCAGAGGGGGCCGGGGGAACTACAGCACCAGTGGTAGCTGCTATTTTTCCCTAGTTGGTCAGAAGAGACCGCACTGCCTCCAGTAGTGACTCGACTGAGGCAGGGGAAATTCCTGCCTCTACCCTTTGGACTGGGGCTGTGGGATTCTTTCCCTTGTTATCCTTCCAGGGATTCTTAGTCTTTTTTCCAGTGACCGTCTTTCCCACACCCATATCAGTTTAACCTAGCCTGGGAGGGACGGTTCCCCTCCTGGTGCCACTCTTTCTTACTCTGGCTCCCAGGTTTAACCTCATGGACTTTTCCCTTGGGTTGGGGTGTCTTGACACCCCTCCTGTTTCTCGGAGCTGTGGGTGGCGGTCGTGGGACCTCTGATTCCCTGACCAACCTTTCCCTGGGTGTTGCCTCTGGGACGGTTTTACTTAGGTTTCCAGTAAAATCCGGCTGACCAGCCTTCGGGCTGATCAGACATATCATCCCCTTTGCTCTTTTTAAAGCCATATTCAGGCTGTCTATCTCTGCCCTACAGGGGCCATGATCTGCTTCCTCAAACACTTGCTCGCAGGCCAGCTTATATGCTGCCTTTACTTCCCTAACCTTCTCCTCCTGCTCTTTTAATTCTTGTATGAGGCGAGCGTTCTCCTCCCGCACCTTCATCTCATTATTCTTGGCCTCTGCAACTAGGCACTTCAGGTACTCTGACTCGTGCCTTATGTGGCTTTTGCCCTCACTAAACTGAACTACCAGGTGCTCTACCTTGGCCTGGTATTCCTCAACCTCCCTTTCCCTATCCCAACTCTCTGCCCTGGCTTCCCTAAGCTTGCGGGTAATGTCCCCAAGCCTGCGGGAACCTAACCACAGACAAACTAGTGGGATAAAAAGGAAACCAATAACTGCTGCTCTTTCCAGACTCAAACCACTGTCTGCCACATCGCACACCGTTGCCAAGGGTCCTGCCACGGTCGTCATTTTGTACAGAATTAGCACACGCTAACAGGGTTGGGGTTATTTGTCTCTGGCCAGTCAGAAGCCTCTGAGCTGCTCCAGGGACCCCCTTATGGATTCAAAGCGCTCCCCTATTCCTGAGTTCTGACCCCCGGACTTATTCGGTGGCGATGTAGACAGAAAACAACGTGACTCGTGGTTTTGGGTGCAAAACAGAGCAGTATTTATTGAAAACAAAAGAAAAAAAAATCGATATGTCTCTTATGCCTGGTACAACACTTTTGCTTAAATGCAGTACACTTAGTGTCCACTAGAGGGCTCCCTGCTCAGTGCAACACTACTTTATTTAATACAGTACTTTTTACTTAAAAACCCTTTGCGCACTACAGCACCTTAGCTTAGTGGCTTTTACATAAAAACAGCACTTTAATACAGTTACTTTAAAAACAGCTAACAGCGTGCACCACAACACTTCAGCTTGATGCAACACTCCTTTAAATACAGTTTTATATACAGTATTTTAAAACAGCTACTCCTTTTTAATACAGTTTTAAATACCGAATTCAATGTTCACTATAGCACTTCTCTGCTAGGTGCAACACTGTCTTACTTAAATAGGGGAGGAGAGGACGGACACAACGAGGGAAAAATCGACTAAAGTCACAGTTCTTAACAAAATTCCCTTTAATTCCCACCCCTATACCTATTCTAAGTTGCCTTGTGGAAGGCCAGAAAAATATATGCTCACCACTGGAAATGCCTGCTCCGTGTCCTGTGAACTTAGATCTTCACTGCCCTGAAGTAAGAAACACCCCAGTGTTTTAAAAGTAAACTGCTGGTGTTCTACCTCCTCAGGCAGGCTCCCATGCTGTAGAGGCACACACAGAGGCGAGGCCAGAGAGAGAGAGAGCTTCTGGGAAGCTATCTTTTATACTCCCTTTTGGGGCCCGCCCAGATCTGAAGTATCTGGGCTAAACAAAAGAGATCCAAACTGTCCACTTGTGTGGGGTGGGTTTGGATAAAGTTGCAGTTTAAATGTGTCCATTGTCTGTGATGGCTTTCGAATAAAGCTGCAGTGGTTTGAATGTGTCTTCATTGTCTGTGATGGGAAAGCTATTTCCTTGATTGCTTGAGTAAATAGCCTTGAAGATATTGTAAACAGAAAGTCATTGTCCTGTGGTTAGCTGAAACTGCAGCCTAAGTGGTTTGTGAACATAGTATCAGTTTCTGTAAACACTTCGATTGTCTGCTGCAGATGGGGTGGGAACTCCCCTTTGATTGGCAGATTGGAACACTTTTTTTTTGCACAGACCCAAGCTACTCTTTCCAAGTCCTTTGTCTTCGGCCATGCGTTCTGACGGCCATTTTTGATCTCTGAAATTTTTAAAGGTGTATCACCCAGTGATTCATTACTCAAAAAAATTAATCTTCGGAGCTGTAAATTATTGCGGATCTTACAAACCCGTGCTGTACCTGCCCTGGGAGTGTTTGATGGGACAGTGTAGAGGGAGCTTTACTCTGTATCTAACCCGTGCTGTACCTGCCCTGGGAGTGTTTGATGGGACAGTATAGAGGGAGCTTTACTCTGTATCTAACCCATGCCGTACCTGTCCTGGGAGTGTTTACTGGTACGGTGTAGAGGGAGCTTTACTGTGTATCTAACCCGTGTTGTACCTGCCCTGGGCATGTCTGATGGGACAGTTTAGAGGGAGCTTTACTCTGTATCTAACCCGTGCTGTGCCTGCCCTGGGAGTGTTTGATGGGACAGTGTAGATGGAGCTTTACTCTGTATCTGACCCCTGCTGTACCTGTCCTGGGAGTGTTTGATGGGATAGTGTAGGGGAATCTTTACTCTGTATCCTACCTGACCCTCTTATCTCCAGGTGCAACTGACCTTACATTTCTTGTCCGATGATTAACTTCCTGAGCTGAAGCAGCAAGCTTGGCAGGAATCGATTTGCACAGAGACGTGAGGTGGGAGGGGTTCAATTGCGAAACTGGCAGTGGGCAGTTCGTAAATAAAACCCGTCGACATAAAGCCTCTCTGACTCTTTCTTTCAAATCTGACCCTTAATCTTCGGCCTGTGCGGCCCTCATTGCCTTCTCTGTGTATGGGGGTCAGGGGCGGGCAGGTCCTTCAGGATAGGTCAAAGGGCGCACTCGTCTCTGCTCCCCCTGCACTTCCCCCTGTACCCACCCCACCCCCCCAGCTTTCTACCACTCGATCGGCCCAGCAACGCCGCGATTTTAAAATTTTCATCCTCATGTTCAAATCCCTCCATGGCCTCCTCGCTCCCTCCTTCTCTCTGTAACCTCCTCCAGCCTTGCAACCCTCCGAGGTCTCTGCGCTCCTCCAATTCTGGCCTCTTGCGCATCCCTGATTTCCATTGCTCCACCAATGTTGGCCGTGCCTTCTGTCACCTAGGGCCCTAAGCTCTGGAATTCCCTCCCTAAAACTCTCTGCCTCACTAGCTCTCTCTCCTCCTTTAAGATGCTTCTTAAAACCTACCTCTTTGACCGAGCTGTTAATCATCTGCCTCCTTATGTGGCTCGGATTCAAATTTTAAATGATTTACGTTGCTTCGAAGCGCCTTGGGACGTTTGACTATATTACAGGCGTGAGATAAAGGCATTTTCTGGTTGTTGTTGTTGTTGTAGTAACCCAGAGACCGAGGGCTCGAATTTCCAAGCCCCGTGGAGGCGGGTTTGGAGGCAGGAATGGGTGGAAAATTGCAGAATTGGGGGGCACGAACCCTTCCCGCCCCCAACCCGCCTCCATGCCCGTTTCCCAGGAGGCGGGTACCCGACATGTGCTGGGAGCTGCCTCCCCGAGGCAGGAAGGGGATTAGTGCCAATTAACTGCCCCCTCTGCAACGCCAGTGCAGCCGAGCGCGATGTTGCTCAAAGGTTGACTTAGTCACTCACACTAGCTCAGCGGGTAGTGCTCTCACCTCTGTGGTATCAGAAGGTTGTGGGTTGTGGGTTCAAGACCCACTCCAGAGACTTGAGCACAAAAATCTAGGTTGACACTCCCAGTGCTGAGGGAGCTCCGCACTGTCGGAGGCGCCGTCTTTCGGACGAGACATTCAACTGAGGCCCCGTCTGCTCTCTCAGGTGGACATAAAAGATCCCGTGGCACTATTTCGAAGAAGAGCCGGGGGGAGGTGTCCTGGGGCCAATATTTATTCTTCAATCAACATTGCTAAAACTGATGATCTGGTCATTATCGCATTGCTGTTTGTGGGAGCTTGCTGTGCGCAAATTGGCTGCCGGGTTTCCTACATTACAACAATATCTACACTTCCAATAGTACTTCATTGACTGTAAAGTGCTGTGGGACGTCCTGAGGTCGTGAAAGATGCTACAGAAATGCAAGTTTTCTTTGCTTTTCTTTCCTCACTCAATCTTCCATCCATTGGTTCCAAATCCACCAATTGGTGTCGGTCAATTCATCGCTACACCTTCGGCACCAAGCCAATGAAAAGCAGAATGGACACTCGCCATCCTATCATGGGGCACACGGGAATGTGGTGAGAAGATTTAATGAGCTCTAAAACATTAATGATAACAACCAAGTCCTAAATACACCCAGGCGCCTACCCTTGCTGAACTAGAAAGCCTTTCTCTGCCTTTCCCTATACATAGCACTGCAGTCCCTGTGGCTTCAGCAGAGGTAGAGTCAGGCTACTCTGTTGAGCGCTCAGTCTTCTGAGATACTTGATTGCAAAATGCTGCGGTACAGAGGGATCTGGGGGTCCTTGTACATGAATCACAAAAAGTTAGCATGTAGGTACAGCAAGTAATTAGGAAGGCTAATGGAGTGTAGGCCTTTATTGCAAAGGGAATGGAGTATAAAAGCAGGGAAGTCCTGTTACAACTGTACAGGGTATTGGTGAGACCACACCTGGAGAACTGCGTACAGTTTTGGTCTCCTTACTTAAGGAAGGATATACTTGCATTGGAGGCAGTTCAGAGAAGGTTCACGAGGTTGATTCCGGAGTTGAAGGGGTTGTCTTATGAAGAAAGGTTGAGCAGGTTGGGCCGATACTCATTGGAGTTTAGAAGAATGAGAGGTGATCTTATTGAAACATATAAGATTCTGAAGGGGCTTGACAGGGTAGATGCAGAGAGGATGTTTCCCCTCGTGGGGGAATCTAGAACTAAGGGGGCATCATTTCAGAATAAGGGGGCACCCTTTTAAATCGGAAATGAGGAGGAATTTCTTCTCTCAGAGGGTCGTGAATCTTTGGAATTCTCTACCCCAGAGAACTGTGGAGGCCGGGTCAGTGATTATATTCAAGGTGGAGACAGACAGATTTTTGAACGATAAGGGAGTCGAGGGTTATGGGGAGCGGGCAGGGAAATGGAGTTGAGGCCAAGATCAGATCAGCCATGATCTTACTGAATGGCGGAGCAGGCTCGAGGGGCCAAATGACCTACTCCTGCTCCTACATCTTATGCTCTTATGGTGAGGCTGATGACCTCTGGGTGTTGGATTCCAAGAGGGCCCCGTCATAGACTGCTCCATCTTCACTTGTGCAGGGATGGACTGGGCCAGCAGGAGAGAAGGTCGTGGGTTCAAGTCCCCACTCCAGAGACTTGAGCAAAAAAATCTAGGCCGACACTCCCAGTGCAGTGCTGAGGGAACGCTGCGCTGTCGGAGGGTGCCGTCTTTCGGATGAGACGTTAAACTGAGGGCCCCGTCTGCCCTCTCAGATGGATGTAAAAGATCCTGTTTCGAAGAAGAGCAGGGGGCAGTGCTCCCCCTTGCCAATATTTATCCCTCAATCAACGTCACTAAATATGATCATTATCACATTGCTGCTTGTGGGATCTTGCTGTGCGCAAAAGCTGCCGTGTTTCCCACACTGCAACAGTGACCACACTTCAAAAGTAGTTCATTGGCTGTAAAGTGCTTTGGGATGTCCTGAGATCATGAAAGGCGCTATAGAAACGCAAGGCTTTCTTTCTTTGAGGGGGGTGGGCGGGGGGCCAATGGGTGAGACATGCAGGTGCTCTTCCCACCATCTTCCCTTTCCTGGGCCAGCGGCACTTCACTGCGGGAGACCAGCTTGGAAGCCCATGTCTGATCTCGCTGCCAATGTGTCGAAGCCGGTAGACACGATGGTGGACGAATCTTGCAAAGGCCACCCTCTGGACCGGCGGGGCCTCATTATTGTGCACCATTATAGAACTTCCCAGGAGATCAGACCGTGAATGGAAGATTGATTGCCATTGAACAGGTCCTGCGGCACCACTCCACAACCGTTCGAGCTGGACTCCTCCGTCCCTTTGTGGCATTGTGGAGAGCGTGCCTGGCAGGACTGCCAGTACCTCGCATGGTTCCATGGATGGCCCGCCCAGGGTTCAGCATCTCTGTCCAGCTGATCAGATCCTGGCGAGGATTGCGCCCCTCGATTCGGACTCTCCACAGCTGTCCCTGCCACCATTACAAAACAACTTGCATTTATATAGCGCCTTTAACATAGTAAAATGGGTGTCCTCGTACATGAATTGAAAAACGTTAAAAGTAATTAGGAAAGCTAATAGAATGTTATCATTTATTGCGAGGGGAATTGAATACAAAAGTAGGGAGGTTATGCTTCAGTTATACAGGGCATTGGTGAGACCACATCTGGAGTACTGTGTACAGTATTGGTCTCCTTATGTAAGGAAGGATGTAAATGTGTTGGAAGCAGTTCAGAGAAGGTTTACTAGACTAATACCGGGAATGGGCGGGTTGTCTTATGAGGAAAGGTTGGACAGGCTAGGCTTGTATCCGCTGGAGTTTAGAAGAGTAAGAGGTGATTTGATTGAAACATATAAGATCCTGAGGGGTCTGGACAGGGTGGATGTGGAGAGGATGTTTCCTCTTGTGGGAGAATCTAGAACTAGGGGTCACTGTTTGAAAATAAGGGGTCGCCCATTTCAGACAGAGATGAGGAGACATTTTTTTTCACAGAGGGTCGTGAGTCTTTGGAACTCTCTTCCTCAGAGGGCGGTGGAAGCAGAGTCTTTGAATATTTTTAAGGCAGAGGTAGATAGATTCTTGGTGAGCAAGGGGGTGAAAGGTTATCGGGGGTAGGCGGGAATGTGGATTAATCAGATCAGCCATGATCTTATTGAATGGCAGAGCAGGCTCGAGGGGCCGAGTGGCCTACTGCTGCTCCTAATTCGTATGTTCATATGTTCAAAACGCCCCAGGGCGTGTCACAGGAGCAATTATCAAACAAAATTTGACACCGAGCCACAAGAGGAGGTATTAGGGCAGATGACCAAAAGGTTGGTTGAAGAGATAGGTTTTAAGGAGGAGAGAGAGGTAGAGAGGCGGAGAGGTTTAGGGGATGGAATTCCAGAGCTGAGGGCCCAGGCAGCTGAAGGCATGGCCGCCAATGGTGGAGCGATTAAAATCGGGGATGCTCAAGAGGCCAGAATTGGAGGAGTGCAGAGATGTCGGAGGGTTGTAGGGCTGGAGGAGATTAGAGGTAGGGAGGGGCCGAGGCAATGGAGGGATTTGAAAACAATGATGAGAATTATGAAATTGAGGTGTTGCTTGACCTGGAGCCAATGTAGGCCGGCGAGCACAGGGCTGGTGGGTGAACGGGACTTGGTGCGAGTTAGGACAAGGGGCAGCAGAGTTTTGGTTGACCTCAAGTTTTTCTGCTCATGCTCACCTGTGCCCTGCCAATCACCAAGTGACATCTCACCTGTCTAAGAGGACCCACTGATGTGGTGGTACCTGCGCTGGTCCCTGCAACGCACTTCTCCAGTGACGGTGGGCCCTCAGCAGGTACGAGCTCCTCCGAGGAGTCCTTGTCCTCTCTGGTCAGGGGCTCTTAGGCTTTGTGTGATGTCCCTGGAGGAGAGAAGAGATGGAAAATATTTAGCGATGGCACTTTGAGAAGGATGCTGTGCGCTGAGAGTGAAGTTGCTTTGTGGGTGAGGTGGGTATTGTAATGATCAGTAACATGTCATTCTAGAATGGTACACTAGGTGGAGCTGTATGTCAAACTATATGTTTAGCTGTATGTATATAAGAGTAGGTTACCCACAAGATAGTAGTCAAGATGGATGCTGTACAAGTCCACATGTGTTGAATAAAGTGACTAGCTAGAAGCTAGCTGGTCATAATGAAAACGACTAGTTATTAATGAACATAACATGGTACCAGATTGGTAAAATCTGCTGAATATTGGCCCAGTAATTCCGTTCCAAACGCGTGAGTACGGAAGGGGTACTCACGCGTCTGGCCGGGTAAATGCCGGTTTTCAGCATGCACAGCGCATGCGGGGAAAACCGGCATTTCCTGTCCTCTGAACGAAGGGGTTCAGAGGCACAGCGTGTGCGACTGCACAGGCAGCGCGTGCGCAGTGAACTTTGTCGATTTCATTCATGGATTCAGTGAGGTTAAGTCTTTACAACATACACATGAAAAAAGCATGTGTAAAGTTGCTCCAGAGGCTGCGGAGGAAGATATATTTTATCGTGGAGCTTCTGAAAGGCAATATTTTTGTTTGGGAAAGGGAGGAAAGTTATTTTAAGAAATGGTGTGGAGATGCCGGAGTTGGACTGGGGTGGACAAATGTAAGAAGTCACACAACACCAGGTTATAGTCCAACAGCTTTATTTGAAATCACAAGCTTTCGGAGCGCTGCTCCTTCTTCAGGTGAAGTGGAGAAATGCATAAAGACACAGCTTATATAGTCAGAGAATCATGTCAGATGTTTACAGGTAACCTTTCCAACTGCCATTTGTCACACCTCGGCAGAGAGATAATCACAGCAGTCAAAGGTGTGAATGGTGTCCAAACAGGTCAGTCAGGGAAACATTACATCAAAGAACAATGAGGTGGGGTCACAAGGGGTCAAATATTGCAGATGCTGGGGTCTGTATGAAAAACAAAAAAAGCAGACAAAAAACATTTTTTTTGGCTGGAAATCACAGCAGGTCCGGCCGCATCTGTGTAGAGAGAACAAGCCAATGTCGACTCGAGTCTGGATGACCCTGCATCAGGTGGGGTTACATGTAGCGTGACATGAACCCAAGATCTCGGTTGAGGCCGTCCTCATGAGTGCGGAACTTGGCTATCAGTTTCTGCTTGACGATTTTGCGTTGTCGTGTGTCTCGAAGGCCACCTTGGAGAATGCTTACCCGAAGATCGGAGGCTGAATGTCATCGACTCGAGTCAACATTGGCTTGTTCTCTCTACACAGATGTGGCCGGACCTGCTGTGATTTCCAGCCAAAAAAAATGTTTTTTGTCTGCTTTTTTTGTTTTTCATACAGACCCCAGCATCTGCAATATTTGACCCCTTGTGACCCCACCTCATTGTTCTTTGATGTAATGTTTCCCTGACTGACCTGTTTGGACACCATTCACACCTTTGACTGCTGTGATTATCTCTCTGCCGAGGTGTGACAAATGGCAGTTGGAAAGGTTACCTGTAAACATCTGACATGATTCTCTGACTATATAAGCTGTGTCTTTATGCATTTCTCCACTTCACCTGAAGAAGGAGCAGCGCTCCAAAAGCTTGTGATTTCAAATAAAGCTGTTGGACTATAACCTGGTGTTGTGTGACTTCTTACATTTTAAGAAATGATGAGGTAAGTTTTAAAGTTTAATTTTTTTTTTTTAAACGGGCTTTCAGTACTGTAGGTAGAAGGAGCAATTGTGGCTGTGTGAATTGAATTTGCTGTGTTTATTAAATGTGAAAATGACTGTTCTAAAATGAGTAATGTAACATTTCCAACATTTTTAAGAAAGAAACTTTTCATCAGTAATATATTCTTTTAAGTAATTATGTATGTATGTCCGTATATATTCCTTTACGTATATGTATATATTCCTTTACTTATGTGTATGAATGTATGCATTTAATTATGATTTTCCAATAAGTTACTTTCTCTGAAAGTCATAATTAAATACATACATTCATACACATAAGTAAAGGAATACATACATACATACATATACGCAAAGGAATATATACAGACATACATACATAATTACTTAAAAGAATATATTACTGATGAAAAGTTTCTTTCTTAAAAATGTTGGAGTCATTTTCACATTTAATAAACACAGCAAATTCAATTCACATAGCCACAATTGCTCCTTCTACCTACAGTACTGAAAACCCGTTTTAAAAAACAAAAATAAACTTTAAAACTTACCTCAGCATTTCTTAAAATAACTTTCCTCCCTTTCCCAAACAAAAATATTGCCTTTCAGAAGCTCCACGATAAAATATATCTTCCTCTGCAGCCTCTGGAGCAACTGTACTCATGCTTCTTTCATGTGTAAGTTGTAAGGACTTAACCTCACTGAAAGCATGAATGAAACCGGCGAATTTTACTGCGCACGCGCTGCCTGTGCAGTCGCATGCGTTCTGCCTCTGAACCCCTTCGTTCAGAGGACAGGAAATGCCGGTTTTCCCCGCATGTGCTGTGCATGCTGAAAACTGGCATTTCCTCCGGCCAGACGCGTGAGTACCCTAACCGTACTCACGCTTTTGGAACGGAATTACTGGGCCAACATTTTACATGTCAATAAAATGAAAAATTTAACAATTACACGATTTGCCCCCTCGCATCTGCGACTGAGGGTCCAAGGAGGTGCATTGCGCAAGAGGTCATCGTCGTACGTATCCTCACACTGTTCCCTTTCGGGAACTGTATGAAGTGGTGGAAGGATTTCTGGCCACGTTAACGCTCCTTCCATGACCATAACCATCTTCATACCAGCCATTAGGGTGGTTAGTCCTATGGCGTGAGGGTTTTACGGGCTCCCACAACCCATCTGAGGGGGGGGGCCACCCACACCCGCGGACGCAAGTATCCCGCTGGATGTCCACCCAGAATTTATAGTTGGAGCTCCGACTCCACTTGCCGGGACTGTCTGGAGCGGGGTTCGAAACCCTACTCCTTCTGGCCCAGCGGCGGGGATGCTTACCGCTACGCAAAAGGCCCACTCCGCGCAAAAGGTGACACCGATACGTTTCCTGCGCCTTTTCCCTCCCTGTGACTGG
Organism: Somniosus microcephalus; assembly: GCF_052327205.1. Taxonomy (NCBI): domain Eukaryota; kingdom Metazoa; phylum Chordata; class Chondrichthyes; order Squaliformes; family Somniosidae; genus Somniosus; species Somniosus microcephalus. The sequence continues at coordinate 69,385,497 of NW_028225179.1, read as the reverse complement.
AGCCCTATGCTGCCACTTGAAAGACCAAGCTATCATCTGTCCTTTTTGCGGCGCCTTTGACTTCTGATTACCAATGATGAGCAGGCGCTGCACCTCCACCTCATTGAGGAGATTGCTGAGGTCATCATCAGTTCAATTGTGAGTTCTTTTAATGCCGTGAATTGTGCTCATTCCAGCCATTTCACGTTGCTAATCGGAGTGGGCCTTTGGCGTAGCGGTAGGATCCCCGCCGCTGGGCCAGACGGGGTAGGGTTTCGAACCCCGCTCCAGACAGTCCCGGCAAGTGGAGTCGGAGCTCCGGCTCTAAATTCTGGGTTGACATCCAGTGGGATATTTGCGTCCGTGGGTGTGGGTGGCCCCCCCCTTCTCGTATAGCTTGTGGGAGCCCGTAAAACCCTCCCGCCATAGGACTAACCACCTTAATGGCTGGAACAAAGATGGTTACAGTCACGGAATGAGCGTTAATCACGGCCATAAATCCTTCCACCACTTCATACAGTTCCCCAAAGGGAACAGTGTGAAGACACGTATGATGACGACGTTGCTAAATAAATAAATGGAATGAAAACATTCTTTCAGGGCCTTTAAATTGCTTTAATTCTGTTTAAAACTACTTCAGATTCTTCAGAATAATGTAAACATTTTTAAAAGTTTATAAAAGTTACCAAAAGCTTCATAAAAATACCAAAAACCTATTTGAAATGCTGCTCTGCATGGAAAAATGCTTTTCAGCTTGTGAGAAACATTGGGGGCGTGTCCTATTAAACTGAGACCTCAAGGGGCGTGTCTCAGTTGCACAGCGCGCTACAGGCTTCGCGCTGGCTGCACTCCTGGGCGGCGTGACGTCAGACGCTGCCCGGGATTCTTCTGTTTCAAAAGGAATTCCAGGCGTCCCTGGAGGTGAACAGCAGGTGCGTTGGGTAAGTGCAGATCGGGGGCTTGCACGCGCGGCAAGCCCCCGATCTGAATTTCTGCCCCATTGTGAAACGCGACATGGAGAATTTGAAGCCACCGGAGGGTTTGAAACTCACGGGGAATGTCGACTGCAATTGGCGGACTTTCAAACAACAATTCGAACTCTACATTGCCGCCATCGGGTTCGGTACGATACCAGATGCAAGGAAGATAGCTTTGCTGCTCACAGTTGCAGGCCCACAGGCAATAGAGGTATTTAATACATTTGCATTTAATCCAGAGGAGAACAGAGAAAAATTAGACGATGTGCTAAAGAAGTTTGATACACGTTGTTCTCCCAAAAAGAACGAAACCTATGAGAGGTACATGTTCTGTTCACGGACACAGCAGCAAAATGAGACTTTTGATTGTTTTGTGACCGATCTGAAACTGAAAGCACAGACATGTAATTTCTCTGATCTGAAATCATCCATGATTCGTGACCAGATTGTGTTTGGTATTCATGATAAAAAGGTCAGGGAACATCTGTTGAGAGAAACCGAACTAACATTGGAAAATGCTGTGAAAATATGCCAAGCCAGTGAGCTAGCTCAAAAGCACGCGAAGACTTTCAGTCAAATTAATAATGATGCGACTGTAATGAGTGACTGTGCTGCCGTCGGTGCTGTGTCCTACAAAGGAAAGAAATGTGGGCAGAACAGAAATAAAAAGCAATCGGAGGAAGGAATTTTTAATTGTAAACGCTGTGGTTACAAACACCAGTTAAAACAATGCCCAGCGTTTGGAAAAATGTGCACAAAATTTAATGGAAAGAATCACTTTGCCAAACAATGCTTTTCAAAAGTAAAAACAAAGAAAGGGCAACAAGTCAATGTAATTGAGGACACTGATTTAAGTGAGACATTTTTTGTATGAATGGTGCCATGTGACAATATCAAAATGGATACAGAAAATGTGCAGCCCTCAGGAATGGACAATGCTGAACATAAAGTTAATGCAGTAAAAGAGGACAAATGGATGATCCCACTGCAGGTAAATGGAGCATTAGTTACATTGAAACTAGACACTGGGGCAAAAGCAAACTTAATCAGTATAAGTGACATTAAAAATATGAAAGAAAAGCCCAAAATACAGAAAAAGTCAGTACTACTGAAGGATTATAATGGACAGAAAATAGATAGCTTAGGTGTATGCAGACTTAAAGTGACAGTCAAAGACAAAGTGCATCATCTCATGTTTTCTGTTGTGGCTGAAGGACTTGATTCACTACTAGGTGACAAAGATTGTGAGGACTTAGAACTGGTCAAGAGAGTCTACCGTATAAACTGTGCCATCAGCAGACCAGATGACTCCGTGGATTCTGTAGTGAATAATTTCCAGGATGTGATCAAAGGATTTGGAGTTCTACCATTCACTTACAAGATCCAGCTAAAGGAGGATGCTCAGCCAGTGGTACATGCTCCACGAAGAGTTCCAGCACCCCTGCGTGACTGGCTCAAGAAAGAACTGGACAGAATGACCACACTAGGAGTCATCAGGAAAGTCGAAGAGCCAACAGACTGGGTTAACTCCATGGTATGTGTAACGAAAAAGAACAATGATCTAAGAATATGCATGGATCCAAAGGACTTAAATGCAAACATAAAACGTGAACACTACCAGATTCCCAAGCGAGAAGAAATCACCAGTGAAATGTCAGGTGCCAGATACTTCACAAAGCTCGATGCCTCACAAGGATTTTGGCAACTAAAACTGGATGAAGAGAGCACCAAATACTGTACCTTCAACATACCATTTGGCAGGTATTGTTTCCTCAGAATGCCTTTCGGGATAATATCTGCATCTGAAATCTTTCATAGAGCGATGGAACACATAATTGAAGGTCTGGAAGGAGTTCGGGTCTATGTTGATGACATCATCATCTGGGGCTCCACACTGAAAGAACACAATGAGAGACTGACTAAAGTGCTACAGAGCATACGCTGGAATGGACTGAAGCTCAACAAAGCCAAGTGTCAGTTTGGCATCCAGGAAGTCACTTTTCTCGGAGATAATCTATCTGGTAAAGGAATAGAGCCAGATATGGAAAAAGTAAACGCCATACTCAACATGCCCCGACCCACTGACAAAAAAGGAGTGCTACTCATCATGGGGATGATGAACTTCATTGGAAAGTTCATTCCTAACTTGGGTGAAGATTGGAAGCCTGTTGCCTATGCCTCCAGGTCTATGACTGATACTGAGTGTCGATACGCCCAGATTGAAAAGGAATGTCTAGGCTTGGTAGTTGGACTAGAAAAGTTCCATGGCTACATATATGGACTTCCCACCTTCACAGTTGAGACAGACCACAGCCCACTGGTTGCCATCATAAAAAAGAACGTGAATGAGATGTCTCCAAGGATTCAACGACTCATGATGAAGCTGCAAAGATATGACTTTGAACTGATCTACACACCAGGCAAACACATAGTGTTAGCAGATGCACTATCCCGAGCACCCACAATGAGTCATGTGAGCTCTACTGAAGAAGACGTGGATGTTCATGTGAGTATGGTCACTGCTGCGTTGCCCGTGTCAGACACAAAATCAAAGCAAATAGCAGAAGAAACAATAAGATACAGAGTTACAAACAGTAATAGAGAACATTCATCATGGTTGGCCAAAAGGTTCCTGTCCAAAATACTTTCACATAAGGTCAGAATTGAGTGTCGCAAGTGGACTATTACTAAAACAGAACAGAATAGTCATTCCACAGGCTCTATGTGGAGACATGCTCAAAAGGATTCATGAGGGACACCTCGGAATTGAAAAATGCAAAAGGAGAGCAAGAGACACTGTTTATTGGCCTGACATAAATAAGGACATTGAGAACATGATAGGCAAATGTGAGACATGTCAGAAGCACCAAAACAAACAAACAAAGGAACCAATGATAGTAGCTGACATACCAACAGCACCATGGCAAAAGGTTGGTATGGACCTCTTTCATTTGAATGGTAAAGACTATCTAATAGTGATTGACTACTATTCTAACTATCCTGAGATGGCGCTGCTCTCAAGCACCACAGCAAGCAGTGTCATAATACATGTTAAATCCATTTTCGCCAGACATGGAATTCCCAGGATTGCCGTTAGCGACAATGGTCCGTGCTTCAACTGTAAGGAGTGGCAACAATTTGCAGCACATTATGACTTTCAGCACATCACATCCAGTCCTTTGTATGCTCAATCGAATGGTAAGGCAGAGAAAGGTGTTCAAGTTCTCAAGCGGCTACTGAAGAAAGCGACAGAAAGCAATTCTGATCCTTATCTCGCCCTGCTGAGCTACCAAGCCTCACCTTTAGACTCTGGTTCTTCACCTGCTGAACTCCTAATGGGTCGCAAGTTGCACACCACACTACCCTGCTGTGCAAAAGAAAAGCAGAGTAAGGAACTGAGACAGAGACTTCAACTGTTAAAGCTGAAACAGAAATCACACTATGACAAGTCATCCAAAACTCTGAAACCATTGACAAGGGATGATGTTGTCAGGATTGAGGATCCAGATGCATGGAACAGGAAAGCTACAGTTCTTGAGGAAGTTAGACCAAGGTCATACACTGTTAGAACTGAGGAATCACAGATTCTCAGGAGGAACCGCCGTTCCCTCCTGAAAACACAGGAAACTATCGAAGAGCAAATCGATGACAATGCCGCAACTGAATCTTGTCACTCACCACCAGAACAATCTAACACAAACACACATACAGGCTCTCATGAAAACACATCAGACTTACCCATGTTGAGAAGATCCACACGTGAAGTAAAAAGGCCTGATAGACTTAATCTTTGAGTATAAAGTAAAACTATATTGAAAATGTATTGACTGTTGTGAAAATGTTTATGTTTATAGAGCACTAACAAAGTGTTACTGATATCATCTTTATCGTTTTTCTTGAAAGTTGATTGATATTGATTTTGTTTAACCTCAAAGAAAGGGGGATGTAATGATCAGTAACATGTCATTTTAGAATGGTACACTAGGTGGAGCTGTATGTCAAGCTGTATGTTTAGCTGTATGTATATAAGAGTAGGCTACCCACAAGGCAGTAGTCAAGGTGGATGCTGTACAAGTCCACATGTGTTGAATAAAGTGACTAGCTAGAAGCTAGCTGTTCATAATGAAAATGACTAGTTATTAATGAACATAACAGGTATGAAAGGTTAATCTTGTCAACCTTCTCCACTGGACAGCCAACCTCACCATCTCCAACACCGAGGGAGCTTGATATCCCACTGATCACTAGTGCCTCCTCCACCTCCTCTTCCCCCAGGGAAACTTGCACTATCTCCTGTGGACATCCACAGGTCCCCTTCCCTGGCACTCTGCGCTCTCTTCTCCTGCAAAGGTGGCACAACATAACGATGACGGGGCTCCGAGGAATGTGTGCATCAGATGGAGGCAGTGCAAGCGGTGAGGGTGAAAATCAGGTAACACGCATACCGAGTGTCGTGCCTTCGAGGATTGTCCGAACGGTGCCATTTCGGGATGTGTGATGAGAGTGGGTGGAGGTGACGAGATGAGATGAGGATTGCAGTCACTGGCAGTGCTGGGAGGAGGTGAGGGGAGGTGAGATTGTGAAGGGAGCGAGAGTGTGAGGAGGGGCTTCGTGACAGTCCCATTGGTCGTGATGACAGTGATGTGGAGGGGCGGTGAGGTGTGCTGAGAATGGAGTAGGACTGACGAGAAGAAGAGGGCGGGGGCACGCTGGGTGAAAGTAGCTGTATGTAGGCCAACCTTTCCTGACCGGGTCAGGTCAATGAAATCTTTTGCGGCACTGAACCCATGAGCTCAGGGTCACACTCTTTCTGCTGATCTGCTCTGCCACTTCCAGTCAGGTCGCCTTGGTGGTGCCAGCAGGGTTATTTTACTCACTGGCGGGAAATGGCACCTCCCTTCTGACCCTTACAGCACTCAGCAGAACTTGCGGGCAGGCATCTGTGAATCACGAGGCAGCATTCATAGAGTCACAGAATCATAGAAATTTACAGCACAGAAGGAGGCCATTCGGCCCATCTTGTCCACGCCAGCCGACAAAGAGCTATCCAGCCTGATCCCACTTTCCAGCTCTTGGTCCGTAGCCTTGTAGGTTGCGGCACTTCAATTGCATATCCAAGTACTTTTTAAATGTGATGAGGGTCTCTGCCTTTAGCACCCTTTCAGGCAGTGAGTTCCAGACCCCCCACCACCCTCCGGGTGAAAAGAATTCTCCTTAAATCCCCTCTAAACCTCCGACCAAATACTTTAAATCTATGCCCCCTGGTTTTTGACCCCTCTGCTAAGGGAAATAGGTCCTTCCCATCCACTCTATCTAGGCCCCTCATAACTTTATACACCTCAATTAGGTCTCCCCTCAGCCTCCTCTGTTCCAAAGAGAACAACCCCAGCCTATCCTCATAGCTAAAATTCCCCAGCCCAAGCAACATCCTCTGCACCCGCTCTAGTGCAATCACATCCATCCTGTAATGTGGTGACCAGAACTGTACGCAGTACTCTAGCTGCGGCCTAACCAGTGTTTTATACAGTTCAAGCATAACCTCCCTGCTCTTATATTTCATGGCCCAGAAATTCGGGTCGGGGGCTTCCCGCGGGTGCAAGCCCCCAACCTGCACTTACCTTGCGCGCCGGCAGTTGAGCTGTAGGGCCCCGTGGAATTCCTCTCCGGGGCCTGGCCCAGCTGCCGACGCGCTGTGCTTGCGTGTCCCGGGGTGTAGTTAGTGCGATACGTCCCCTGGGATCACGTGAGCCATGGGCAGCCAATCGGAGGAGGGGAAAGCCCATTTCATAAGATTGACAGAAAGACCTGTCTAAACTTATGAATATACGGGCCCCAAAAGAACAGTAAACCTTAAAATAATTTTTTTAAATCACACTTTTTAAATAAACTATAAATTACATTAAATAACTATTTTAAACAATAATTTAAATTTTTGAAAAAATTAATTTTATTAAAAAACGGGGCTAAAAATAAACTTACCTTGCTTTAAAGTATTTAAAAATAATAAACCTGTGGAAAAAATGTTTTAATTTTAATTAATTGACCACTTACCTTTTAAAATGTAAGTCCTTACACCTGGTTTTTACATTTCTAAAATCTAAAGACTTACCCTCACGGAAAAACCTGTAAAAAAAAAGTAAGTTCAAAGCGCACGCGCAGACTCCCGCGCGCACGCGTTCGACCTCTGAACCCCTTCGTTCAGAGGAACGGAAATGCCGGTTTCCCGCGCATGCGCAGAGTGTGCAAGAAACCGGCACTTCCATCGGGTCCACACGTGAGTACCCCATGCGTACTCACACGTTGGGACCCAAATTTCTGTGCCATTGTCTCGCCTAATAAAGGCAAGCATTCCGTATGCCTTCTAAACCACCTTATCTACCTGGCTTGCTACCTTCAGGGATCTGTGGACATGCACTCCAATGTCCCTCTGATCTTCTGCACTTCTCAGTGACCTACCATTTATAATGTATTCCCTCACCTTGTTAGCCCTCCCCAATATACCTCACACTTCTCCAGATTGAATTTCATTTGCCACTGTTCTGCCCACCTGACCAGTCCATTGATATCTTCCTGCAGTCTGCAGCTTTCTTCTTCATTATCAACCACACAGCCGATTTTTGTATCATCTGCAAACTCCTTAATCATACTTCCTACATTCAAGTCCAAATCATACTACAAAAAGCAAAGGACCAGTACTGAGCCCCGGGAACCCCACTGGAAACAGCCTTCCAGTCACAAAAACACCCTTCGACCATGACTCTTTTTTTGCTGCCTCTGAGCCAATTTTGGATCCATCTTGCCACTTTGCCCTGGATCCCATGGGCTTTAACTTTCATGACCAGTCTGCCATGTGGGGCCTTATCAAAATCCTCTTCTCGCAACTATCTCAGACGTTTATCTGCCTCCCTCTGCTGGTGCCTCTCTGTATCACAGTACTAACTAAAATAAACACAGAAAATGCTGGAAATACTCAGCAGGTCAGTGATAGAGGATTTAATAGAGGTGTTCAAAATCATGAGGGGTCTGGACAGAGTAGATAGAGAGAATCTGTTTCCCTTGGCGGAAGGGTCGAGAACCAGAGGACACAGATTTAAGGTAATTGGCAAAAGAACATAGAAACATAGAAACATAGCAGATAGGAGCAGGAGTAGGCCATTCGGCCCCTCGAGCCTGCTCCGCCATTCAGTGAGATCATGGCTGATCATCCAAATTCAGTACCCTGTCCCCGCCTTCTCCCCATATCCCTTGATCCCTTTAGCCTTAAGAAATATATCTACAGTAACTCCTTCTAGAATATATTCAGCGGCCTTCTGTGGTAGAGAATGCCACAGGTTCACCACTCTCTGGGTGAAGAAATTCCTCCTCATCTCAGTCCTAAATGGCTTACCCCTTATCCTTAGACTGTGACCCCTGGTTCTGGATTCCCCCGCCATCGGGAACATCCTTCCTGCATCTAGTCTGTCTAGTCCTGTTAGAATTTTATACATTTCAATGAGATCCCCTCTCATTCTTCTAAACTCTAGCGAATACAAGCCCAATCGACACAATCTCTCTTCATACGTCATTCCTGCCATCCCAGGTATCAGTCTGGTGAAACTTCGCTGCACTCCCTCCATGGCAAGAACATCCTTCCTCAGATAAGGTGACCAAAACTGCACAAAATACTCAAGGTGTGGTCTCACCAAGGCCCTGTACAACTGCAGCAAGACATCCTTGTTCCTGTACTCAAACCCTCTCGCCACGAAGGCCAACATACCATTGGCCTTCTTAACCACCTGCTGCACCTGCATGCTTACCTTCAGCGACTGGTGCACAAGGACACCCAGGTCTCGTTGCACTTCCCCTTTTCCCAATCTATTGCCTTTCAGATAATAATCTGCCTTCCTGTTTTTGCCACCAAAGTGGATAATCTCGCATTTATCCACATTATACTGCATCTGCCATGCTTCTGCCCAATCACCCAAACTGTCCAAACCAAAAGCGACGTAAGAAAAATATTTTTTATGCAGCGTGTGGTTAAGATCTGGAATACCCTGCATGAAAGGGTGGTGGAGGCAGACTCAATCACGGTTTTCAAAAGGGATTTGGATAAGTATCTGAAGGAAAAAAAAATGCCGGGCTCGACGGGCCGAATGGCCTTCTTCCTTGCTGTAACCATCCTATGATTCTGGGCAGCATCTGTGGAGAGAGAGATACAGAGTTAACGTTTCAGGTCGATGACCTTTCGTCAGAACTGGAAAAGTTGGAGATGTAACAGATTTTGAGCAAGTGTAGGGGCAGGGAAAGGGGGAATGGGGTGGAGGAAAGAACAAAAGTGAAGGTCTGTGATAGGATGGAAGGCGGGAGAGATTAAATGACAAAAGGGATGATGGTGCAAGGCAAAAGGAGATGGTAATGGGACAAGTTAAGAAACAAACGATGGGTCGAGAGGAGGTGTAAATGGGAATGGCAGAATCATCAACAGCTGCCGTCTGAAAAAATGGGGCAGGAGTTATGGTCTGAAATTGTTGAACTCGATGTTGAGTCCGGAAGGCTGTAAAGTGCCTAATCAAAAGATGAGGGGCTGTTCCTCGAGCTTACACTGAGCTTCATAAGAAGTAAGAAGTAATAGCAGGAGTAGGCCATACGACCCCTCGCGCCTCCTCCGCCATTCAATAAGATCATGGCTGATCATCGACCTCAACTCCACTTTCCCGCCCGATCTCCATATCCCTCGATTCCCCTAGAGTCCAAAAATCTATCGATCTCAGCCTTGAATATACTCAAAGACTCAGCATTCACAGCCCTCTGGGGCAGAGAATTCCAAAGATTCACCACCCTCTGAGTGAAGAAATTCCTCCTCATCTCGGTCTTAAATGGCCGACCCATTATCCTGAGACTATGCCCCCTAGTTCTAGACACTCCAGCCAGGGGAAACAACCTCTCAGCATCTACCCTGTCAATCCCCTTCAGAATCTTGTGTGTTTCAATGAGATCACCTCTCATTCTTCTAAACTCCAGAGAGTACAGGCCCATTCTACACAATCTCTCATCATAGGACAGCCCTCTCATCCCAGGAATCAATCTACTGAACCTTCGTTGCACCGCCTCCAAGGCAAGTATATCCTTCCTTAGATAAGGAGACCAAAACTGCGCACAGTACTCCAGGTGTGGTCGTTGGAACAGTGTAGCAGGACGAGGACGGAGAGGTCAGACTGGGAGTGGAGCGGAGAATTAAAAAAGACGGGACCGCAAACTTGGGGTCACCCTTACGGACTGAACGGGGGTGTTCTGCAAAGCGGTCACCCAATCTGTGTTTGGTCTCCCCAATGTAGAGGAGACCACATCGTGAGCAGCGAATACAGCAATTCAAAATTGCAAGAAGTACAAGTAAATTGCTGTTTCACCTGGAAGGAGTGGGAAGGGGAAGGGGCGTTGGGGCTGTTCGAGGAGTGGACCAGGGTGTCTCGGAGGGAGTGGAGCCTTCGGAATGCTGAAAGGGGAGGTGAGGGGAAGATGTGTTTGGTGGTGGGATCACGCCGGAGGTGGCGGAAATGGCGGAGGATGATCCATTGAATGTGGAGGCTGGTGGGGTGAAAGGTGAGGACAAGGGGAACCTTATCCTGGTTCCGGGATGGTGGGGAAGGGGCGAGAGCAGGAGTGCGGAAAATAGAACGGACAGGGTCAAGGGCCGTGTCAACCATGGTGGAGGGGAATCCTCGGTTGAGGAAAAAGGAAGACATGTCGGAAGCACTGGTATGGAAGGTGGCATCGTCAGAACAGACGCGGCAGAGACGGAGAAATTGGGAGAATGGAATAGGGTCCTTACAGGAAGCGGGGTGGGAGGAATTGTAGGCACTCACTGTACTCAGTCACTTCTTTATCTGTCTCAGTGCGACTGAGTAGAGTGAGTGACACAGCCTCATCCCATAACCCCACCCACCAGCCCCGATCTCCAAACTCCCCTCCCATCCCAATTGCCTCCCCCTCCTGATTGCCCCCCTCCCTCCCAATTGACTACCCCTTCCGATTGCCTCCTGCCCCCTCCCACCCCCTCCTGATTTCCGAGCTCCCAGTACCGATTTCGCCTCCCCGCCTCCCATTTGCCACCGCCCCGCCTCCCGATCCTAACAAGACGGTGATCAATGCAGCGAGTTTTATTTCTGAGCGGGAAACAATCTTCAGGTAGCGGGTCAGGGGGTCATGGGGGGGTGGTGGCTACGCCATCAAACGGAGCCTGAATTAAATTTAGCTCCAGTCGGAACCTTTCACAGCCGCACGTTTCCCCTCATTGTACTTTTTCTATGCTTGCAACGCCGATACAGCCAGAAACACCTGCCGTTTAGCCACTCCTGGTTCCTCCCACGGTGTTGAAGTTGGCATCTCCCTCCAGCAAGGTTACATCCGGTCAGAAGACCTGAAAGCCAGAAAGGAACCGCCCATTGATTCAAAGTTCTGTGTGGGGGAAAGCGAGAGCACAACAGGAAATTGCCAAGCCATGTCTGTCAGTGTTACAGTCATGGGGGGAGTGTGGGGAGAATTACAGAGAATGTACAGCACAGAAACAGGCCATTTGGCCCAACTGGTCCATGCCAGTGCTTATGCTCCACACGAGCCTCCTCCTGCCCTATGTCATCTCACCCCATCAACATGTCCTTCTATTCCTTTCTCCCTTGTGTGTGCATCTAGTGTCCGCTGTGGCTCAGTGGGTAGCACACTTGCCTCTGAATCAGAAGGTTGTAGGGTTTAAGTCCCACTCCAGGGACTTGTGCACATAAAGCTAGGCTGACACTCCAGTGCAGTGTATCAATAAGATCACCTTTCATTCTTCTAAACTCCAATGAATATAAGCTCAACCTTTCTTCATAAGTCAACCCCTTCATCTCAGGAATTAACCTAGTGAACCTACTCTGACCTGCCTCCAATGCCTCTAAATAAGGAGACCAAAACTGTACGCAGTACTCCAGGTGTGGTCTCACCAACGCCCTGTACAGTTGTAGCAAGATTTCCCTACTTTTATACTCCAACCCCCTTTGCAATTAAGGACAACATTCCATTTGCCTTCCTGATTACTTGCTGTACCTGCATGCTAACTTTTTGTGATTCATGTACAAGGACCCCCAGATCCCTCTGTACCTCAGCATTTTGTAATCTCTCTCCATTTAAATAATTATTGCCCCAAGTTCTATTCTCAGCAACGTTCCCTGTAAGCTGTGCGGCCACACGACCACACAACGCTCCAGGGAACCCACACAGCCGACTTGCTGGCTTTTCAATGTAAAAACTGCGCATGTGCGGTATTTTGAATGACCCTTACAGCCCCTTAAAGGGCCAAAGAAAATTACAGATGCAGTGGGGAAAGAGTTTCACTGAATCTTGTAAGAAAGAGGGACTAACATGAAAGACCACATCCATGAAGAAGCAATCAAGATAAGCTGACCTTTGAAATCTAAAAAACAATTAAATGCAGACAGGGTGTCTGGGATTTCAGCTGCCTGAAGAAAGTTTATATCTGGGTTGCATCCCAAGGTATCTTTTAACCAGCATTCAGCAGTTTGAGTGATTGATTGAGGAGGCAGCTTACACATGTTTATACTGAGATTCATAACCAATCCATGAAGGTGCATGTGGGCCAAGATCCAATCAGGTGGCAGGAATGAATTGTGCATGAGATGGCCAGTTGTATTGTAATATATAAAAATGTAGTGTATGCTGTATCAATTTGGAAAAAGTATGGCTAAGACAGAGCAGACTGTTTCTCCACCGGTGCAATAAAGACAACTATCGATCTAAAAACCTTGTGTTGAGTGTTGGTTTAAAATACTCCACAACACAGAAAACATTGATTCTTGGCCCCTCAAAAATCAGCTTTCTCCAATTTATTACCCTGGTCTTTGTCCTGCTATGTCCTTCTCAATTATTATCTTAAACCGTATTATATTATGGTCACTATTGCCTAGATGTTCCCCAACATTTAATTCTCTGATCTACTCTGGTTCATTCCCCATTACCATATCCAGTAACAAATCCTCATTGTTGTGCTTCTTACATATTGTGTTAGAAAGGAGTCCTGTACACATTGTAGGAACTCTGTTCCCTTTTCCCCCTTACCTACCTCTTCTGTCCAATTAATATCGAGGTAGTTGAAATCCCCCATGATTATTATTTTATGTTTTTTTACTCATTTCCCTCATTTGTTTGCATATTTCTTCCACTATTAATTGGCCTGTAGATTACCCCTATTTGTGTGATTGATCCTTTATTTATATTTTATCTCTATCCACAGGGATAGTGTTTCTGTCTTACTTCTTACTTCTGGCTGTGTCACTTTTCCTAATCCCATTATGTTACCCCTAATAAGTACAGCTACTCAACCACCTCTTTTCCCTCTCTAGCTTTTCTAAATACGTTATACCCTGCAATGCTTAATACCAGGTCCTGATTTTTCTGTAGCCATGTCTCAGTAATTCCTATTATATCTGGTTCCTCGCAACGTATTATTGCCTGCAGTTCCCCTGTTTTATTACAGACACGGTGTGCATTGCTCTACATAGAGTTTAACTTATTTTTGATAGCAGTTCCTCTAGCTTTATTTTTAATCATCTTTTTTAACTCCTGGGGGGTGGTAACCAGTTGCGCCTCACGGCGCTGTGGCTCCGGTGATGACATCATCGGCGTGCGCAACGCCCCGCTCGTGCCCCGGCCGCAAACTTCGGCTGCGCCCCCTGACCTCCCGCCAGACGCTGTTCCGACAGTGTCGGGGGGGGGGGGAGGGGGGCATATGTGCGGCCTGGGCGGTGATACTTAAAGGGGAGGTGTCGGGCGGCCATTTATTTTGCTGGCCGCCTGCCAGCACCTGCCCCCCTCTGCCATCCCCCCGCAGCATGCTGGCCGCGATCGGGCCCCCCCTGCTCCCCAGTGGTCCAGCAGGGCCCCCCCCTTTAATCAGGGGAGGGAGGACTGCAGTACTGCGGCGCTACATGCCGATGCGCCTGGCGCTGTTGCACATAGCACCGCGATATTGGGCTGGAGCACTTCAAAAGGAGGGGGAGCGCTTCCAGTAGTGCCCCACCTCCTGCTTGGGGCGCTTCTATCAAATTTCGGGCACGGCAGTGAAGTTAGCGCCCCACAGGGGGCCCGATTCAATTTTTGTCCCCTTGTAGATTTCAAAATGCTGAAAGCCTGTTTGGCCCAGTGGTAAGGGCATGAAATGGTTAAACTTCGAGACAGAGAAAAGGTGCCAGTCATCAAAGTCTGCAGTTCTTGGAGAACACATTGATACTGGACAATGAAAGCTTTGACTCATGATTAACTACATTGAACTGTGAGGCCTTGAATCATGATTAGTTTTGATGGGAAGAATTAACATCTGGACCAGGGAGCAGCGAGGAGGAGCGCGGTATAAAAACCGGCGCGACCAGCGAGGCCCGACCAGTTCGGGCCAGGGAGCAGCGAGGAGGAGTGCGGTATAAAAACCGGCGCGACCAGCGAGGCCCGACCAGTTCGGACCAGGGACCAGTGAGGCCCGACCAGTTTGGACCAGGGAGCAGCGAGGCGAGGAGCGCGGTATAAAAACCGACGCGACCAGCGAGGCCCGACCAGTTCGGACCAGGGAGCAGCGAGGAGGAGTGCGGTATAAAAACCGGCGTGACTAGCGAGGCCCGACCAGTTCGTACCAGGGACCAGCGAGGCCCAACCAGTTCGGACCAGGGAGCAGCGAGGTGAGGAGCGCGGTATAAAAACTGGTGCGACCAGCGAGGCCCGACCAGTTCGGACCAGGGACCAGCGAGGAGGAGCGCGGTATAAAAACCGGCGCGACCAGCGAGGCCCGACCAGTTCGGACCAGGGAGCAGCGAGGTGAGGAGCGCGGTATAAAAACCGGCGTGACCAGCGAGTCCCGACCAGTTCAGACCAGGGACCAGCGAGGCCCGACCAGTTCAGACCAGGGACCAGTGAGGCCCGACCAGTTCGGACCAGGGAGCAGTGAGGAGGAGCCCGGTATAAAAACCAGCGTGACCAGCGAGGCCCGACCAGTTCAGACCAGGGACCAGCGAGGCCTGACCAACTCAGCAGCGGGGAGAGAGGTAAAAAGTAATCAGAGTGTGACGTCACCAGGGAGCAGGTAAGTGATTGGTTGGTGAGTATTTCTCTTTTTTAAACTTTAACTGTGGTTTATAGTTGCTAAGGTCTTTCTGGTGTAGCGGGGACAGTTGGTAAACCATACAAGTGCCTTAGAGTTTATCGTTAATTGGTGGTAGTGAATTAATTTAAATTAACTAAAGGGTAAGTCATGTCAGGACAGCCCAGCCCCGTGTTATGCTCCTCTTGCTCTATGTGGGAATTCAGGGATGCTGCCTGTGTCCCTGACGACCATGTGTGCCAGAAATGCATCCAGCTGCAGCTACTAGCAGACCGCATTGCAGCGCTGGAGCTGCGGATGGATGGGCTTTGGAGCATTCACGATGCTGAGAGAGTCGTGGATAACACGCTTACTGAGTTGGTCACACCGCAGGTAAGGGCTGCACAGGCAGAAGGGAAATGGGTGACCATCAGGCAGGGCAGTAGAGGCAGGCATGTAGTGCAGGGGTCCCCTGTGGCCATCCCCCTCTCAAACAGGTATACCGATTTGGATACTGTTGAGGGGATGACTTACCAGAGGAAGGCAGCAGCAGCCAACTTCCTGGCAACAGGGGTGCTTCTGCTGCTCACGAAGGGAGGAAAAAGAGTGTGAGAGCAATAGTGGTAGGGGATTCTATCGTAAGGGGTACAGATAGGCATTTCTGTTGCCATAGACGTGACTCCAGGATGGTTTGCTGCCTCCCTGGTGCCAGGGTCAAGGATGTCACTGAACGGCTGCAGGGCATTCTGAAGGGGAGGGTGAACAGTCAGAGGTCGTGGTTCACATTGGGACCAATGACATGGGTAGGAAGAGGGATGAGGTCCTGCAGCAAGAATTTAGGGAGCTAGGTAGCAGATTAAAGAGCAGGACCTCAAAGGTTGTAATCTCTGGATTACTCCCGGTGCCACGTGCTAGTGAGTATAGGAATAGGAGGATAGAGCAGATGAATGCGTGGCTAAAGAGTTGGTGCAGGAGGGAGGGCTTTAGATTCCTGGATCACTGGGCCTGCTTCTGGGGAAGGTGGGACTTGTACAAGTCGGACGGGTTGCACCTGAACCAGAACGGGACAAATATCCTTGCGGGGAGGTTTGCTAGCACTGTTGGGGGGGGGTTTAAACTAAAATGGCAGGGGGTTGGGAACCTGAGCAGGGAGACAGAGGAAAGGGAAACAGGGATAAAAGCAAAAGATAGGAAGGAGAAAAACAAAAGTGGCAGTCAGAGAAATCAACGGTTTAAATCAAACGTGGCCACAGTAAATAATAATTCTAATAGGTCTAAGAGCGTTAAAAAAACAAGCCTGAAGGCTTTGTGTCTTAATGCGAGGAGCATTTGTAATAAGGTGGACGAATTGGCTGCGC
This sequence comes from Somniosus microcephalus, assembly GCF_052327205.1. Taxonomy (NCBI): domain Eukaryota; kingdom Metazoa; phylum Chordata; class Chondrichthyes; order Squaliformes; family Somniosidae; genus Somniosus; species Somniosus microcephalus. The sequence continues at coordinate 69,369,085 of NW_028225179.1, read as the reverse complement.
AAATAGAGGTAAACGAATATGATTTGGTTGGGATTACGGAAACGTGGCTCAAGGATGGCCAAGACTGGGAACTCAACATCCAGGGATATTCGATATTCAGGAAAGATAGGCAAAAAGGAAAGGGAGGTGGGGTAGCATTACTGGTTAAAGAAGAGATTAATACAATTGTAATGAAGGATATTAGCTCTGATGATGTGGAATCTGTAAGGGTAGAATTGAGAAATACTAAGGGGACAAAAACATTAGTGGGAGTGGTATATAGATCTCCCAACAGTAAGGCGGAGGTTGGGGATGGCATTAAAAGGGAAATTAAAGAAGCGTGCAATAAGGGCACAGCAGTCATCATGGGTGACTTTAATCTACATATAGATTGGGCCAACCAAATTAGTAACAATACTATGGAGGAGGAATTCCTGGAGTGTTTACGGGATGGTTTCCTGGACCAATATGTCGAGGAACCAACCAGAGATCAGGCCATCTTAGACTGGGTATTATGTAACGAGAAAGGATTAATTAGCAATCTTGTTGTACGAGGCCCCTTGGGTCGGAGCGATCATAATATGATCGAATTCTTCATTAAGATGGAGAATGAAGTAGTTGACTCAGAGACTAGGGTCCTCAATTTAAATAAAGGAAATTACGATGGGCTGAGGAGCGAGTTGGGTAGGATTGATTGGGGAATGGCACTCAAAGGGTTGACGGTGGATAGGCAATGGCAAACATTCAAAGGCCGAATGGATGAGCTGCAGAATTTGTTCATCCCTGTTTGGCATAAAAATAAAACAAAAAAGGTGACTCAACCATGGCTAACAAGGGAAATTAGGGATAGCATAAGATCCAAGGAGAGGACATATAAATTGGCCAGAAAAAGCAATAATCCTGAGGATTGGGAGCAGTTTAGAATTCAACAAAGGAGGACAAAGGGATTAATTAAGAAAGGGAAAATAGAATATGAGAGTAAGCTTGCAGGAAACATAACAACTGACTGTAAAAGCTTTTATAGATATGTGAAGAGAAAAAGATTGGTGAAGTCAAGCGTAGGTCCCTTGCAGTCAGAATCAGGGGAATTTATAATGGGAAACAAAGAAATGGAAGACCAACTAAATTCATACTTTGGTTCTGTCTTCACAAAGGAGGACACAAATAACCTCCCAGAGATGCCGGGGAACATAGGGTCTGATGAAAGGGTGGAACTGAAAGAAATCAGTATTCATAGGGAAATGGTGTTTGGAAAATTGATGGGACTGAAGGCCGATAAATCCCCAGGGCCTGATAATCTACATCCCAGGGTACTTAAGGAAGTGGCCCTAGAAATAGTAGATGCATTGCTGGTCATCTTCCAGAACTCGATAGACTCTGGAACAGTACTCATGGATTGGAGGGTAGCTAATGTTACCCCACTATTCAAAAAAGGTGGTAGAGAAAAAGCGGGGAATTATAGACCGGTAAGCCTGACATCGGTAGTGGGGAAAATGCTAGAGTCTATTATAAAAGATGTAATAGCAGAGCACTTGGAAAGCAGTGACAGGATCGGGCAAAGTCAACATGGATTTACAAAAGGTAAATCATGCTTGACTAATCTACTGGAATTTTTTGAGGATGTAACTGGTAAAATAGATAAGGGAGAACCAGTGGATGTGGTGTATTTGGACTTTCAGAAGGCTTTTGATAAGGTCCCACATAAGAGATTAGCGTGCAAAATTAAGGCACATGGGATTGGGGGCAAGGTATTGACTTGGTTGGCGGACAGAAAGCAAAGAGTTGGAATAAACGGGTCATTTTCCGAGTGGCAGGCAGTGACTAGTGGGGTACCGCAAAGGTTCGGTCCTAGGACCCCAGCTGTTCACAATATATATTAATGATCTGGACGAGGGAATTGGATGCAATATCTCCAAATTTGCAGACGACACAAAGCTGGGTGGGAGGGTAAGCTGTGAGGAGGATGTCGTGAAACTCCAGTACGATTTGGACAGGTTGGGTGATTGGGCAAATGCACTATAATGTGGATAAATGTGAGGTTATCCACTTTGGTGGCAAAAACAGGAAGGCAGATTATTATTTGAATGGCAATCGATTGGGAGAAGGGGAAGTGCAAAGAGACCTGGGTGTTCTTGTACACCAGTCACTGAAGTTAAGCATGCAGGTGCAGCAGGCGGTTAAGAAGGCAAATGGTATGTTGGCCTTCGTAGCAAGAGGGTTCGAGTACAGGAACAAGGATGTCTTGCTACAGTTGTACAGGGCCTTGGTGAGACCGCACCTTGAGTATTGTGTGCAGTTTTGGTCACCTTACCTGAGGGAGGACGTTCTTGCCATGGAAGGAGTGCAGCGAAGATTCACCAGGAATGACGTATGAGGAGAGATTGTGTCGATTGGGCTTATACTCACTGGAGTTTAGAAGATTGAGAGGGGATCTCATCGAAACCTATAAAATTCTGTCAGGCCTGGACAGACTAGATGCAGGAAGGATGTTTCTGATGGCCGGGGAGTCCAGAACCAGGGGTCATAGTCTAAGGATAAGGGGTAAGCCATTTAGGACTGAAATGAGGAGGAATTTCTTCACCCAGAGAGTGGTGAACCTATGGAATTCTCTGCCACAGAGGGCGGTGGAGGCCAGTTCATTAAATATATTCAAGAAAGAGTTGGATATATTTCTTAAGGCTAAAGGGATCAAGGCATATGGGGAGAAGGCAGGGACAGGGTACTGAATTTGGATGATCAGCCATGATCTCATTGAATGGCGGAGCAGGCTCGAAGGGCCGAATGGCCTACTCCTGCTCCTATCTTCTATGTTTCTATGTTTCTAAGTTTAACTGAAACAATGGGGGTCACGATCGACTTCCTGTCATTAATGGAAGATATACAAGTCCCGAGCAGACAATCAGCCAACCGCCCATCAACAGTAATAGAAATCACATTGAATATGCTTTACAGAAAGTGGGAGAGGAGATAAGGAGTTATCTTCGCTCTCACAGCTCTGTACACCTCCAGTGTTTGAATTATAGGTTGACGAGGTGTGAATGTCGGACAGTTCAGCAAACCAACAACCGAAACTGGTTGGGGGAGGCCCAGCATGGGGCCAGGTGACTAAAAGAACTATTAGAAGGAACAAGACCTGGACAACTTTCAGACTTGGGCTGACAAGTGGCAAGTAACATTCGCACCACACAATTGCCAGGCAATGACAATCTCCAACAAGCGAGACTCTAACCATCTCCCCTTGACATTCAATGGCATTACCATCGCTGAATCCCCCACTATCAACATCCTGGGGGTTACCATTGATCAGAAACTGAACTGGACCAGCCATATAAATACTGTGGCTACAAGAGCAGGCCAGAGGCTGGGAATTCTGCGGCGAGTGTCTCACCTCCTGACTCCCCAAAGCCTTTCCACCATCTACAAGGCACAAGTCAGGAGTGTGATGGAATATTCCCCACTTGCCTGGCTGAGTGCAGCTCCAACAACACTCAAGAAGCTCGACACCATTCAGGATAAAGCAGCCCGCTTGATTGGCACTCCATCCACCACCTTCAACATTCACTCCCTCCACCACCGGTGCACTGTGGCTGCAGTGTGTACCATCTACAAGATGCACTGCAGCAACTCGCCAAAGCTCCTTCAACAGCACCTTCCAAACCCGCGACCTCTACCACTTAGAAGGACAAGGGCAGCAGACGCATGGGAACATCACCACCTACAAGTTCCCCTCCAAGCCACACACCATCCTGACTTGGACCTGTATCGCCGTTCCTTCACTGTCACTGGGCCAAAATCCTGGAACTCCCTTCCTAACAGCATTGTGGGTGTACCTACACCATATGGACTGCAGCGATTCAAGAAGGCGGCTCACCACCATCTTCTCAAGGGCAATTAGGGATGGGCACTAAATGCAGGCCTAGCCAGCGATGCCCACATCCCATCAATGAATTAAAAGAACAAACAAAAAAAAACACCACAGCTCTCTTACGCTTTCGCTGGAAAGCTCTCTCTCTCGGACGCTAGCTCTGACTACAGCAACTGCCAGGTGTAAGAAGGAAGGGAGGACGGTCATCTCCAGCCCCCAGGCTGCAATCGATGTCGGCCATGACCAGCCGGACGGGTGATTGTAATTATCAGTTGACTCTACAAGGGGTTTGCGCTGTGTCGGCAGCTGCAGTCAGATAAAGGAGGACGGGGACAGGTCATCTCCGACCCAGGCCTACAATCCACAACGGTAATGACCGGCCGGATGGGTGATTAAGTTTCAGCCAAATCTCAACAGGTTTTTGCCCGTGTTTTGTTGGTTTTAATAAACTAACAGTTTTGGGTTGAACCTAAACTTTTGTGTCATATACCATTTTGTTCCTGTAAAACCCAGAGTCAAAGAGCCCTTGTAAGGACGAGGAAACCAAACACATTAGAGCATTGTCCACTCACACAGGCAGTGAGCTGCTGGCTCCTACTCAGGGACAAGTCATCGCTGCCAGATTCCTCCCACCTTGTTCAAGGGTGTCAGACAGGATGGCAGCAAATATTTAACAGACCGACAAACTGCTTAAACTGCTTAAAATGAGGACTATTTAGCCAACTGAAAAAAATTGATAAGACAGGGCGAGAGAGCCAAGGAGAGATAGCAGGAAAGAAAGATGGAGAAGGAGGGGGCGTGAGGAGGAGACAAAAAGGGCGAGAGAGAGGAACAGAGCAAGATAGAGCAAGAGGCAGCAATTGAAACGTGGGCGGGGAGAGAGGGAGAGAGAGAGGGAGAGAGAGAGACAGAGAGGGAGGAGAGAGAGTGAGAGGGGGAGAGAGATAGTGAGGAGAGAGATAGGGAGGAGAGAGAGAGGGGGCGAGCATGAGATCGACAGAGAGAGAGGGAATAAAATAAATAAAATTGCATTTATACAGCACCTTTCACAGTTTCAGGATGTTCCAAAGCACTTTACAACCAATGAAGTACTTTTGAAGCATCGTCGCTGTTGTAATGGGGAAACGCAGGAGCCAATTTGCACACAGCAAGCTCTCACAAACAGCAATGTGTTGATGACCAGATAATCTGTTTTAGCGATCTCGGTTGGGGGGTAAATATTTGTCGGAACTTCTCCTGCTCTTCGTCCACTAGTGGCCGTGAGATCTTCTAGTGGATGCGAGATTAGGTAACCAGGGGAAACAGATTGAAGATAATTGGCAAAAGAGCTAGATGGGCGATGAGGAGAATGTTTTTTACACAGCGAGTTGTTGTGATCGGGAATACACTGCCTGAAAGGGCGGTGGAAGCAGATTCAACAGTGACTTTCGAAAGGGGACTCAGATAAATACTGGGAAAGGAAAAATCTGCAGGAGAATGGGGAAAGAGCGGGGGAGTGGGACGAATTGGACAGTTCATTCAAAGAGCCGGCATAGGCATGATGGGCCGAATGGCCTCCTTCTCTGCTGTATGATATTAACTTTAATCGCAGCAAAGAATTCCTTTAAACCTTCACCAGCTCAATCATTACTCAGATTGGTCCCTCTGTCTATTAATAAAAAATTGCATGTGAGACACATTTACGCTTTGATTCCAGTTACCGTTGGTCCTGGGTAGCGGACTGCTGCTTTAGAATGTCCAGGATAGAGCCAATCCCACACTGCCCCGTGTGATTATTAACTGCAGAATACTCTCCGAGTCCATATAAAGAGCTTCTCTACTCCAGCCGTCTCATCGTGACTCTGAGGGACTCAGTGGAAGATGATGAAAGCCCTGCTCTTGGTACTTGGAGTCCTGGTGTTGGTGCAGCCCACCATTGCCGAAGAGGAAGTGAGTACAAGGTTCTTTTACGGAGATCAGTACATCTTTTTTCAATTCGTTCCTGAGATTTGGGCATCGCTGGCAAGGCCAGCATTTATTGCCCATTCCTAATTGCCCAGGAGAAGGTGGTGGTGAGCCGCCTTCTTGAACCACTGCAGTCCTTGTGGTAAAGGTGCTCCCATGGTGCTGTTAGTGTAGGGGGGCATCTATTAACTGGTTTAAGGTAATTTACCTGGTCTTGCAGCCTTTGCCTGCACTCTGACCAATTCCAATCTTTTACCTGGTTTACGGTACTTCACCTGGTCAGGCAGCCTGCTGCTACGCTGTAAACCAATTTCCAATAAACCAATTTTCAAATGAGCAGTTTCGAATCGCTACCCCACCTTCCAGTTCTGACTGAAGGACTTATAATTACTGATATTAAACAGACAAATGGTCTGGATGAGAGAAAAATCAAGCTTTATTAACTAAAAGAAACAATAATCAAATATAAAACTATACCACATGAACACAGTAAATTACAGTGAAATTGCTTAAATGGAGAAAGGCAGACAACAAAAACGAGGGGTAAGTGGCTACAATGTTGATTAAACAATCTTAGCAATATAGAGAAATCAACGGTTTAAATCAAATGTGGCCACAGTAAATAATAATTCTAATACGTCTAAGAGCGTTAAAAAAACAGGCCTGAAGGCTTTGTGTCTTAATGCGAGGAGCATTTGTAATAAGGTGGATGAATTGGCTGCGCAAATAGAGGTAAATGAATATGATTTGGTTGGGATTACGAAAACGTGGCTCAAGGATGGCCAAGACTGGGAACTCAACATCCAGGGGTATTCGATATTCAGGAAAGATAGGCAAAAAGGAAAGGGAGGTGGGGTAGCATTACTGGTTAAAGAAGGGATTAATACAATTGTAATGAAGGATATTAGCTCTGATGATGTGGAATCTGTATGGGTAGAATTGAGAAATACTAAGGGGAAAAAAACATTAGTGGGAGTGGTTTATAGACCTCCAAACAGTAAGGCGGAGGTTGGGGATGGCATTAAAAGGGAAATTAAAGAAGCGTGCAATAAGGACACAGCAGTCATCATGGGTGACTTTAATCTACATATAGATTGGACCAACCAAATTAGTAACAATACTGTGGAGGAGGAATTCCTGGAGTGTTTACGGGATGGTTTCCTGGACCAATATGTCGAGGAACCAACCAGAGATCAGGCCATCTTAGACTGGGTATTATGTAACGAGAAAGGATTAATTAGCAATCTTGTTGTAAGAGGCCCCTTGGGTCGGAGCGATCATAATATGATCGAATTCTTCATTAAGATGGAGAATGAAGTAGTTGACTCAGAGAAAATGGTCCTCAATTTAAATAAAGGAAACTACGATGGTCTGAGGAGTGAGTTGGGTAGGATTGATTGGGGAATGGCACTCAAAGGGTTGACGGTGGATAGGCAATGGCAAACATTCAAAGATTGCATGGATGAACTACAGAATTTGTTCATCCCAGTTTGGCATAAAAATAAAACAAAAAAGGTGACTCAACCGTGGCTAACAAGGGAAATTAGGGATAGCATAAGATCCAAGGAGAGGACGTATAAATTGGCTAGAAAAAGCAATAATCCTGAGGATTGGGAGCAGTTTAGGAGTCAACAAAGGAGTACAAAGGGATTAATTAAGAAAGGGAAAATAGAATATGAGAGTAAGCTATCAGGGAACATAAAAACTGACTGTAAAAGCTTTGATAGATATGTGAAGAGAAAAAGATTGGTGAAGTCAAGCGTAGGTCCCTTGCAGTCAGAATCAGGGGAATTTATAATGGGAAACAAGGAAATGGCAGACCAACTAAATACATACTTTGGTTCTGTCTTCACAAAGGAGGACACAAACAACCTCCCAGAGATGCCGGGGAACATAGGGTCTAATGAGAGGGAGGAACTGAAAGAAATCAGTATCTGTAGGGAAATGGTGTTAGGAAAATTGATGGGACTGAAGGCCGATAAATCCCCAGGGCCTGATGGTCTACATCCCAGGGTACTTAAGGAGTGGCCCTAGAGATAGTAGATGCATTGCTGGTCATCTTCCAGAACTCGATAGACTCTGGAACAGTACCCATGGATTGGAGGGTAGCTAATGTTACCCCACTATTCAAAAAAGGTGGTAGAGAAAAAGAATTCGATCCAACACAATCGTCACTAAGCAAAAGGAAAAATATCTTTCATATTGGGCAGAAACAACAAAAACGCAAAACAAACTCAATTGCTACTTGGCCCTAAACAGATAATACAACATGTCTGATTACCTGACCATGGTAAAGGATAGCAAACTGAGAAAAACCTTGACAATGTACAGACTTAGTGAACATAGTCTGGCGATCGAAAAAGGTAGACACAGACAGACCCGGCTACCAAGAGAGGACAGGATATGCTCTCACTGCAGTCAGGGAGTGGTGGAGACAGAGATGCACTTCCTCACTGCTTGTAGAAAGTATCAGGGCATAAGGGAGAATTTCTACCCAAAATTCACAAAAATATGCCCGGAATTCAGAAATTTGAATGACGACCAAAGACTCCCATACCTACTAGGGGAAGAGAGAAATTGTGTAACCTTAGTGGCACACTATGTTACAGCTTGCCATAAACAGAGGGACAACCACTAAATATAAGAAAAGAGTATATACAAATTATATGAATGTATATTTATACACTCAGGGATATATCTGTTTATACACTGTATGGATAGATCTGTATTTATGTGTTCAACCATGAATGTTTTTCGATGCTTTGGCAACGTAAGATCTAACTTGTCATGCCAATAAAGCGATTTGAATTGAATTGAATTGAAAAAGCGGGGAATTATAGACCGGTAAGCCTGACATCGGTAGTGGGGAAAATGCTAGAGTCTATTATAAAAGATGTAACAGCAGAGCACTTGGGAAGCAGTGACAGGATCGGACAAAGTCAACATGGATTTACAAAAGGTAAATCATGCTTGACTAATCTACTGGAAATTTTTGAGGATGTAACTGGTAAAATAGATAAGGGAGAACCAGTGGATGTGGTGTACTTGGACTTTCAGAAGGCTTTCGATAAGGTCCCACATAAGAGATTAGCATGCAAAATTAAGGCACATGGGATTGGGGGCAAGGTATTGACTTGGATAGAGAACTGGTTGGCAGACAGAAAGCAAAGAGTTGGAATAAACGGGTCATTTTCTGAGTGGCAGGCAGTGACTAGTGGGGTACCGCAAGGATCGGTCCTAGGACCCCAGCTGTTCACAATATATATTAATGATCTGGACGAGGGAATTGGATGTAATATCTCCAAATTTGCAGACGACACAAAGCTGGGTGGAAGGGTAAGCTGTGAGGAGGATGTCGTGAAACTCCAGTACGATTTGGACAGGTTGGGTGATTGGGCAGAAACATGGCAAATGCACTATAATGTGGATAAATGTGAGGTTATCCACTTTGGTGGCAAAAACAGGAAGGCAGATTATTATTTGAATGGCAATAGATTGGGAGAAGGGGAAGTGCAAAGAGACCTGGGTGTTATTGTGCACAAGTCGCTGAAGGTAAGCATGCAGGTGCAGCAGGCGGTTAAGAAGTCAAATGGTATGTTGGCCTTCGTAGCAAGAGAGTTTGAGTACAGGAACAAGGATGTCTTGCTGCAGTTGTACAGGGCCTTGGTGAGACCGCACCTTGAGTATTGTGTGCAGTTTTGGTCACCTTACCTGAGGAAGGATGTTCTTGCCATGGAGGGAGTGCAGCGAAGATTCACCAGGCTGATACCTGGGATGGCAGGAATGACGTACAAGGAGAGATTGTGTTGATTGGGCTTATACTCACTGGAGTTTAGAAGATTGAGAGGGGATCTCATCAAAGCCTATAAAATTCTGTCAGGTCTGGACAGACTAGATGCAGAAAGGATGTTTCTGATGGCCGGGGAGTCCAGAACCAGGGGTCACAGTCTAAGGATAAGGGGTAAGCCATTTAGGACTGAAATGAGGAGGCATTTCTTCACCCAGAGAGTGGTGAACCTGTGGAATTCTCTGCCACAGAGGGCGGTGGAGGCCAGTTCATTAAATATATTCAAGAAAGATTTGGATATATTTCTTGAGGCTAAAGAGATCAAGGGATATGGGGAGAAGGCAGGGACAGGGTACTGAATTTGGATGACCTGCCATGATCTCATTGAATGGCGGAGCAGGCTCGAAGGGCCGAATGGCCTACTCCTGCTCCTATCTTGAATGTTTCTATATTTCTATGTTAATTACCATCCCCTAACTCCTTACTAGGCTGCTTTGCTGAGGAGTCAGAAACCCTGCTCACCTGTGGTCCAGCGAAGTAAGAGAGAAGAGCCAAGAGAGAGAAGCTCACCTGAGGTCCCAGGAAGTAATAAGTGGCAGATAGCTTCTCAGCAGCTATCTTATATACCTGGTGAGCCCCCTGCTGTTTGCCTGTCTGGAAAATTCGCGCCCAAAGTTCCAATACACAAGAGAAAAGCTGTGATTGGCTAACTCAAAGTGGTTGGAATGGGTTACTGTGTCTGCACTGTGGGGCCAAAATGTTCCCGCCCACATCCAGAGTTTACCTGGGCTGAAACAAAAGGGAATCCAACTGCCCTTTGTTTAATAAATGGGTGATTCAAACCTCATTATTTGAATGGCAATAGATTGGGAGAAGGGGAAGTGCAAAGAGACCTGGGTGTTATTGTGCACAAGTCGCTGAAGGTAAGCATGCAGGTGCAGCAGGCGGTTAAGAAGGCAAATGGTATGTTGGCCTTCGTAGCGAGAGGGTTCGAGTTTACCTGGGCTGAAACAAAAGGAAATCCAACTGCCCTTTGTTTAATAAATGGGTGATTCAAACCTCATTCATTCCCAAACTGTGCATATGAAAAGTCCTGTCCACAGTTTTGGGTGTGCCTCCTTGTGTGTAAGGGCTATTGAATGAGTTTGAATTGCTATGTAAACAGAAGCCGTTTCAATCGATTGTTTTGCGGTTTCTACTCTCAAGTGGGCAATTGCTTAAGTCAATAAACAGACCTTGCCTCTGAAGAGAAGGGGAACCTCCCTGTTTTGACTGACAGGTCTGACTCACAGCCACTGCTCGATCCTCCCACACATACTCCAAGCTGCTTCTTTGTCCTTTTTGCCATGCTTTTTGACGGCCATTTTCAAACCTCTTTGAAATATACAGTTTGAAACTCAGAGGTACCATTTTTAATAAAATGTAAAATGTCTTAGATCCTGATGTTGCCCAAGTGCTGCTCTGTCCAATGCAGCTTTTCACGATTCTGGGTATGTTTTTAAAAATACTGTCCTACCCAGAGGCAATTCAAAACATATAATTCTTCATCCACAATGTGGAACAGTACTTTCAATCTTCAGGGAAAAATAGGGGAAATTTTGCGACCCCTACATTGGAAGTTCCAGGATTTTGACCCAGCGAGGATGAAGGAATGGCCGATATATTTCCAAGTCAGGATGGTGTATGACTTGAAGGGGAACCAGGTGGTGGTGGTGCTCCCATGCACCTGCTGCCCTTGTCCTTCTAGGTGGAAGAGGTCGTGGGCTTGGGAGGTGTTGCCGAAGAAGCCTTAGCGAGTTGCTGCAGTGCATCTTGTAGATGGTACACACTGCAGCCATGGTGTGCCGGTAGTGGAGGGAGTGAATGTTTCTGGTGGTAGGTGGGGTGCCAATTAAACAGGCTGCTTTGTCCTGGATGGTGTCTAGTTCTTGAATGTTGCTGGAGCTGCACTCATCCAGCCAAGTGGAGCGTATTCCATCATACTCCTGACTTGTGCCTTGTAGTTGGTGGAAGGACTTTGGGGAGCCAGGAGGTGAGAAACTCAGCGCAGAATACCCAGCCCCTGAACAGCTCTTGTAGCCACAGTATTTATGTGGCTGATCCAGTTAAGTTCCTGGACAATGGTGACCCTCAGGTTGTTGATGGTGGGGGAATAGGTGTTGGTAATGCCGTAGAATATCAAGGGGCAGTGGTTAGATGCTCTCTTGTTGGAGATAGTCATTGCCTGGTACTTGTGTGGTGCGAATGTTACCTGCCACTTAACAGTCCAAGCCTGAATGTCATCCAGGTCTTGCTGCATGCGAGCATGGACTGCTTCATTATCTGTGGAGTTGTGAATGGAATTGAACACTGTGCATTGATCAGTGAACATCCTCACTTCTGACCTTTTGATGGAGGGAAGGTCATTGATGAAGCAGCTGAAGATGGTTGGGCCTAGGACACTCCCCTGAGGAACTCCTGCGGCGATGTCCTGGGGCTGTGATGATTGATCTCCACCCACCACAACCATCTTCCTTTGTACTAGGTATGACTCCAGCCAGTGGAGCATTTTCTCCCTGATACCCATTGCCTTCAGTTTTACTAGGGCTCCTTGATGCCGCACTCAGTCAAATGCTGCCTTGATATCAAGGGCAGTCACTCTCACCTCACCTCTGGAATTCAGCTCCTTTGTCCATGTTTGGACCAAGGCTGTAGTGAGGTCTGGAGCTGAGTGGTCCTGGCAGAACACAAACTGAGCATCAGTGAGCAGGTTATTGGTGAGTAAGCGCCACTTGATAGCACTGTCGACAACACCTTCCATCACTTTGCTGATTATTGAGAGTAGGCTGAAGGGGCGGTAATTGGCCGGGTTCGATTTGTCCTGCTTTTTGTGGACAGGACACACCTGAGCAGTTTTCCACATTGTCGGATAGATGCCAGTGTTGTAGCTGTACTGGAACAACTTGGCTAGAGGCGCGGCTAGTTCTGGAGCACAAGTCTTAAGCATGACAGCCGGGATGTTGTCAGGGCCTTTTCTGTATCCAGTGCGCTTAGCCATTTCTTGATATCACGTGGAGTGAATCGAATTGGCTAAAGACTGGCTTCTGTGATGGTGGGGACCTTAGGAGGAGGCCGATACGGATCATCCACTCGGCACTTCTGGCTGAAGATGGTTGCAAATGCTTCAGCCTGGTCTTTTGCACTCGCGTGTTGGGCTTCGCCATCATTGAGAATGGGGACATTCATGGAGCCTCCTCCTCCCATTAGTTTTTTAATGGTCCACCACCATTCACGACTGGATGTGGCAGGACTGCAGAGCTTCTATCTGATCTGTTAATTGTGGGATCGCTTAGCCCTGTCTATAGCATGCTGCTTCAGCTCTTTAGCATGCATGTAGTCCTGTGTTGCAGCTTCCCCAGATTGGTACCTCAATTTTAGGTACGCCTGGTGCTGCTCCTGACATGCTCTTCTACACTCCTCATTGAACTAGTGTTGGTCCCCTGGCTTGATGGTAATGGTAGAGTGAGTGATATGTCGGGCCATGAGGTTACAGATTGTGGTGGAATACAATTCTGCTGCTGCTGATGGCCCACAGCGCCTCATGGATGCCCAGTTTTGAGCTGCTAGATCTGTTCTGAATCTATCCCATTTAGCACGGTGGTAGTGTCACACAACACGATGGAGGGTGTCCTGAGAGTGAAGACGGGACTTCGTTTCCACAATGATTGTGCGTTGGTCACTGCTACTAATACTGTCATGGACAGATGCATCTGCGACAGGTAGATTGGTGAGGACGAGGTCAAGTAGGTTTTTCCCTCGTGTTGGTTCTCTCACCACCTGCCACAGGCCCAGTCTGGCAGCTATGTTCTTCAGGACCCGGCCAGCTAGTTCTGTAGTGGTGCTACCGAGCAAATCTTGGTGATGGACATTGAAGTCCCCCACCCAGAGTATATTTTGTGCCCATGGTACCCTCAGTGCTTCTTCCAAGTGGAGGAGTACTGATTCATCAGCTGAGGGAGGGTGGCATTGGATAATCAGTAGGAGGTTTCCTTGCCCATGCTTAACCTGAAGCCATGAGAATTCATGGGGTCTGGAGTCAATGCTGATGTCTCCCAGGATCACTCCCTCCCGACTGTTCAACCACCTCTGGTGGGTCTGTCCTGCCGGTGGGACAGAACATACCCAGGGATGGTGAAGGAGGAGTCTGGGACATTGACTGACAGATATGATTGTGCGTGTATGACTATGTCAGGCTGTTGCTTGACTAGTCTGTGGGACAGCTTTCCCAATTTTGGCACAAGACCCTAGATGTTTGTGAGGATTGTGCATGGTCAACTGTTCCAGGTGTGCCGTTGTCATGTCCAAAGCTGGTGCCTTGGTCAATGCCGGGTGGTCCATCCAGTTTTAATCTGTATCTTCACTCCATCTACCCACCTTGGTTCCATAACCCTTAATACCCTTACCTAACAAAAACCTATCCATCTCAGTTTTGAATTTGTAATTTTTTATATTGTCCCCCAGTATCCATGGCTTTCTCGTGTCCCCGAAGGATCTATCCTTGGGCCCCTCCTATTTCTCATCTACAGGCTGCCCCTTGGCGACATCATCCGAAAACATAGTGTCAGTTTCCACATGTACGCTGACAACACCCAGCTCTACCTCACCACCTCTTCTCTCGACCCCTCCACTACCTCTAAATTGTCAGACTGCTTTACATAGATACATAGATACATAGAAGATAGGAGCAGGAGTAGGCCATTCGGCCCTTCGTGCCTGCTCCGCCATTCGATGAGATCATGGCTGATCTTTTAATTCAGTATCCCGTCCCCGCCTTCTCTCCGTAACCCTTAACCCCTTTTGCCCGTAGAAATATATCTAATTCCCTCTTAAATATATTTAATGAGCTGGCGTACACTGCCCTCTGTGGCAATGAGTTCCACAGGTTCACCACTCTCTGAGTGAAGAAATTCCCCCTCATCTCTGTCCTAAATGGTTTAGCCCTTATCCTCAAATTATGTCCTCTAGTTCTGTTCTCACCCGCCAAGGGAAACATTCCTTCTGCATCCAGTCTGTCTAGACCTGTCAGAATTTTATACACTTCTATGAGGTCCCCTCTCAATCTTCTAAACTCCAGTGTGTACATCCCTAAACTACATAGTCTCTCCTCATAGGTCATTCCCGCCATTCCTGGTATCAGCCTGGTGAATCGCCGCTGCACCCCCTCCATGGCAAGAACATCCTTCCTCAGATGAGGCGACCAAAACTGTACACAGTACTCGAGGTGTGGTCTCACCAGTGCCCTGTACAGCTGCAGCAAGGTATCCCTGTTCCTGTATTCTAACCCTTTTGCTATGAAGGCCAGCATACCGTTTGCCTTCTTGACCGCCTGTTGCACCTGCATGCTCGCCTTCAGTGACTGGTGTACAAGAACACCCAGGTCTCTCTGTACTTCCCCCTCTCCCAATCTATTGCCATTTAAATAATAATTTGCCCTCCCGTTCCTGCACCCAAGGTGGATAACTTCGCACTTGTCCACATTATAGTGCATCTGCCATTTATCCGCCCAATCGCCCAGTCTGTCCAAATCGCTCTGGAGCTTCCTGGTCTCTTCCTCTGAGCCCACCCCCCCTCCTAGTTTAGTGTCGTCTGCAAATTTGGAAATGCTGCATCCGACTCCCTGATCCAGGTCATTAATGTAAATTGTGAACAGCTGGGGGCCCAGGACAGATCCCTGTGGTACCCCACTTGTTACTGCCTGCCATTCAGAAAATGAGCCGTTTATTCCAACTCTCTGTTTTCTATCTGACAGCCAGTTCCCTATCCACGCCAAAACTTTCCCCTTTATCCCATGAGCCTCAATTTTCCATGCTAATCTTTTATGTGGGACCTTATCGAAGGCCTTTTGGAAGTCCAGGTACACCACATCTACTGGCTCTCCCCCATCTATTCTACCAGTTACTCCCTCAAAAAATTCCAATAGATTAGTCAAGCACGATTTACCCTTTGTAAATCCATGTTGACTCTGTCCTATCCTGTCCCCATTTGCTAAGTGCTCCGCTATTTCATCCTTAATGATGGACTCCAGCATTTTGCCCACAACTGATGTAAGGCTTACAGGTCTGTAATTACCTGCTTTTTCCCTACCCCCCTTTTTGAATAGTGGGGTAACGTTAGCTACCCTCCAATCCATCGGCACTGTTCCCGAGTCTAATGAATTCTGAAACATCATCCTTAGTGCATCCGCTATCTCTAGGGCCACCTCCTTCAGTACCCTAGGATGCATGTTATCAGGCCCTGGGGATTTGTCCACCTTCAATCCCTTTAGCTTCCTTAACACCATATCCTTAGAGATATTGATTTGCGTCAGTTCCTCCTTTGCCAATGTCCCTATTTTTCCCGATATCCCAGGGAGGTTTTTTGTGTCTTCCTTCGTAAAGACTGACCCAAAGTATGCATTTAGTTGATCTGCCATTTCCTTATTTCCCATTATATATTCCCCCGTATCTGACTGCAATGGACCAACTTTGGTTTTCACCAGTCTTTGTCCGACATCGAGCAGAAATTTCCTCCAACTAAATATTGGGAAGACCGAAGCCATTGTTTACGGTCCCCGCCACAAACTTCGTTCCCTAGTCAACGACTCCATCCCTCTCCGTGCCAATTGCTTGGGGCTGAAGCAGACTGTTCGCAACCTTGGGGCTGGATTTTGATTGAGGAGGCGTGTAGGAGGCGGGACTGCAACTTTTGGGGTTGTAGTCCCGCTTCCATCGAGTTGTGGCCAACCCACGTGATTTTAACTTGATTGACCTTGTTGAGCCCGCCCAGCAGGCTCAGCAGGCCAATTAATGGCCACCCGGCAACAGGTGACGTCAGAGATTGATATTTCATCTGTCAAGAGCTTTTGACAGATGAAATATCAGCGTTTGACAGCTGTTTGAAGCTGTCAAACAGTGACAATCTGTACTCCAAGTTAATTCCTTCCTCTCAGGCTGATTTAGAGATCTCTCCAGAACAGAAAGCTGAATGCTGCAACTTTTGACTTCTGCTTTCTGTGCCGGTGAGATGAGGGACTCCTGAGACCTGAAGGAAGGAAGGCTGTAAACGTAAGTAAATGTAAGTAAAACTTCTTTAAACACTTTACACACACCAAACACACTTACCTCTGTACTCATGCACCCATCACTTACCTGAACACCGGACATCTCGAACCCTCCAAGCCCTTCAGTCCGACGGTCCACCTCGCTAACTTGGTGTGGTTTGGAGCCATCGGGAATCCCACACTTCAGCAATAAAAATAGGGATTAGGCTAAAAACTGCCTGTTAACTACCTGTTAACAGGCAGTTAATTGGCACTAAACCCCTTCCTGCCTCGGGGAGGCGGGTCCCAGCACAGGTCGGGTATCCGCCTCCTTTGAAACTGGCATGGAGGCGGGTTGGGGGCGGGATGGGTTCGTGCCACCCGATTTCAAGATTTTAACCCCCCACATGCCTCCAATCCCACCTTCATGGCCCAATGAAAATCCTGCCCTTGGTGTCATATTTGACCCCAAGATGAGCTTCCGACCACATATTCGCGCCATCACAAAGTCTGCCTATTTGCACCACCGTAACATCGCCCGCCTCCGCCCTTGCCTCTGCTTATCTGCTGCTGAAATCCTCATCCATGCCTTTGTCACCTCTAGACTTGACTATTCCAACGCACTCCTGGCTGGTCTCCCACATTCTACCCTACGTAAACTTCAGCTCATCCAAAACTCGGCTGCCCGTGTCCTAACTCGCACCGAGTCCCGTTCGCCTATCACCCCCTGTGCTCGCTGACCTACATTGGCTCCCGGTTAAGCAATGCCTCGATTTTGAAATTTTCATCCTTGATTTCAAATCCTTCCCGTTATAAGAACATAAGAAATAGGAGCAGGAGTAGACCATTTGGCCCCTTTGAGCCTGCTCCGCCATTCAATAAGATCACGGCTGACCTTCTACCTCATCTCCACCTTCCCGCACTATCCCCATATCCCTTGATTCCCTTAATATTCAAAAATCTATCAAACTCTGTCTTGAATATACCCAATGACTGAACCTCCACAGCCCTCTGGGGTAGAGAATTCCAAAGATTCACCACCCTCTGTGTGAAGAAATGTCTCCTCATCTCAGTCCTAAATAGCCGACCCCTTATTCTGAGACTGTGACCCCTGGTTCTAGACTCCCCAGCCAGGGGAAACATCCTCCCTGCATCTACCCTGTCGAGCCCTGTAAGAATTTTGTATGTTTCAATGAGATCACCTCTCATTCTTCTAAACTCTAGAGAATATAGGCCGAGTCTCCTCAATCTCTCCTCATAGGACAATCCCCCATCCCAGGAACCAGTCTGGTGAACCTTCGCTGCACTCCCTCTGTGGGAAGTATATCCTTCCTTAGGTAGGGACACCAAAACTGTACACAATAGCCCAGGTGTGGTCTCGCCAGGGCCCGATATAATTGCAGTGAGACGTCTTTACTCTTATACTCATATCCTCTTGTAATAAAGGCCAACATACCATTTCATTTCCTAATTGCTTGCTGTACCTGCATGTTAACTTTCAGTGATTCATGTACAAGGACACCCAGGTCCCTCTGAACACCAACATTTCCCAATCTCTCACCATTTAAAAAATACTCTGCTTTTCTATTTTTCCTACCAAGGTTGATAACTTCACATTTCTCCACATTATATTCCATTTGCCATGTTCTTGCCCATTCACTTATCCTGTCTACATCCACTTGAAGCCTCCTTGTACCCTCCTCACAACTTACATTCCCACCCAACTTTGTATCATCAGCAAACTTCGATATTGTGGCGGAGCCACTAAGGGACTCTGATCAGTTGTATATAATTCCCTTTAACAATATGTTAGCTACAGTCTGAGTCTGTATCTCTGTATATACTGTTTGCATGTATAGAGCGCGGTCCCTTTAAGAGCGCGGGCAAACGTGATGATGTCACGCTGTTCATCACGTGATCCCCCATCGGCGGGAAAAACGTGATGACGTCATGACGCCAGCCACGGGACCGCCCTGGCAGTCCTCCTGGAGCCTCGGAACTGACTAGACCTGTATTCGTAGTTCTCGTGCATTTGTTTGTAAACTCAGTGGCCTAGAAATTCACTATGGCCCCGCCAGCTGGCTAGCGCCCAAAAGTTTGCGCTGGGCGGGAAGCCTATAGCGATCGTCAGATATTCATTGTTAGCGCCCCAATTCGGAACCGGGCGCTATACCAGGGTGTGCCCGCCTCCGCTTGGGGCGCTGACACTGAATATCAGTGCTCTTGGCACCGCTGCGCCAGCCGCTGCGGAGCGGCAGGCTGCGGTACTGCAGGCCTCCTCCTTCTCTTAAGGGGGAGCTGCCTGCAATGGGGAGATCGCCGCTGGATAGTGCCGGCAAATGAGCCCGGCACCACGGAGAAGTGCCGGGCTCGCGGAAAGCAGCCGGCAATGCCGCGGGGGGGGGGTGGAGGAGGCCGGGGAAGGAGGTGCGGGCAGGCGGCCGCCGAAAAAGCGGCCGGCCGCACCTTCCGCTTTAAAGCGCCCCACTAAGGCAGCAGGACGGCCCCGTTTTCTGGTCGCTGTTTGCGGCCGCTTCGGAGGAGGCGGCCGCAACTAAATATGGGGATCGGCCCGGTTTCGGGGCGGAACCGGGGCACTGCGCACACCGATGACGTCATCGGTGCCGGCGCAGCGCTAACGGCTACCGCCGCCAATACCGCTGTGCTGAATATCTGCGCAAACTCATTTCTGGCGCAAAATCACTCTTTAGGCGTTAACTGGGCGCAAAGCTGGCAGCGCCTTAATGAATTTCTAGGCCAGTTTGTTTTGCATTAAACATCATTTGTTTGATCGCCTGAGTCGACCTCAGTCTCTTGATAGGAACTAGACATTCCTACATTGGTGACCCCGACTTTTGCGAACGGTTTTCGCAGAAGGCAGAAGCATGGAAGCCAATGCCGTTGCATTGAAGCTACCGCAATTCTGGGAGCAGCAAGCGACCGCCTGGTTCATCCAGGTCGAAGCCCAGTTTGCACTACGGAACATCGTGGCGGATCAGACCCGTTACCTTTATGTGGTCTCCGCCCTCGACAGCTCCACCGCCTCGCGGATCGTCAGCTTGCTTGAGAACCCCCCGGACGACCGCAAGTATGAAACCATCAAGGCGCGGTGGTTACAGGTTTTCGGGCTCACGAAGTCAGAGTGCGCCCGCCGACTGCTTGCTATGCCCAGCCTCGGGGACTCCAAGCTGTCTGAGCTCATGAGCCAAATGCTCATGCTCCTTGGCTCCGAACTGGAGTGCTTCCTCTTTCGGGAGCTCTTCCTTAGCCAGTTACTGGAGCAAGTACAAGCTGCCCTGGCCAGGTCCGAAGTCACAGACTGCGCAGCGCTTGCTGCCGAAGCAGACAAGATATTTGTGGTGATGCAGCAATACTGCGCTGCCACGAGGTGCCCAACCCCGCAAACGCCACCCCAGCTCCTCAACCTTCGGGACTGTGTTCCTACCACGCGTGTTTTGACGCGAAAGCCAGACGTTGCCGCCCTCCCTGAAGTTTCTCTCCCAAAAAAAACCACAACTGCAACCCCGGCACAAGAAGAACGGTTCTGACGGGCGCCCCGCGGCTGCAATGGCAATTGGAAATGCTGGCAAGCTACTGTTCTTCATCGATTCCATTTCTGGTCGGCGATTCCTCTGCGACACCGGCGCACAGTGCAGCATCCTACCCGCGTCCGCTATTGATGTTCAGGCTGGGAGGCATGGCCTCTCCCTTGAAGCGGCTAATGGAGCCATCGAAACCTTCGGCAAACGGCGGGTCCAGGTGTGCTTTGGCGCCAGGGTTTCACAAGCCATCTTTGGCGCGGATTTCCTATGCACCAACGGCCTCCTGGTCGATAAGCGGAATCAGCGGCTGATCAATGCGGCCACATTCCATTCTTTTCCTTGCCGCCGTTGCAACACCATGCCGCGCACCATCTCCTGCGCTTTCCCAACTCCGGACGAGTTCGCCCGCCTGCTCGGTGATTTTCCAAACCTGACCAGACCTACGTTCTCCTCTACGGCCATGAAGCACGGTGTGGAACACCACATCACCACTACTGGCTCCCCGGTCTACGCACGGGCCCGGCGCCTCGAACCTGGCAAGCTCGCGGCTGCGAAAGCGGAGTTCGCCATGATGGAACGGCTAGGGATTATTCGCCGGTCGAATAGTCCCTAGTCTTCGCCTCTCCACATTGTCCCGAAGCCCGGCGGCGGATGGCAGCCATGCGGTGACTACCGATGCCTAAACGACGCCACTACACCGGATCGGTACCCAATCCCGCATATCAAAGATTTCTCTGCCCATTTGGCAGGAAATACCATTTTTTCAAAAGTCGACCTTGTCCGTGACTACCACCAAGTCCCCGTACACCAGCAAGACGTTCCAGAAACTGCAGTCATCACCTCATTCGGCCTTTTCAAATTTCTGCGGATGCTGTTTGGACTGAAGAACGTTGCACAGGCTTTCCAGTGCCTGATGGACCTCAAGTTTGTATTCATCTACCTCGACGACATCCTCATCGCCAGTTCTAGCAAAGAGGAGCACCTCTGCCATTTACGTACCCTCTTTAGCCGCCTCAGCCAACACGGCCTGATCATCAACCCGGCCAAGTGACAGTTCGGCCTGCAACAGATTGATTCCTTGGGCCATCGCATCACATCGGACGACGCAATTCCTTTACAAACGAAGGTAGAGGCAGTGACATCTTTCCCACGCCCGCAGACCATCAAGGCCCTGCAGGAGTTCCTCGGGATGGTAAATTTTTACCACCGTTTCGTCCCTAAGGCAGCTCTGCTCATGCAGCCCCTGTACGAGGCCCTCAAGGGCAAGTCTGGAAAGGATTCGGTAAGCTGGACGGTCGACATGAACCGGGCGTTCGTTGACACAAAAAGCGCCCTGGCCAACGCGACCATGCTGGCGCACCTGCTGCCAGGTGCCACCATTGCCCTCACCACTGATGCATCAGGCTATGCCATCGGCGCAGTGCAGGAACAGTGGGTCAATGGAACGTGGCAACCGCTGGTGTTCTT
This sequence comes from Somniosus microcephalus, assembly GCF_052327205.1. Classification (NCBI taxonomy): domain Eukaryota; kingdom Metazoa; phylum Chordata; class Chondrichthyes; order Squaliformes; family Somniosidae; genus Somniosus; species Somniosus microcephalus. The sequence goes on along the minus strand of NW_028225179.1, from coordinate 69,347,444 downwards.
CAGCCGTCAACTACGGCGAGCCGAACGGAAGTACGGCACCTTCGACCGGGAGTTGCTGGCCCTTTTTCTGGCCATCCGCCATTTCCAGTTCTTGCTGGAAGGACGTCCCTTCACTGCTTTTGTGGACCATAAGCCACTAACGTTTGCTATGGCCAAGACCGCCGAGCTGTGGTCAGCCCGACAACAACGGCAGCTAACGTTGATTTCTGAGTTCACCACTGATATTCAGCACGTGGCCGGTAAAGACAACCTGGTGGCAGATCGCCTCTCCCGCGCGACAGTTCAGGCAGTCCAGCTCGGAATCGATTATGCCCTCATGGCTGCGGATCAAGCCTCGGATCCAGAGGTGCAAGCTTACCGAACCAGCCCCTCTAGCCTCCAAGTGGCCGACGTCAAATTTCACGCCGCAGGCACCACGCTACTTTGTGACATCTCCATAAGAGATCCTCACCCTATCGTGCCGGTCGCCTGGCGCTGCAAAGTTTTTGACGCCATACACGGATTGTCACACCCTGGCATGAAGGCCTCGCAAAGGCTGATGTCATCCAAGTTCGTTTGGCGGGGCATGCATATGGATGTCCGCGACTGGGCCAACACCTGCGTTGTCTGCCAAAAGGCCAAGGTGCAGCGTCACGTCAAAGCTCCATTGGCCACCTTCGCCATTCCGGAGCGACGGTTCGATCATGTGAATGTGGACCTAGTGGGGCCACTCCCACCTCCTCACGGATTTACACATATCCTTACGATGGTCGACCGCACCACTAGATGGCCAGAGGCAGTCCCCTTATCATCCACCACTTCGGCAGACGTGGCCAGGGCATTCATCTTCTCTTGGGTCGCCCGTTTCGGGGTACCAGCGGACATCTCTTCTGATCGTGGACTGCAGTTTTCCTCTGAGCTCTGGAACGCAGTGGCTCAGGTGCTCGGCGTCAAGCTACATCGCACCACAGCCTACCATCCACAGGCAAATAGCCTGTGCGAACGATTTCACCGGTCGCTCAAAGCCGCACTGAGAGCCAGCCTCCAAGGCGCTGGATGGGTTGACAGGCTACCATGGGTCCTGTTGGGTCTTCGCACGGCACCCAAGGAGGATCTTCGCTTGTCCTTGGCAGAGCTCGTCTACGGCCAGCCGCTACGCGTACCAGGGGGTTTCCTTCCGACTCCAACAGAGCCATGGTCCGCATCCAATCAACTCATCAGCCACCAGGAGACAGCCAGGTGTTTTGCACCTGTACCGACATCGCATCACGGCCTTCAGAGTTCCCACATCCCAACGGAGCTGAAGAGCACCGAATATGTTTGCATCCGCCACGACGCTCATCGGATCCGCTCAAGGCCCCTTACACTGGTCCTTTCCGTGTGATAGAGCCGGGAGACAAATCTTTCTCGGTGGATATTGGAGGTAAACCGGACTACATTTCGGTTGACCGGTTGAAGCCGGCACACTTGGACCTTGACCGCCCGGTTGTGACTGCACAGCTGCCAAAATGTGGCTGACCGCCCACAGTCGCCGTGCCAGATCAAACACAACCAACTGCCAGTCCGCCCGCCATCCAGCAGCTTCCACTTCAACTGTACCGAAGTCGCTCTGACAGGCTTGTCAGGCCTCCTCGCCGTTTCACTTTTTCTGTTAAAGACAATTCTGGGGGGGCGCATGTGGCGGAGCCACTAAGGGGCTCCGATCAGTTGTATATAATTCCCTTTAACAATATATGTTAGCTGCAGCCTGAGTCTGTATCTCTGTATATACTGTTTGCATGTATAGAGTGCGGTCCCTTTAAGAGCGTGGGCAAACGTGATGATGTCACGCCGTTCATCACGTGATTCCCCATCGGCGGGAAAAATGTGATGACGTCATGATGCCAGCCACGGGACCGCCCTGGCAGTCCTCGTGGAGCCTCCAAACTGACTAGACCTGTATTTGTAGTTCTTGTGCATTTGTTTGTAAACTCAGTTTGTTTGCATTAAACATCGTTTGTTTGATCGCCTGAGTCGACCTCAGTCTCTTGATAGGAACGAGACATTCCTACAATATATTACATTTGGTCCCCTCATCCAAATCATTGATGTAGGTTGTGAATAGCTGAGGCCCCAGCACTGATCCTTGTGGTACCACAATAGTTACAGCCTGCCATCCCGAAAATGACCCGTTTATTCCTACTCTGTTTTCTGTCCGCTAACGAATCCTCAATCCATGCTGGTATATTACCTCATCCCATGAGCCCTAATTTTGTTTAATAACCTCTTGTGTGGCATCTTATCGAATGCCTTCTGAAAATCCAAATACACCACATCCACTGGTTCCCCCTTACCTATTCTGCTAGTTACAACCTCAAACTACCCCAATAGATTTTTCAAACACGTGTTGACTCTGCCTAATCCTATTATTATTTTCTAAGTGCCCTGTTACCACGTCCTTAATAATAGATTCTAGCATTTTCCCTGCTATTGATGTCAGGCTAACTGGTCTGTAGTTCCCCATTTTCTCTCTCCCTCCTTTCTTAAATAGTGGGGTTACATTTGCTACATTCCAATCCGCGGGAATCGTTATGGAATCTATTGAATTTTGGAAAATGACAACCAATGCATCCACTATCTCTACAGCCAACTTTTTCAAATCCCTAGGATGTAGGCCATCAGGTCCAGGGGATTTATCGGCTTTCAGTCCCATTAATTCCTTTACCCAGAGAGTGGTGAGAATGTGGAACTCGCTACTACAGGGAGTGGTTGAGGCGAATAGTATCGATGCATTTAAGGGGAGGCTAGATAAGCATATGAGGGAGAAGGGAATAGAAGGTTAAGCTGACAGAGTTAGATGAGGAAAGAGGGGAGGAGGCTCGAGTGGAGCATAAACGCCGGCATGGACTGGTTGGGCCGAATGGACTGTTTCTGTGCCGTACATCCTATGTAATCCTACGTAATACTCCCCCCCCCCCACTCCCCACTGCGACTGTAACACTGACAGTCTCGGCTTGGCAATTTCCTGTTGCTCCCCCTCTTTCCCGGCACAGACCTACAGATCAATGAACTCTTCCATTCTAGATTTCAGGGCCTCTGCGCAAATGCTTCAAAGTTAAAGGGAAATGCCGACAAGGCTCGTGTCACAGTAATGAGGTCTGGATACGAATCAAGTGCTTCCGGTTAGGCAAGTGCTGCATGATGAGAAACTGAGGAGAAATGTCCCGCTGTGGGGCCCATCTGAGGACCAGACAGAAGCTAACTTTAATTCAGGCTCCATTGGATTGTGTAGGCCCAGTGACCCCTGACCCTGTACCACTGCTGTCTGTATAATGTGCTCCGCTCAGAAATAAAACTTGCTGCATTGATCTCCGCCTCGTATTCGTCTATTGTATCTCTTTAGGATCAGTGAGTCGCGATATTTAAAAGTGGGGGTGGATGGGTGGCAATTGGGAGGGGAGGCAATCCGTACGGGAAGCACGGGAATTGGGACGGGTGGGAGGGGGCGGAAGGCAAATGAAAGGGGGAGTCAATTGGGAGGGAGGGACGGTGGAGATCGGAATGGTGGGGGAGGGCGGGAGGCTCGATCACTCACTGCTCTCAGTCAGAACTGAGATAGTTAAAGGAGTGACTGAGTACAGTGATACGGAGAGACATCAGCAAATGGGATACACTGAACGCAGCCACTACATTGAACGCAGCCCATAAACTGAAACCAGCCCCTACATTGAATGCAGCCCCTACACTGAACCCAGACACTACACTGATCACGGCCCCTCTACCGAACACGTCCCCTACACTGAACACGGCCCCTCCACTGAACACGGCCCCTACACTGGACAAAGACCCGACACTGAAAACAGCCCCTACACTGAACACAGCCCCTACACTGAACACAGCCCCTACACTGAACACAGCCCCTACACTGGACAAAGACCCTGCACTGAACACAGCCCCAACACTGAACACAGCCCCTACACTGGACACAGCCCCTACACTGAACACAGCCCCTACACTGAACACAGCCCCTACACTGAACACAGCCCCTACACTGGACAAAGACCCTGCACTGAACACAGCCCCTACACTGAACACAGCCCCTACACTGAACACAGCCCCGACACTGGACAAAGACCCTGCAATGAACACAGCCCCTACACTGGACACAGCCCCTACACTGGACACAGCCCCTACACTGAACACAGCCCCTACACTGGACAAAGACCCTGCACTGAACACAGCCCCTACACTGAACACAGCCCCTACACTGAACACAGCCCCCACACTGGATAAAGACCCTGCACTGAACACAGCCCCTCCACTGCACACAGCCCCTACACTGGACACAGCCCCTACACTGAACACAGCCCCTACACTGAACACAGCCCCTACACTGAACACAATCCCTACACTGGACAAAGACCCTACACTGAACACAGCCCCTACACTAGACACAGCCCCTACACTGAACACAGCCCCTACACTGAACACAGCCCCTACATTGAACACAGCCCCTACACTGAACACAATCCCTACACTGGACAAAGACCCTACACTGAACACAGCCCCGACACTGAACACAATCCCTACACTGAACACAATCCCTACACTGGACACAGCCCCTACACTGAACACAATCCCTATACTGAACACGGCCCCTACACTGAACATGGCCCCTACACTGGACACAGCCCCTACACTGGACACAGCCCCTACACTGAACACAATCCCTACACTGAACACAGCCCCTACACTGAACACAATCCCTACACTGAACACAATCCCGACACTGGACACGGCCCCTACACTGAACACGGCCCCTACACTGGACACAATCCCTACACTGAACACAATCCCTACACTGAACACAATCCCTACACTGAACACAATCCCTACACTGAACACAATCCCTACACTGAACACAATCCCTACACTGAACACAATCCCTACACTGAACACAATCCCTACACTGAACACAGCCCCCACACTGAACACAATCCCCTACACTGAACACAGACCCTACACTGAACACAATCCCTACACTGAACACAATCCCTACACTGAACACAATCCCTACACTGAACACAATCCCTACACTGAACACAATCCCTACACTGAACACAATCCCCCACACTGAACACAGACCCTACACTGAACAGAGCCCCTACAATGAACACAATCCCCTACACTGAACACAGACCCTACACTGAACACAATCCCTACACTGAACACAATCCCTACACTGAACACAATCCCTACACTGAACACAATCCCTGCACTGAACACAATCCCTACACTGAACACAATCCCTACACTGAACACAATCCCTACACTGAACACAATCCCTACACTGAACACAATCCCTACAATGAACACAGTCCCTACACTGAACACAATCCCTACACTGAACACAATCCCTACACTGAACACAATCCCTACACTGAACACAGACCCTACATTGAACACAATCCCTACACTGAACACAATCCCTACACTGAACACAATCCCTACACTGAACACAATCCCTACACTGAACACAGTCCCTACACTGAACACAGTCCCTACACTGAACACAATCCCTACACTGAACACAGATCCTACACTGAACACAGTCCCTACACTGAACACAATCCCTACACTGAACACAATCCCTACACTGAACACAGTCCCTACACTGAACACAATCCCTACACTGAACACAATCCCTACACTGGACACGGCCCCTACACTGGACACAGTCCCTACACTGAACACAGCCCCTACACTGAACACAATCCCTACACTGAACACAATCCCTACACTGAACACAGTCCCTACACTGAACACAATCCCTACACTGAACACAATCCCTACACTGAACACAGACCCTACACTGAACACAGTCCCAACACTGAACACAATTCCTACACTGAACACAATCCCTACACTGAACACAGACCTTACACTGAACACAGTCCCTACACTGAACACAGTCCCAACACTGAACACAATCCCTACACTGACCACAATCCCTACACTGAACACAGACCCAGCACTGAACACAGTCCCTACACTGAACACAATCCCTACACTGAACACAATCCCTACACTGAACACAGTCCCTACACTGAACACAATCCCTACACTGAACACAATCCCCTACACTGGACACAATCCCTACACTGAACACAATCCCTACACTGAACACAATCCCTACACTGAACACAGTCCCTACACTGAACACAATCCCTACACTGAACACAATCCCGACACTGAACACAGACCCGACACTGAACACAGTCCCTACACTGAACACAATCCCTACACTGAACACAATCCCTACACTGAACACAGACCCTACACTGAACACAGTCCCTACACTGAACACAATCCCTACACTGAAAACAGTCCCTACACTGAACACAATCCCTACACTGAACACAGTCCCTACACTGAACACAATCCCTACACTGAACACAATCCCTACACTGAACACAGACCCTACACTGAACACAGACCCTACACTGAACACAGTCCCTACACTGAACACAATCCCTACACTGAACACAATCTCTACACTGAACACAATCCCTACACTGAACACAGTCACTACACTGAACACAATCCCTACACTGAACACAATCCCCTACACTGGACACAATCCCTACACTGAACACAATCCCTACACTGAACACAATCCCTACACTGAACACAATCCCTACACTGAACACAGTCCCTACACTGAACACAATCCCTACACTGAACACAACCCCTACACTGAACACAATCCCTACACTGAACACAGACCCTACACTGAACACAGTCCCTACACTGAACACAATCCCTACACTGAACACAATCCCTACACTGAACACAGACCCTACACTAAACACAGTCCCTACAATGAACACAATCCCTGCACTGAACACAATCCCTACACTGAACACAGACCCTACACTGAACACAGTCCCTACACTGAACACAATCCCTCCACTGAACACAGTCCCTACACTGAACACAGACCCTACACTGAACACAGTCCCTACACTGAACACAATCCCTACACTGAACACAATCCCTACACTGAACACAGACCCTACACTGAACACAGTCCCTACACTGAACACAATCCCTACACTGAACACAATCCCTACACTGAACACAATCCCTACACTGAACACAATCCCTACACTGAACACAATCCCTACACTGAACACAGTCCCTACACTGAACACAATCCCTACACTGAACACAATCCCCTACACTGAACACAATCCCTACACTGAACACAGTCCCTACACTGAACACAATCCCTACACTGAACACAATCCCCTACACTGGACACAATCCCTACACTGAACACAATCCCTACACTGAACACAATTCCTACACTGAACACAGTCCCTACACTGAACACAATCCCTACACTGAACACAACCCCTACACTGGACACAATCCCTACACTGAACACAATCCCTACACTGAACACAATCCCCACTGAACACAATCCCTACACTGAACACAATCCCTACACTGAACACAACCCCTACACTGGACACAATCCCCTACACTGGACACAATCCCCTGCACTGAACACAATCCGTACACTGAACACAATCCCGACACTGAACACAGTCCCTACACAGAACACAATCCCTACACTGAACACAATCCCTACACTGAACACAATCCCTACACTGGACACAATCCCCTACACTGAACACAATCCCTACACTGAACACAATCCCTACACTGAACACAATCCCCTACACTGAACACAATCCCTACACTGAACACAATCCCCTACACTGAACACGATCCCTACACTGTACACTATCCCGACACTGAACACAATCCCGACACTGAACACAATCCCTACACTGAACACAATCCCCTACACTGAACAAAATCCCCTACACTGAACACAATCCCTACACTGAACACAATCCCTACACTGAACACAATCCCTACACTGAACACAGTCCCTACACTGAACACAATCCCTACACTGAACACAGTCCCTACACTGAACACAATCCCTACACTGAACACAATCCCTACACTGAACACAATCTCTACACTGAACACAATCCCTACACTGAACACAGTCCCTACACTGAACACAGTCCCTACACTGAACACAATCCCCTACACTGGACACAATCCCTACACTGAACACAATCCCTACACTGAACACAATTCCTACACTGAACACAGTCCCTACACTGAACACAATCCCTACACTGAACACAACCCCTACACTGGACACAATCCCTACACTGAACACAATCCCTACACTGAACACAATCCCCACTGAACACAATCCCTACACTGAACACAATCCCTACACTGAACACAACCCCTACACTGGACACAATCCCCTACACTGGACACAATCCCCTGCACTGAACACAATCCGTACACTGAACACAATCCCGACAGTGAACACAGTCCCTACACAGAACACAATCCCTACACTGAACACAATCCCTACACTGAACACAATCCCTACACTGGACACAATCCCTACACTGGACACAATCCCTACACTGAACACAATCCCTACACTGAACACAATCCCTACACTGAACACAATCCCCTACACTGAACACAATCCCCTACACTGAACACAATCCCTACACTGAACACAATCCCTTCACTGAACACAATCCCTACACTGAACACAATCCCTACACTGGACACAGCCCCTACACTGGACACAATCCCCTACACTGGACACAATCCCCTACACTGAACACAATCCCTACACTGAACACAATCCCTACACTGAACACAATCCCCTACACTGAACACAATCCCTACACTGAACTCAATCCCCTACACTGAACACAATCCCTACACTGAACACAATCCCTACACTGAACACAATCCCTACACTGAACACAATCCCGTACACTGAACACAATCCCTACACTGAGCACAATCCCTACACTGAGCACAATCCCTACACTGAACACAATCCCTACACTGAACACAATCCCTACACTGAACACAGTCCCTACACTGAACACAATCCCTGCACTGAACACAGTCCCTACACTGAACACAGACCCTACACTGAACACAATCCCTACACTGAACACAATCCCTACACTGAACACAATCCCCTACACTGAACACAATCCCTACACTGAACACAATCCCTACACTGAACACAATCCCTACACTGAACACAATCCCTACACTGAACACAATCCCTACACTGAACACAATCCCTACACTGAATACAATCTCTACACTGAACACAGTCCCTACACTGAACACAATCTCTACACTGAACACAATCCCTACACTGAACACAGCCCCTACACTGAACACAATCCCTGCACTGAACACAATCCCTACACTGAACACAATCCCTACACTGAACACAGCCCCTACACTGAACACAGCCCCTACACTGAACACAGCCCCTACACTGAACACAATCCCTACACTGAACACAATCCCCACTGACGTAATAAAGACTCACTACGCACTTGATTGTACATAAAGCAAGGCTTTAATCGACTTGTAACAAAACATGGAGGTCTAGTTAGTAGTCACTAGCTTCCTGTTTCTAGATTGTCTCTGGTCAAGCTGGGCCCACGCCCTAGTATTTATACTCCTCGGGTGGCACCCTCAGCTGGCCGTTCAGTAGTAGTTCCTTTTAGAAGTTGCTATTTATGACATTCTTCCTCCCTAAAAGGTTTGGAAGGTCAGTCTTCCTTTAACGGACTAGGCGGACCAAAAATAGCTGTAGTCGTTTAGCTTTCTGATTGTTGTGGTGTATGTAACCTGTTCCACCTTAAGAGAACTACCTTAAGAGATGTACTACTTTCTCTTGGCTGCTGTATACTGTAATACCGGTGGTGACCACACTGGTATATAAGTTGTGTAGGGATTTGCTGGGCAGTGCAGCCCTGACCTCCGAATAGTAAAGACCTGTTAAAGTTATTCTTGTGGTCTGTGTCCAGTGATTTATAATAAGCATAACTGGGACACACAGACTTAACAGTGGCGACGAGTCCGATCTTACCCTGCGGCAGTTTTACATCCAAGGCAGCTTCATCCTCAGAACGGGCGTCGAGAAGAGGCATCCGGCCTCATCATCCTGCTGAGCACCATCGCACGGGAGGCATCGAGAACCCGGGTTAAAAAGAAAAATTCTGACCACGAAGCCCTCCATCAGCGACAGGCAGTGATCATCCCTTCTACCACGGTGGTGGGTAAGCCGATCAGCGACACGAGCAGAAAGTCGGCCGCGTTGACTGTGGAGTGGGGGAGGGAAAACGGAGGAAAAAGGGCGGCGAACTCGACCACGGCCGGTGAAAAGGGCTGGGCTGCAATCGAGGCCGAGAGGCGCAGCGACTGGGGCAGCTTAAGGCACGAGAGCCGCGGAGAACTCAAACGCAGCCGGTGTAAAGGACCGGGCTGCATGCGGGGCTGAGAGGCGCAACAGCAGGGGAAGCGTGAATGCCCACGGGAACCGCGGAGGAGTAAAAGCAGCGTCGGGGAATTGAGAACCGCTGGGGAGGCGAGAACGGCAGCAGCATGGCAATCGCCATTGCAGCCAGCGGGGGAAGAAGGCAAACGCGGGAATCCGCCATTGTAGTCGGCGGGGGAAGAAGACGAGCGCGGGAAAAACCGCCAAGCACGGGAAGCCGCCATTTTAGTAGGTGGGGGAAGCAGACAAGCGCGGGAAGCCGCCATTTTGAGAAAAAGAAAAATTTAAAAACTTGCAAGGATGCCTAAACATGGGAACATTAATACCTTTGATAGCGATATCGAAGATTGGACCACGTATGTAGAACGCATGGAAGTTTATTGTAAAGCAAATAAGGTACCAGATGATGAGAAAGCACTAACCTTATTAAGCTCAATGGGTGCGAAGACATATGGGCTATTGAAGCACCTTCTGTCACCAGATAAACCGGCGGATCAGACTTTCGCGAATATTGTTACTGTCCTGAAAAATCATTTAAACCCCACGCTGCTGATGATAGCGGAACGATTTAAATTTTACAGAAGAACGCAGCTGAAAGACGAAAGCAACGCTGAATTTTTAATTGAACTGCGTAAGCTATCAAAGTACTATCAGTTTGCAACAGGACTAGCAGATGCGCTGAGAGATAATTTTGTGTGTGGATTGTTAAAAGAAGGAACACAAAAGCGACTGCTTGAGGAGAATGATCTTACGCTTGATAAAGCTGTCACTATTGCAGCATCGCACGAAGCCGCAGCGAGAGGCACTGCGGAAATGCAGCTACGGTCACCGAAACTCAGCACCAATCAAATGGTCTTGGGTACAGTAAAATGTTATCGTTGTGGAAAGACAACGCACGATCAGAACCAGTGCTGGTTCAAAAATCAGGAATGCAGAAAATGTGGCAGGCTTGGTCACATAGCTAAAGTATGCCGGTCAGGAAAGAAGACCAGCAACAAAAAGTCCCCGCAGGAAAAGTACAGAAAGGTACACAAGGTGACAGAGAACAGTTCGAACGAACAGAAGTCAAATTCAGACTCCAGCAGTAATGAACTGGGTAGTCTAAGAGTACACAATGTTGATAATGAAGCAGACCTCCAAACAATCTGGGTCACACTTCAGATAGCAGGAGTCCAAGTGAAGATGGAATTGGACACTGGATCGGCATTGACGGTCATGAATAAGCAAGATTACAAAAGGTTATTCCCACATATTCCCCTACGGGATACGGAGATTGTATTGAAAACATACACGGGGCAAAGAGTATACCCCATCAGGAAGATAGAGGTAAAGGTGGTCCACAAGGGCAAAGAAAGCCGAGGAATGGACTTATATGTGCTACCTGAGGGTGGTCCACCACTACTGGGACGGGAGTGGATTAGGAAAATAAATATGGACTGGCATTCCTTAAAAGCACTAACGGTAGATTCCGGTAAAAAAGATGTCAAACCTAAACGATTGTCCAGAATATTGGACGATGCTAAAGAGGTGTTCCAACAGGGACTGGTAACACTGAGAGGAATTACGGCAAACATCAAGGTTGAAGAACATGCAAACCCGAAATTTTTCAAAGCCAGACCGGTACCTTATGCGATACGACCTGCTGTGGAAGCTGAGCTGGAAGGGCTAGAATGTTCAGGAGTACTGTCTAAGGTAGACTGGAGTGAGTGCGCCACGCCCATTGTCCCCGTCATGAAGCGTTCATCGAGCAACAAGCCGGGGAAACCGGGGAAGGTTCGCATCTGTGGAGATTTCAAGATCACTGTTAATCTGGTGCTTCACACGGTGCAGTATCCGCTTCCGCGGATTGAGGATATCTTCGCTTCGTTGTCTGGCGGGAAACACTTCACCAAGATAGACCTGGCGCAGGCGTACTTACAGATGGAAGTTGAGGAAGAGTCACGCCAGTATCTCACGATCAACACGCATAGAGGCTTGTACCGGTATAATAGACTGGTTTTTGGAGTGGCATCGGCTCCAGCAATTTGGCAGAGGGCCATGGAGCAGGTATTACAGGGAATTCCAGGCACACAATGTTACCTGGACGATATTCTGATTACAGGAGATGATGACGAGGAACACCTTGCAAATTTGGAACTGGTGCTCACCAGATTGAAAGAATATGGACTTCGAGTTAATCGCCAGAAATGTGAGTTCTTTCAGAAGCGGATCTCGTACTGTGGTCATGTCATTGACCAGGAGGGACTTCATAAGTCTCCTGACAAGATCGAAGCTGTTGTGAACGCTCCCGCTCCGGATAATGTATCCCAGTTGAGATCGTTCCTAGGGTTGATTAACTATTACCATAAGTTTCTGCCAAATTTATCCACGGTGCTGCACCCGCTGAATGCTCTTTTGCAGAAGGGAGTACCATGGAAGTGGAGCGAGGACTGTAAGAGGGCCTTTCGCAAAAGCAAGGCATTGATCACCTCAGAGGAAGTGTTGGCTCACTTCAACCCAACGCTGCCTATTCGTTTGGCTTGTGATGCTTCTCCATATGGTATTGGGGCAGTACTCTCACACAAGTTGCCAAATGGCCTGGAGAGGCCAGTTGCGTTCGCATCCAGATCATTGACCTCCGCTGAGCGCAACTATGCTCAGATAGATAGGGAGGCTCTCAGCCTTGTGTGGGGAGTAAAGAAGTTTAATCATTACCTGCAGGGCCAAAAGTTTACACTTCTGACAGACCACCAGCCGTTGGTATCCATTTTTAACCCTAAGAAGGGTGTTTCAGTGATGACAGCACAGAGACTCCAGAGATGGTCCCTTTTCCTAGGGGCACATCAATATCAGATCGAATTCAAAGGTACAAAGCAGCATGGTAATGCTGATGGGCTGTCGCGCCTGCCACTGCCTACAGAGGAGGAGGCACCAACGGTTGACCCTGTTGAGTTATTTCACTCGACCATCATCGAATGTTTACCAGTCACCAATGCAAGTATTGAAAGAGAAACCAGGAATGACCCGACACTGTCCCGGGTCTACGAAGTGACAGTGAAGGGATGGCCAGCACATGGTGATCCACTGTTACCAGCATTCTCAGCAAGACGAGAACAGCTGTCCGTCTGTCAAGGAACATTGATGTATGGAACAAGGGTGATTATTCCTCCTAAGTTAAGAGAGAGAGTTCTAAAGGAACTGCATGATGGTCATCTGGGGGGAGTCAAGATGAAAAGCCTTGCTAGGGCTTATGTGTGGTGGCCGGGTATCGACCAACAGATAGAGGATCTGACGAAAAGCTGCTCAGGGTGCCAAAAAGTGCAAAATGCACCTCCGATTGCACTGCTGCATCCATGGGAATGGCCTTCAACCCCATGGCAACGTGTACATATTGACTTTGCTGGTCCATTCATGGACTCCATGTTTTTAATTGCGGTGGACGCACATTCTAAATGGCCAGAAGTGATTAAGATGACTACCACTACCTCGGAAAAGACAATCGCGGTGCTAAGAACGATATTTGCAAGAAATGGATTGCCAGAACAAATATGTTCAGACAACGGACCGCAGTTCATGTCAGAAGAATTCCAGAAATTCATGAAGAAGAATGGGGTGAAACATTATACCTCTGCCCCATATTATCCGGCTACAAACGGGTTGGCCGAGAGATTTGTACAAATGTTCAAAAAAGCAATAAAGGCCATGAGCGAAGATCAGATTCCACTACAACACAAGGTGGACAAATTCCTTCTGGCATATCGAAACGCCACTCATGCAGTGACAAACCAAAGTCCTGCCATGATGTTCTATAACAGGAGGTTGCGGTACAGGTTGGACTTGTTAAAACCAAATGTGCGGAGGGAAGTTGAAAACAAACAGTTCCAGCATATAAATAACAAGACCACTCGGAGTTTCGAAATAGGACAACCAGTATTAGCCCGGGACTATAAAAACGAGAAATGGCAATCTGGAACAATTCGGGCCAGACAAGGACCCCTGATGAACATGGTAGATATTGGTGAAAATGAAATACGGCGTCATGCTGACCAACTGGTAGAATCGAGAACAAGGGTCGAACCCATGGTTACGGCAGAGACAACCGTGGAAGAAGTTAGTGAACCTGAAGCATCTACCTCAGAAGTGAATGTACCTGATGATGTCCAATCCATAAGAGATCAACTAGATGAGTCACCCCAGCAACGAGAATCAGAGACCCCTGAAAGGCGTTATCCAACTCGAATCAGGAGGCCTCCTCAGAGACTGAACCTTTGAACTGTCTTGCATGAAGTTGTATATATATATGTTATTATGTTATGTTAAATGGGGATATAACTGTTAAGCTAAAAAGGGAGGATTGTGGTGTATGTAACCTGTTCCACCTTAAGAGAACTACCTTAAGAGATGTACTACTTTCTCTTGGCTGCTGTATACTGTAATACCGGTGGTGACCACACCGGTATATAAGTGTTGTGTAGGGATTTGCTGGGCAGTTCAGCCCTGACCTCCGAATAGTAAAGACCTGTTAAAGTTATTCTTGTGGTCTGTGTCCAGTGATTTATAATAAGCATAACTGGGACACACAGACTTAACAATTGTGACCGGAAGGCACGTCTCCCCGGACGGTGTCCTGGTCCCTGGGTCACCTGGCCCATACCAGTAAGTTGGTAGTGTTAAATCAGTGTGCCTTTAGGTATGGTGTCCTTCAATAAATAGACAGAGACTGCAGAGGAACAATCAACAGGTGTTTACTGGATGAGGGTTACTCTAAAACTAATACAGACCCCTACTCAGGGTTTATATACAGGTGTGGTCACTGCCGGTTCTACAGTATACAGGAGCTGTAAAAAGTAGTTCTCCCCTTAAAGGTACATACACTACAATTCCTCCCCTTTTAGATTAACAGTACCATAACATTAATTTTACAATTAACACTTTTAACATGCAAGATTAACTGAAAATAGTCCATTTATAAATTCAGCCTTTGGGGCGGCTTCCTGATCCTTTCTGGATAGCGCCTTTCCTGAGTGTCTTGCTCTTGGTGCGGAGGCGATTCTGGCCCCCTGTCGTCGGTTGGTTCATCAGCTTCCGATGCTACTGTTTCTGGGGTAGATGCTACCTGTATGTCGGGTTCATCACCAGGTACGCGAGACCTGGGGTTGACTCGTTCCTGTGACTCTAGGATCTGGTCGACATGGCGTCTCACAATGTTCTCCCCAACATCCACTGTGTACATTAGTGGCCCCTGCCGTGTGCATATTGTTCCTGGTTGACATTTCTCTGTTCGGTAGTCGCGGGCCAAGACTGGTTGCTCTACATTGAAGCTCCTTGTCGGCTTCTCATTGATGTGCTGGAATTGCTTATTCTCAACATATCTTCGCACATTTGGTCTGAGCAAATCCAGACGAGATCTCAACCTTCGGTTAAAGAACATCATGGCCGGGGTCTGATTCGTGACTGCATGTGTCGCATTTCTGTAGGCTAACAGGAAATTGTCCACCTTATGCTACAGTGGAATGTCGTCATCGCACATGGCCCTTACTGCCTTTTTAAAGGTTTGTACGAACCTCTCAGCCAGTCCATTTGTGGCTGGATGATACAGGGCGGATGTGTAATGCCTTACCCCATTCCTTTTCATAAATTTCCGAAATTCTTCGGACACAAACTGTGGTCCGTTATCAGAGCAAATCTGCTCTGGCAAGCCGTTCCTGGCAAATATGGTCCGTAGGACTGCAATCATTTTCTCCGTGGTGGTGGAGGACATTTTGATCACCTCAGGCCACTTCGAGTGCGCATCCACGGCTATCAAAAACATTGAGTCCATGAATGGACCAGCAAAATCAATATGCACCCGTTGCCATGGAGAGGAGAGCCACTCCCATGGGTGTAGAGGGGCATGTGGTGGTGCATTTTGGACCTTCTGGCATCCTGAGCAGCTCTTTGTCAGGTCCTCGATTTGCTGATCGACCCCCGGCCACCACACATAAGTCCAAGCAAGGCTTTTCATTGTTACCCCTCCCAGATGGCCTTCGTGAAGCTCATTGAGCACTCTCTCCCTTAACTTGGGTGGAATTACCAGTCGGGATCCACACATCAAGGTCCCCTGGCATACTGACAGCTGCTCTCTTCTGGATGAGAATGCTGGCAACAGTGAGTCGCCATGTGTTGGTCATCCCTTCACCGTCAAATCATATACCCGAGACAGTGTTGGGTCATTTCAGGTCTCCTTCTCTATATCCGCGTTAGTTACTGGCAAGTGTTTAATTATAGTCGAATAAATATTTCGACAGGGTCCACTGCTGGTGCTTCCTCTGCAGTAGGCAGTGGCAGGCGTGATAGCCCATCAGTGTTTCCATGCTGTTTCGTGCCCTTATACTCGATTTCATATTGGTGCGCCCCTAGAAAAGGGACCATCTTTGTAGCCGTTGCGCAGTCATCACCGGAACGCCCTTCTTTGGATTAAAGATGGAGACAAGTGGTTGGTGGTCGGTCAGCAAGGTGAACTCCTGCCCGTGCAGATAGTGGTTGAACTTTTTCACTCCCCACACTAGGCTGAGGGCCTCCCTGTCAATCTGGGCGTAGTTACGCTTGGCTGAGGTTAGTGACCGAGACGCAAAGGCTACTGGCCTCTCCGAGCCGTCCGGGAATTTGTGCGGCAGCACCGCTCCAATGCCATAGGGTGATGCATCACACGCCAACCGAATTGGTAATGCTGGGTTGAAATGAGCCAACACCTCTTTTGATGTGATCAATTCTTTGCACTTCTGGAAAGCTCGTTTACATTCGTCATTCCACTTCCATGGTACCCCCGTTTGCAGTAGGGTGTTCAGTGGGTGTAGACAAATTTGGCAAGAACTTATGGTAGTAGTTCACCAGCCCGAGGAACGACCTCAGTTGTGACACATTTTCCGGCGCTGGAGCCTTGACTACTGCCTCAATCTTTTCAGGGGACTTATGTAACCCCTCTTCATCAATAACGTGGCCACAATACGAGATCTGCTTCTGGAAAAACTCGCATTTGTGGCGATTAGCTCGGAGTCCATATTTCTTCAATCTAGTGAGCACCTGCTCCAGGTTGGCGAGGTGATCACTGTCATTTTCGCCCGTGACCAGGATGTCGTCCAAATAACAATGGGTCCCTGGAATCCCTCGCAAGACTTGATCCATTGCCCTTTGCCAAATAGCCAGAGCTGATGTTACCCCGAACACCAGCCGGTTGTATTGGTAGAGACCTTTATGAGTGTTGATCGTGAGTTACTGTTTCGAGGCTTCTTCTACCTCCATTTGCAGGTACGCCTGGGCCAGATCAATCTTAGTGAAGCATTTCCCTGCAGATAGCGAGGCGAAAATATCTTCAATCTGCGGAAGTGGATATTGTACAGTGTCAAGGACTGGGTTCACTGTCACCTTAAAGTCCCCACAGATGCGAACCTTCTTTGGTTCCCCAGGCGTATTACTCAACGACCACTTCATTACAGGAACGATGGGTGTAGCCCACTCGCTCCAGTCCACTTTGGACAGTACTCCTGAACGTTCCAAACCTTCCAGCTCTGCTTCGATGGCTGGGCGGATCGCATAAGGCACCGGTCTGGCCTTAAAAAACTTTGGGCTTGCGTTTTCCTCTATTTTGATCGTCGCTGCTATGCCTTTTAGTGTTCCGAGTCCCTCCTCGAACACTTCTTGTGCGTCAGTTAGCATATTTGACAGTCGTCCAGGTGTGACGTCGTTATCCTTTTTGGCATCTAGAGTCAGTGCTTGTATGGAATGCCAATCTAACTGTATCTTCCGGATCCATTCACGTCCTAGTAGTGGTGGTCCTCCATCTGGCAATACATATAGGTCCATTTTTGGTGTTTCCTTGCCGTTATATATAACGTTCACCCTTATTTTTCTTTTGGGGTAGACTTTTTGCCCTGTGTATGTCTTCAAGACAATCTCTGTATCTCTCAAGGGTATATGTGAGAATAGCCGCTTGTAGTCCCTTCGGTTTATGACTGTTAGGGCTGATCCTGTGTCCAATTCCATTTTCACTTGGACTCCGGCTATCTTGAGCATGACCCAGATAGTTTGGTGATCCTCCATTTTGATCACATTATGTAGCTTCAGACAACCCAGCCCCTTGCTTCCGGAGTCTGTATCACTTTTCTGTTCGTCTGAACTACTCTCCGTCACCTTATGTACCTTCTTGTACTTCTCCTGTGGAGATTTCTTACTGCTGGTTTTCTTTCCCGACCTGCAGACTCCTGCTATGTGTCCTACTTTTCCACACTGTCTGCACACTTTGTCCTTGAACCAGCAACCATTATGGTCGTGTGTGTTTCTGCCGCAGCGATAGCACTTCCCTGTTCCGTATGACATTTCATTTGTGCCATATTCTTGCGGTCTCCGTTGTATCTCTGCAGCACCCTGTGCGGCTGCTTCGTGTGATACTGCCATACTGAAAGCCTTGTCCAGCGTAAGATCCTTTTCTGATAGAAGCCGTTTCTGGGTTCCTTCACTTTGAAGCCCACACACAAACTTGTCCTTTAAAGTATCTGCTAGTCCCGTCCCAAACTGGCAGTGTTTCGACAGCTTGCGCAGTTCCATTAAATACTCAGCATTACTTTCATCTTTATGCTGGTTCCTTTGGTGAAACTTAAATCTTTCTGCTATCAGCAGCGGTGTGGGGCTTAAGTGGTCCTGTAGGATTGCCACTATGTTTTCAAAACCCTTTTCTACTGGCTTCTCTGGGGTTACTAGGTTCCGTAGTAAGCCATACGTTTTTGCACCCATTGAATTCAACAATACCAGCGCTTTCTTATCATCTGGCACTTCATTCGCCTTGCAGTACACCTCTATGCGTTCGACATATGTCGCCCAATCTTTGACTTCATCGTCGAACGCTGTGACACTGCCACTCTTCGGCATCCCTGGGTGTCGTTAGACTGGCTCAAATATGGCATCTCCCACGCCCTCCCTTCTTCTCCGCTGTGGCTCAAAATGGCGTCTCCCGCGCTTTCCTTTCTTCCCGCGTTCTCCCTTCTTCTCCGCTGCGGCTAAAAAAAATGGCGTCTCCCGCGCTCTCCCTTCTTCTCTGCTGCGGTCAGATGGCGTCTCCCATGCTTTCCTTTCTTCCCACGCTCTCCCTTCTTCTCCACGGACGCTGCTCGGCCCTTGAACACTGGCTGCGCTCTGCGCGTTTTCATGCGCGCCTCTCTCGTTGACACCACTCGGTCCTGAACCCCGGCTGCGCCCTGTGCGCTTTACCCTCTCTTTTCTTTCGTCGACGCCACTCGGTCTTCAACCCCGGCTGCGCCCTGTACGCTTTACCCTCTCTCTTACTGCGTCGACGCTGCTCGGCCTTTTTCTGTGCCGTCGGTCGGCTCCAGCCTCCGCTGTCTGGGAAGGGTCTGCACCGTACCTGTTGCCAGCCCGTTGCGCTGGATTGTCGTGACTGGAGAACCAAGCCCAGCTCTCAACAGCCTCCTCTGCGATGTTCAAGTCTTCTCTGGATGGTCGACGCCCGCACTTCTGGACTCGGCCTTCTTCTTGCACTGTTCTCCAGGAGTGAATCCCTGGGAGGTGATGCAGAGTTGCAGGTAGGTTCGAATCGACTCGTCGCCAATGTTAAATCCGTGTATCTTTAGGTATGGTGTCCTTCAATAAATAGACAGAGACGGCAGAGGAACAATCAACAGGTGTTTACTGGATGAGGGTTACTCTAAAACTAACAGTACAGATCCCTACTCAGGGTTTATATACAGGTGTGGTCACTGCCGGTACTACAGTATACAGGAGCTGTAAAAAGTAGTTCTCCCCTTAAAGGTACATACACTACAGGTAGAGTCCGCGTCGTCTTGCTCATCCTGTGGAGGCCTGGGAATATCATGACTCCGGGTGTGGGTCCCCACAGGCGCAGAGCTGGCCTCATCCTGGGTCGTAGCCAGAGATTGTCCGGCGTCCTGATTTCGGGTGGCCATCCTACGGGGAGCGTTCGGCTCCCTGAGTTGATCCGGTGGCACTGCCGGCAGATCCCTCGATGTCCCAGGTAGGGTGTCATCTTCATAGGGTTGCGGAGTGCTGACATCATCATCATCATGGGATCCGACATCATTCGGGCCCATGTGACCGGTTGGGCAGGGAGCCAGATCTCTGAGTGAGACAGTGGACTCCCGGCCATTGGGGTACCGCGCGTGCGCATATGTGGGGTTTACCTCCGTTAACTCCACCTCGTCAACGAGAGGGTCATTCTTGGCAGACCGGACGAACCTCCGGAGTAGCACAGGGCCTGGAGCCACCAACCATGAGGGTAGAGATGTCCCATGTGTAGAGCGACGCCGGAACTTGAAGTGTGACATTAGTGGATGTGGAGAGAAGAGACCTGATAGAGTGTAACACGTCGGGGAGCACAGTTTCCCACTGCTGGTCTGGTAGGTTGCGTGACCTCAGTGCCAGACGGACAGCGTTCCAGATGATGGCATTGTATCGTTCAACCTGTCCATTGCTGATTGGGTGATATGGTGTCGTCTTACTCGAGGCGATTCCCCGTTGGGAGAGATAACTTTTAAGTTCACTCGACATAAAGAGGGACCCCGATCCGTGTGGATAAAATTGGCCGTCCCGCAAAGGGAAAGACCTGATCGAGGCATTTAATTACCGTAGAGGTAAGCATATTAGGACAGGGGAAGGCAAAGGGAAAGCGTGAATACTCGTCTACCATCGTAAGTAGGTAGGTGTTCCGCGTCGATGAAGGCAATGGCCCTTTAAAGTCTATGCTGAGCCTCTGCATAGGCTGCATTGCATGTATGAGTAAGTCATCTGATGGGCGGAAGAATTGTGGTTTCAATTCTGCACAAATCCTACAGGAGGAGCATGTTTTCTTTACATCCTCCGTTGAGAATGGTAGATTTTTGGAGCGCACAAAGTGCAACATACGGGTAACGCCAGGATGGCATAAGTCCATATGCAGATCCGCCAGAGTCGACGTTGACATTGAAGAGCAAAATGCCCGTGTGAAGGTATCTGGGGCCACATTCTGTTTGCCGGGTCGGTAACGGATAGTATATCCAAAGGCGGCCAGCTCCATCCTCCAGAGTTGAATTTTATTATTTTTGATTTTCGTGCGTTTCCGATTATCCAACATGAAGGCCATGAAGCGCTGGTCAGTTATGAGTGTGAAATGATGCCGAGCAAGAAAATGACTCCATTGGCGTACAGCCTCGATGATGGCTGTAGCCTCCTTCTCGACGGGGGGGTGTAATGGAGCTCGCTACCCTGTAAGGTTCTGGATAGGAATGCCACGGGCCGACCACCTTGATTCAAGGTAGCTGAGATCGCCACCTCCGATGCATCGCATTCGACCACAAGAGGAAGGTTTTCGTCAATGGAGCGAAGCGTGGCTTTCTCCAGCTGTCGCTTGAGGAGGTTGAAGGCAGAAATAGCCGTTGCTTCTAATGGAAAAGACTTCGCATGAAGCAGGGGCTGTATTTTATCGGAGAAGTGAGGTATCCACTTTGCGTAATAAGCAAACATGCCAAGTGCCCGACGAAGAGAGCCGAGATTTGTAGGGGGAGGGAGCTCCTGAAGTGGATGAACTTGCTCTGGGTCCGGTTTAATAACACCGTTGCCCACCCAGTAGCTGAGAATGTTCACTGATGGCACCAATTTCACCGATTTGGATTCGTTTAATGTTAAGTGGCGACAACAGAGAACGCCAAAAAATCTCTGAAGATTGGCGACATGCTCCTTTTGATCATGGCCAGCAATAGTGATATTGTCTAAATATGGAAAGGTATCCGTCAAGTTCTCTTGCCGGACTAGGCCATCCATTGCCCGTTGGAAGATGGCCACCCCATTGGTGACCCCAAATGGAAGGCGACAAAACTGATAAAGCCGACCATTGGCCTCAAAGGCCGTATACTATTTGTCAGAGTCTTTCAGCGGTACCTGATGGTACGCGCTCTTTAAATCGAAGGTTGAAAATACCTTGTATTTGGCAAGGTTGTTGACCATGTCATCTATGCGTGGTAGCGGGTAGGCATCCAGATCGGTATATTGATTAATAGTCTGTGAATAATCAATACACAGACATTTCTTATGTTGTTTTAAAGGGTTTTTCACAATGATGACTTGAGCCCACCAGGGGGATGAACACGGCTCGACAATACCGTCAGCTGAAAGGTGAGAGATTTCTGCCTCGATAAATGCTCGGTCGTCTTGGCTAAAGCGCCGCGATTTGGTGGCTATGGGTTTACAGCGGGGGGAGAGATTGGCAAACAGGGAGGGCTCACCGAGTAAGGCTGCCGAGAGTGCACAAAACGGCACCTTAGAAATGGTAAGCTCCGGCTTTGACCCTCCAAACTCAAAACTTCTTGCAATCTAGTATACTGTATTCGCTGCTCACGATGCGGTCTCCTCTACATTGAGGAGACCAAACGCAGATTGGGTGACCGCTTTGCGGAACACCTCCGTTCAGTCCGTAAGGGTGACCCCGAGCTTCCGGTCGCCTGTCACGTTAATTCACCGCCCCTCT
Organism: Somniosus microcephalus; assembly: GCF_052327205.1. NCBI lineage: Eukaryota > Metazoa > Chordata > Chondrichthyes > Squaliformes > Somniosidae > Somniosus > Somniosus microcephalus. The sequence continues at coordinate 69,324,573 of NW_028225179.1, read as the reverse complement.
CCCACTCGGACCTCACCGTCCTTGGCCTCTTGTATTGTTCCACGGAAGCTCAACGTAAACTCGAGGAACAGCAACTCATCTTCCGATTAGGCACTTTGCAGCCTTCCGGACTCAATATCGAGTTCAACAATTTCAGATCATAACCTCGGCCCCATTACTTTTTTACTTGTAATTTTTTCCACCCCTTTGTTTTGGGTCCTCCTTTCCCACCCCCCCCCCTCCTTTCCTTTTGTTTCTCTCTCTCACCTGGCAGCTGTCTCTTATCCTGCCAGTACACTTCACACCTAATCTCAGCTGCCTTTTGTCTCCACGGGCCTATTACCATCTCATCTGGCTTCGAATACCTTTTATTGTCTCTTTTGTTCGATCGCAGCCTTGCCTTCGATCTATTTTATTTTCTTTCCAGTTTTGAAGAAGGGTTTCGACCCGAAACGTCAACTCAAATTTCTCTCCACGGATGTTGCCTGACCTGCTGAGTTTTTCCAGCATTTTCTGTTGTTATTTCAAAAGTGAGTCTTTTGTGCTGCTTCTGGAAGTCCTGTCCCAGAAGCACATCGCTACATAAGTTTTCGAGTACTCCGAGCCGGGTGGAGGGATACGTGCGACCATTGAGGATGAGGTTGACAAGATAGAAGCCAGAAGAATTGGTGGTCAGAGTCGTCAGAGCCATTGCAATCTCCCTGTCCGAGCGATAAATGCGCAGTTTTAACCTGCTGACAGCCCGCTTACTAATGAAGCTGTCAGAGCTGCAGGAGTCGATTAGCGCGCTTAGAGTGTGCCCATTTACTGAAACGTTCGTGGCTGCATGGGACAAACTTTGGGGAAAAATAGCTGTGATGGGAGGAGGGGTCATTTTTCCTTCGGCAGCTATAGCCTTAGCAGTGGTTCTTGGGGGAGGAGCAGCTCCATAGATAGCAGCTGTGAAGCTAACAGGTGCTCTCGACCAGTATATTTTAGAGGAGCGGCCTTTCTTGTTAGCAGAGGCCCGTGACTGGCATACCTTGCAAAGGGGCCTTTCTTGCTGCAATGATTGCAGGTCGCATTACGAGCCGGGCAAAATTTTCTGTAATGGAACGTACCTCCACAAAAGAAACACTTTCTTCCTGATTGCCAGGATGCTGCTAGGGCGGGGTCATCATTAGCAAAGGCTTCTAGGGTAGGGTCGTCGTCCGTTAGAGTAGAGTCATCATCAGCGGGGACATCCACCCGAGACCTATCGAAAGACTTATTAAGGGTGATAGCCACCGCCCGTGCACATGGTGGGAGATAAGTGTCTGCATTCTTCTTGGCCAAGTCCAGGGAACACGCCTGGTTATAAGCAGCCCATAAATTGAGGGTTTTATTTTCCAGCAGGCGCTGACGTATAAAAGGGGACGCAATCCCATTGATAAAGGAATCGCGGATTAGTTCCTCTTGATACTGTTCAGCTGCAACTGCTTTAAGGTTACAATCTTTGCTGAGCCTGCGAAGTTTCCGGAGGAATTCATCAAGTGATTCCCCAGCATGCTGCCGAGTTGTGGCCAGTAGGTGTCGAGCAAAGATTTCATTCGTGGACTTGACAAATAGCTGCTGTAAAATTTCGATAGCAGCGTCGTAGTCTATACAGTCCTCAATATAATCATACACATGAGGGGATACGTAGTTAATAAGCATTCATAACTTATTAGAGGCACCCGCCCCACATTCTTCAAGAAAGTTGCTAAAGGTACAAAACCAATGCTTCCATACCTTCGCTGCCGCAGGTGCATTCGGGTCCAGGTCAAGACGAGCGAAGGAGTTTTTCCATGATGGATCAATTTCTTGCCCAGGTTCCTTTCAGCGGTTCAAGTTGCAGCTGGTTGTTCCGAATCACCCAAGGTGTGGAGACGATAACAAGTCCATTAAATTGATGTAATAAAGACTCACTACGCACTTGGTTGGACATAAAGCAAGGCTTTAATCGACTTGTAACAAAACATGGAGGTCTAGTTAGTAGTCACTAGCATTCTGTTTCCAGACTGTCTCTGACCAAGCTGGGCCCACGCCCTAGAATTTATACTCCTCGGGCGTTGCCCTCAGCTGGCCGTTCAGTAGTACTTCCTTGTAGAAGTTGCGATTTATGACACCTACACTGAACACGGCCCCTACACTGAATACGGCCTCCACACTGAACACGGTCCCCACACTGAACACGGCCCCTACACTGAACACGGCCCCTACACTGAACACGGCCCCTACACTGAACACGGCCCCTACACTGAACACGGCCCCTACACTGAACACGGCCCCTACACTGAACACGGCCCCTACACTGAACACGGCCCCTACACTGAACACGGCCCCTACACTGAACACGGCCCCTACACTGAACACGGCCCCTACACTGAACACGGCCCCTACACTGAACACGGCCCCTACACTGAACACGGCCCCTACACTGAACACGGCCCCTACACTGAACACGGCCCCTACACTGAACACGGCCCCTACACTGAACACGGCCCCTACACTGAACACGGCCCCGACACTGAACACGGCCCCGACACTGAACACGGCCCCGACACTGAACACGGCCCCGACACTGAACACGGCCCCGACACTGAACACGGCCCCGACACTGAACACGGCCCCGACACTGAACACGGCCCCGACACTGAACACAGTCCCGACACTGAACACAGTCCCAACACTGAACACAGTCCCTACACTGAACACAGTCCCTACACTGAACACAGTCCCTACACTGAACACATCCCCGACACTGAACACAGCCCCGACACTGAACACAGTCCCTACACTGAACACAGTCCCTACACTGAACACAGTCCCTACACTGAACACAGTCCCTACACTGAACACAGTCCCTACACTGAACACATCCCCGACACTGAACACTGCACCAACACTGAACACGGGCCCCTACACTGAACACGGCCCCTACACTGAACACAGTCCCAACACTGAACACAGTCCCAACACTGAACACAGTCCCTACACTGAACACAGTCCCTACACTGAACACATCCCCGACACTGAACACTGCACCAACACTGAACACGGGCCCCTACACTGAACACGGGCCCCTACACTGAACACGGCCCCTACACTGAACACGGCCCCTACACTGAACACGGCCCCTACACTGAACACAGCCCCTACACTGAACACAGCCTCTACACTGAACACAGTCCCGGCACTGAACACAGCCCCTGCACTGAACACAGCCCCTGCACTGAACACAGCCCCTGCACTGAACACAGCCCCTGCACTGAACACAGCCCCTGCACTGAACACAGCCTCTGCACTGAACACAGTCCCTGCACTGAACACAGCCCCTGCACTGAACACAGCCCCTGCACTGAACACAGCCCCTGCACTGAACACAGCCCCTGCACTGAACACAGACCCTACACTGAACACAGCTCCTACACTGAACACAGCCCCTACACTGAACACGGCCCCTACACTGAACACGGCCCCTAACCTGAACACGGCCCCTACACTGAACACGGCCCATACACTGAACACGGCCCATACACTGAACACGGCCCCTACACTGAACACGGCCCCTACACTGAACACGGCCCCTACACTGAACACGGCCCCTACACTGAACACGGCCCCGACACTGAACACGGCCCCGACACTGAACACAGTCCCGACACTGAACACAGTCCTGACACTGAACACAGTCCTGACACTGAACACAGTCCTGACACTGAACACAGTCCTGAACACGGCCGCTGCACTGAACACAGTCCCGACACTGAACACAGCCCCTACACTGAAGACAGTCCCTACACTGAACACAGTCCCGACACTGAACACAGTCCCGACACTGAACACAGCCCCTACACTGAACACAGCCTCTACACTGAACACAGCCTCTACACTGAACACGGCCTCTACACTGAACACAGTCCCTACACTGAACACGGCCTCTACACTGAACACGGCCCCTGCACTGAACACAGCCCCTGCACTGAACACATCCCCTACTCTGAACACAACCCCTACACTAAAAACTGCCGCTACACTGAACACAGCACCAACACTGAAAACGGCCCCTACACTGAACACGGCCCCTGCACTGAACACGGCCCCTGCACTGAACACGGCCCCTGCACTGAACACGGCCCCTACACTGAACACTGCACCAACACTGAACACGGCCCCTACACCCCTACACTGAACACAGTCCTTTCACTGAACACAGACCCTACACTGAACACTGCACCAACACTGAACACGGCCCCTACACTGAACACAGTCCCTACACTGAACACTGCACCAACACTGAACACGGTCCCTGCACTGAACACGGTCCCTGCACTGAACACGGCCCCTACACTGAACACGGCCCCTACACTGAAAACTGCACCAACACTGAACACGGCCCCTACACTGAACACGGCCCCTACACTGAACACGGCCCCTACACTGAACACGGTCCATACACTGAACACGGTCCCTACACTGAACACGGTCCCGACACTGAACACAGCCTCTACACTGAACACGGTCCCGACACTGAACACGGTCCCGACACTGAACACAGTCCTGACACTGAACACAGTCCTGACACTGAACACAGTCCTGACACTGAACACAGTCCCGACACTGAACACTGCACCAACACTGAACACAGCCCCTACACTGAACACAGCCCCTACACTGAACAAAGCCCCTACACTGAACACAGCCCCTACACTGAACACAGCTCCTACACTGAACACAGCCCCTACACTTAACACAGCCCCTACACTGAACACAGCCCCTACACTGAACACAGCCCCTGCACTGAACACAGCCCCTGCACTCAACACAGCCCCTGCACTCAACACAGCCGCTACACTGAACACAGCCCCTACACTGAACACAGCCCCTACACTGAACACAGCCCCTACACTGAACACAGCCCCTACACTGAACACAGCCCCTACACTGAACACAATCTGTAAACTGAACACAGTCCCTACACTGAACACAGCCCCTACACTGAACACAGCCCCTACACTGAACACAGCCCCTACACTGAACACAGCCCCTACACAGAACACAACCACTACACTTAACACAGTCCCTACACTGAACACAGTCCCTACACTGAACACAATCCCTACACTGAACACAATCCCTACACTGAACACAATCCCTACACTGAACACAGCCCCATACACTGACACAGCCCCTAGACTTAACACGGCCCCTGCACTGAACTCAGCCCCTACACTGAACACAGCCCCTACACTGAACACAACCACTACACTGAACACAATCCCTACACTGAACACGGCCCCTACACTGAACACGGCCCCTACACTGAACACGGCCCCTACACTGAACACGGCCCCTACACTGAACACGGCCACTGCACTGAACACGGCCACTGCACTGAACACAGTCCCTACACTGAACACGGCCACTACACTGAACACGGCCACTACACTGAACACGGCCACTACACTGAACACGACCACAACACTGAACACGGCCACGACACTGAACACAGTCCCTACACTGAACACAGTCCCTGCACTGTACACGGCCACTACACTGAACACGGCCACTACACTGAAAACGGCCACTACACTGAACACGGTCCCTACACTGAACACGGCCACTACACTGAACGCAGTCCCTGCACTGAACACAGCCCCTACACTGAACACAGCCCCTACACTGAACACAGTCCTGACACTGAACACAGTCCCTGCACTGAACATTGCACCAACACTGAACACAGCCCCTACACTGAACACAGCCCCTACACTGAACACAGTTCCGACACTGAACACTGCACCAACACTGAACACAGCCCCAACACTGAACACAGCCCCTGCACTGAACACAGCCCTAGTATTTATACTCCTCGGGCGGCGCCCTCAGCTGGCTGCTCAGTAGTACTTCCTTGTAGAAGTTGCGATTTATGACACCTACACTGAACACGGCCCCGACACTGAACACAGCCTCTACACTGAACACAGCCCCTACACTGAACACAGCCCCTACACTGAACACAACCCCTACTCTGAACGCAGTCTCTACACTAAAATCTGCCCCTACACTGAACACAGCTCCTACACTGAACACTGCACCAACACTGAAAACAGCCCCTACCCTGAAAACGGCCCATACACTGAACACGGCCCCTACACTGAACACGGCCACTACACTGAACACGGTCCCTACACTGAACATGGCCCCTACACTGAACACGGCCCCTACACTGAACATGGCCCCTACACTGAACACGGCCCCTACCCTGAAAACGGCCCATACACTGAACACGGCCCCTACACTGAACACGGCCACTACACTGAACACGGTCCCTACACTGAACACGGCCCCTACACTGAACACGGCCCCTACACTGAACACGGCCCCTACACTGAACACGGCCCCTACACTGAACACGGCCCCTGCACTGAACACGGCCACTGCACTGAACACGGCCCCTGCACTGAACACAGTCCCGACACTGAACACAGCCCCTACACTGAAGACAGTCCCTACACTGAACACAGTCCCGACACTGAACACAGTCCCGACACTGAACACAGCCCCTACACTGAACACAGCCTCTACACTGAACACAGCCTCTACACTGAACACGGCCCCTGCACTGAACACAGCCCCTGCACTGAACACAGCCCCTGCACTGAACACATCCCCTACTCTGAACACAACCCCTACACTAAAAACTGCCGCTACACTGAACACAGCACCAACACTGAAAACGGCCCCTACACTGAACACGGCCCCTGCACTGAACACGGCCCCTGCACTGAACACGGCCCCTACACTGAACACTGCACCAACACTGAACACGGCCCCTACACCACTACACTGAACACAGTCCTTTCACTGAACACAGACCCTACACTGAACACTGCACCAACACTGAACACGGCCCCTACACTGAACACAGTCCCTACACTGAACACTGCACCAACACTGAACACGGTCCCTGCACTGAACACGGTCCCTGCACTGAACACGGCCCCTACACTGAACACGGCCCCTACACTGAAAACTGCACCAACACTGAACACGGCCCCTACACTGAACACGGCCCCTACACTGAACACGGTCCATACACTGAACACGGTCCCTACACTGAACACGGTCCCGACACTGAACACAGACTCTACACTGAACACGGTCCCGACACTGAACACGGTCCCGACACTGAACACGGCCCCGACACTGAACACGGCCCCTACACTGAACACGGCCCCTACACTGAACACGGCCCCTACACTGAACACGGCCCCTACACTGAACACGGCCCCGACACTGAACACGGCCCCTACACTGAACACGGCCCCTACACTGAACACGGCCCCTACACTGAACACGGCCCCTACACTGAACACGGCCCCTACACTGAACACGGCCCCTACACTGAACACGGCCCCTACACTGAACACGGCCCCTACACTGAACACGGTCCTGACACTGAACACAGTCCTGACACTGAACACAGTCCTGACACTGAACACAGTCCTGACACTGAACACAGTCCTGACACTGAACACAGTCCCGACACTGAACACTGCACCAACACTGAACACAGCCCCTACACTGAACACAGCCCCTACACTGAACACAGCCCCTACACTGAACACAGCTCCTACACTGAACACAGCCCCTACACTTAACACAACCCTGACACTGAACACAGCCCGTACACTGAACACAGCCCCTGCACTGAACACAGCCCCTACACTCAACACAGTCCCTACACTGAACACAGCCCCTACACTGGACACAGCCCCTACACTGAACACAGCCCCTACACTGAACACAGCCCCTACACTGAACACAGCCCCTACACTGAACACAGCCCCTACACTGAACACAGCCCCTACACTGAATACAATCTGTAAACTGAACACAGTCCCTACACTGAACACAGCCCCTACACTGAACACAGCCCCTACACAGAACACAACCACTACACTTAACACAGTCCCTACACTGAACACAGTCCCTACACTGAACACAATCCCTACACTGAACACAATCCCTACACTGAACACAATCCCTACACTGAACACAGCCCCATACACTGACACAGCCCCTAGACTTAACACGGCCCCTGCACTGAACTCAGCCCCTACACTGAACACAGCCCCTACACAGAACACAACCACTACACTGAACACAATCCCTACACTGAACACGGCCCCTACACTGAACACGGCCCCTACACTGAACACGGCCCCTACACTGAACACGGCCCCTACACTGAACACGGCCCCTACACTGAACACGGCCCCTACACTGAACACGGCCACTGCACTGAACACGGCCACTGCACTGAACACAGTCCCTACACTGAACACGGCCACTACACTGAACACGGCCACTACACTGAACACGGCCACTACACTGAACACGACCACAACACTGAACACGGCCACGACACTGAACACAGTCCCTACACTGAACACAGTCCCTGCACTGTACACGGCCACTACACTGAACACGGCCACTACATTGAAAACGGCCACTACACTGAACACGGTCCCTACACTGAACACGGCCACTACACTGAACGCAGTCCCTGCACTGAACACAGCCCCTACACTGAACACAGCCCCTACACTGAACAGAGTCCCTGCACTGAACACAATCCCTACACTGAACACAGCCCCTACACTGAACACAGCCCCTACACTGAACACAGTCCTGACACTGAACACAGTCCCTGCACTGAACATTGCACCAACACTGAACACAGCCCCTACACTGAACACAGCCCCTACACTGAACACAGCCCCTACACTGAACACAGTTCCGACACTGAACACTGCACCAACACTGAACACAGCCCCAACACTGAACACAGCCCTAGTATTTATACTCCTCGGGCGGCGCCCTCAGCTGGCTGCTCAGTAGTACTTCCTTGTAGAAGTTGCGATTTATGACACCTACACTGAACACGGCCCCTACACTGAACACAGCCTCTACACTGAACACAACCCCTACTCTGAACGCAGTCTCTACACTAAAATCTGCCCCTACACTGAACACAGCTCCTACACTGAACACTGCACCAACACTGAAAACAGCCCCTATATTGAACACAGCCACTAAACTGAACACGGCCCTTACACTGAACATGGCCCCTACACTGAACACGGCCCCTACACTGAACACGGCCCATACACTGAACACGGTCCCTACACTGAACACGGCCCCTACGCTGAACACGGCCCCTGCACTGAACACGGTCCCTACACTGAACACGGCCCCTACGCTGAACACGGCCCCTGCACTGAGCACAGCCTCTACACTGAACACGGCCCCTACACTGAACACGGCCCCTGCACTAAAAACTGCCGCTACACTGAACACAGCACCAACACTGAACACGGCCCCTGCACTGAACACGGCCCCTACACTGAACACTGCACCAACACTGAACACGGCCCCTACACCCCTACACTGAACACAGTCCTTTCACTGAACACAGACCCTACACTGAACACTGCACCAACACTGAACACGGCCCCTACACTGAACACAGTCCCTACACTGAACACAGCCTCTACACTGAACACAGACCCTACACTGAAAACTGCACCAACACTGAACACGGCCCCTACACTGAACACGGTCCCTACACTGAACACGGTCCCGACACTGAACACGGTCCCGACACTGAACACAGCCTCTACACTGAACACGGTCCCGACACTGAACACGGCCCCTACACTGAACACAGTCCCTACACTGAACACAGTCCCGACACTGAACACAGCCCCGACACTGAACACAGTCCCGACACTGAACACGGCCCCGACACTGAACACGGCCCCTACACTGAACACAGTCCCGACACTGAACACAACCCCGACACTGAACACAGTCCCGACACTGAACACAGTCCTGAACACGGCCCCTGCACTGAACACAGTCCCGACACTGAACACAGCCCCTACACTGAACACAGTCCCGACACTGAACACAGCCCCGACACTGAACACAGTCCCGACACTGAACACAGCCTCTACACTGAACACAGTCCCGACACTGAACACAGCCTCTACACTGAACACGGCCCCTGCACTGAACACATCCCCTACTCTGAACACAACCCCTACACTAAAAACTGCCGCTACACTGAACACAGCACCAACACTGAAAACGGCCCCTACACTGAACACGGCCCCTGCACTGAACACGGCCCCTACACTGAACACTGCACCAACACTGAACACGGCCCCTACACCCCTACACTGAACACAGTCCTTTCACTGAACACAGACCCTACACTGAACACTGCACCAACACTGAACACGGCCCCTACACTGAACACAGTCCCTACACTGAACACAGCCCCTGCACTGAACACAGCCTCTACACTGAACACAGCCTCTACACTGAACACAGACCCTACACTGAAAACTGCACCAACACTGAACACGGCCCCTACACTGAACACGGCCCCTACACTGAACACGGTCCATACACTGAACACGGTCCCTACACTGAACACGGTCCCGACACTGAACACAGCCTCTACACTGAACACGGTCCCGACACTGAACACGGTCCCGACACTGAACACGGCCCCTACACTGAACACGGCCCCGACACTGAACACGGCCCCGACACTGAACACGGCCCCGACACTGAACACGGCCCCTACACTGAACACAGACCCTACACTGAACACTGCACCAACACTGAACACGGCCCCTACACTGAACACGGTCCCTACACTGAACACGGTCCCTACACTGAACACGGCCCCTACACTGAACACAGCCCCTACACTGAACACAGCCTCTACACTGAACACAGCCTCTACACTGAACACAGTCCCTACACTGAACACAGTCCCTACACTGAACAAGGCATCTACACTGAACACAGTCCCTACACTGAACACAGTCCCTACACTGAACACAGTCCCGACACTGAACACAGCCTCTACACTGAACACAGCCTCTACACTGAACACAGTCCTGACACTGAACACAGCCCCTACACTGAACACAGCCCCTACACTGAACACAGTCCCTACACTGAACAAGGCCCCTACACTGAACACAGTCCCTACACTGAACACAGTCCCTACACTGAACACAGCATCTACACTGAACACAGCCTCTACACTGAACACAGTCCTGACACTGAACACAGCCCTGCACTGAACACAGCCCCTACTCTGAACACAACCCCTATTCTGAACACAACCCCTACTCTGAACACGGCCCCTACACTGAAAACGGCCCCTACACTGAACACGGCCCCTACACTGAACACGGCCCCTACACTGAACACGGCCCCTACACTGAACACGGCCCCTACACTGAACACGGCCCCTACACTGAACACGGCCCCTACACTGAACACGGCCCCAACACTGAACACGGCCCCTACACTGAACACGGCCCCTACACTGAACACGGCCCCTACACTGAACACGGCCCCTACACTGATCCTACACTGAACACGGCCCCAACACTGAACACGGCCCCTACACTGAACACGGCCCCGACACTGAACACGGCCCCGACACTGAACACGGCCCCGACACTGAACACGGCCCCGACACTGAACACGGCCCCTACACTGAACACGGCCCCTACACTGAACACGGCCCCTACACTGAACACGGCCCCTACACTGAACACGGCCCCTACACTGAACACGGCCCCTACACTGAACACGGCCCCTACACTGAACACGGCCCCTACACTGAACACGGCCCCTACACTGAACACGGCCCCTACACTGAACACGGCCCCTACACTGAACACGGCCACTACACTGAACACGGCCACTACACTGAACACGGCCACTACACTGAACACGGCCACTACACTGAACACGGCCACTACACTGAACACGGCCACTACACTGAACACGGCCACTACACTGAACACGGTCACTACACTGAACACGGCCCCTACACTGAACACTGCCACTACACTGAACACGGCCACTACACTGAACACGGCCACTACACTGAACACGGCCACTACACTGAACATGGCCCCTACACTGAACACGGTCACTACACTGAACACGGCCCCTACACTGAACACGGCCACTGCACTCAACACGGCCACTACACTGAACACGGCCACTACACTGAACACGGCCACTACACTGAACACGGCCACTACACTGAACACGGCCACTACACTGAACGCAGTCCCTACACTGAACACGGCCACTACACTGAACGCAGTCCCTACACTGAACACAGCCCCTGCACTGAACACAGCCCCTACACTGAACACAGCCCCTACACTGAACAGAGTCCCTACACTGAACACAATCCCTATACTGAACACAGCCCCTACACTGAACACAGCCCCTACACTGAACACAGCCCCTACACTGAACACAGTCCTGACACTGAACACAGTCCCTACACTGAACATTGCACCAACACTGAACACAGCCCCTACACTGAACACAACCCCGACACTGAACACAGCCCCTACACTGAACACAGCCCCGGCACTGAACACAGCCCTAGTATTTATACTCCTCGGGCGGCGCCCTCAGCTGGCTGTTCAGTAGTACTTCCTTGTAGTAGTTGCGATTTATGACACCTACACTGAACACAGCCCCTACACTGAACAAGGCCCCTACACTGAACACAGCCTCTACACTGAACACAGTCCCTACACTGAACACAGTCCCGACACTGAGCACAGCCCCTACACTGAACACAGCCTCTACACTGAACACAGTCCCTACACTGAACACAGTCCCGACACTGAACACAGCCCCTACACTGAACACAGTGCCTACACTGAACACAGTCCCGACACTGAACACAGCCCCTACACTGAACACAGCCTCTACACTGAACACAATCCCTACACTGAACACAATCCCTACACTGAACACAGCCCCTACACTGAACACAGTCCCTACACAGAACACAGTCCCGACACTGAACACAGCCCCTACACTGAACACAGTCCCTACACTGAACACAGCCCCTACACTGAACACGGCCCCTACACTTAACACGGCCCCTGCACTGAACACAACCCCTACTCTGAACACAGTCTCTACACTAAAATCTGCCCCTACACTGAACACAGCTCCTACACTGAACACTGCACCAACACTGAAAACAGCCCCGATACTGAACACAGCCACTAAACTGAACACGGCCCTTACACTTAACACGGCCCCTACACTGAACATGGCCCCTACACTGAACACGGCCCCTACACTGAACACGGCCCCTACCCTGAAAACGGCCCATACACTGAACACGGCCCCTACACTGAACACGGCCCCTACACTGAACACTGAACACGGCCCCTACACTGAACACGGCCCCTACACTTAAAACGGCCCCTACACTGAACACGGCCACTACACTGAACACGGCCACTACACTGAACGCAGTCCCTACACTGAACACAGCCCCTGCACTGAACACAGCCCCTACACTGAACAGAGTCCCTACACTGAACACAGCCCCTACACTGAACACAGCCCCTACACTGAACACAGTCCTGACACTGAACACAGTCCCTACACTGAACATTGCACCAACACTGAACACAGCCCCTACACTGAACACAGCCCTAGTATTTATACTCCTCGGGCGGCGCCCTCAGCTGGCTGTTCAGTAGTACTTCCTTGTAGTAGTTGCGATTTATGACACCTACACTGAACACAGCCCCTACACTGAACAAGGCCCCTACACTGAACACAGTCCCTACACTGAACACAGTCCCGACACTGAGCACAGCCCCTACACTGAACACAGCCTCTACACTGAACACAGTCCCTACACTGAACACAGTCCCGACACTGAACACAGCCCCTACACTGAACACAGTGCCTACACTGAACACAGTCCCGACACTGAACACAGCCCCTACACTGAACACAGCCTCTACACTGAACACAATCCCTACACTGAACACAATCCCTACACTGAACACAGCCCCTACACTGAACACAGTCCCTACACAGAACACAGTCCCGACACTGAACACAGCCCCTACACTGAACACAGTCCCTACACTGAACACAGCCCCTACACTGAACACGGCCCCTACACTTAACACGGCCCCTGCACTGAACACAACCCCTACTCTGAACACAGTCTCTACACTAAAATCTGCCCCTACACTGAACACAGCTCCTACACTGAACACTGCACCAACACTGAAAACAGCCCCGATACTGAACACAGCCACTAAACTGAACACGGCCCTTACACTTAACACGGCCCCTACACTGAACATGGCCCCTACACTGAACACGGCCCCTACACTGAACACGGCCCCTACCCTGAAAACGGCCCATACACTGAACACAGCCCCTACACTGAACACGGCCACTACACTGAACACGGTCCCTACACTGAACACGGCCCCTACACTGAACACGGCCCCTACACTGAACACGGCCCCTACACTGAACACTGAACACGGCCCCTACACTGAACACGGCCCCTACACTGAACACGGCCCCTACACTGAACACGGCCCCTACACTTAAAACGGCCCATACACTGAACACGGCCCCTACACTGAACACGGCCACTAAACTGAACACGGCCCTTACACTGAACACGGCCCCTGCACTGAACACGGCCCCTGCACTGAACACGGCCCCTGCACTGAACACGGCCCCTGCACTGAACACGGCCCCTGCACTGAACACAGCCCCTGCACTGAACACAACCCCTACTCTGAACACAACCCCTACTCTGAACACAGTCTCTAAACTGAAAACTGCCGCTACACTGAACACGGCACCAACACTGAAAACGGCCCCTGCACTGAACACGGCCCCTACACTGAACACGGACCCTACACTGAACACGGCCCCGACACTGAACACGGCCCCTACACTGAACACGGCCCCTACCCTGAACACGGCCCCTACCCTGAACACGGCCCCTACCCTGAACACGGCCCATACACTGAACACGGCCCCTCCACTGAACACGGCCCCTGCACTGAACACGGCCCCTGCACTGAACACGGCTCCTGCACTGAACACGGCCCCTGCACTGAACACGGACCCTGCACTGAAGACGGCCACTACACTGAACACGGCCCCTACACTGAACACGGCCTCTACACTGAACACGGCCCCTACACTGAACACAGATCCTACACTGAACACAGACCCTACACTGAACACTGCACCAACACTGAACACGGCCCCTACACTGAACACAGTCCCTTCACTGAACACAGTCCCTACACTGAACACAGACCCTACACTGAACACTGCACCAACACTGAACACGGCCCCTACACTGAACACAGTCCCTTCACTGAACACAGTCCCTGCACTGAACACAGCCCCTACACTGAACACAGCCGCTACACTGAACACAGACCCTACACTGAACACTGCACCAACACTGAACACGGCCCCTACACTGAACACGGCCCCTACACTGAACACGGCCCCTACACTGAACACGGCCCCTACACTGAACACGGCCCCTACACTGAACACGGCCCCTACACTGAACAAGGCCCCTACACCGTACACGGTCCCTACACCGAACACGGTCCCTACACCGAACAGAGCCCCTACACCGAACAGAGCCCCTACACTGAACACAGCCCCTACACTGAACACAGCCCCTACACTGAACACAGCCTCTACACTGAACACAGTCCCTACACTGAACACAGTCCCTACACTGAACACAGTCCCTACACTGAACACAGTCCCGACACTGAACACAGTCCCGACACTGAACACAGTCCCGACAATGAACACCGTCCCGACACTGAACACGGCCTCGACACTGAACACGGCCCCGAAACTGAACACGGTCCCGACACTGAACACGGTCCCGACACTGAACACGGTCCCGACACTGAACACGGCCCCGACACTGAACACGGCCCCTACACTGAACACGGCCCCTACACTGAACACGGCCCCTACACTGAACACGGCCACTACACTGAACACAGCCTCTACACTGAACACAGACCCTACACTGAACACTGCACCAACACTGAACATGGCCCCTACACTGAACACGGCCCCTACACTGAACACGGCCCCTACCCTGAAAACGGCCCATACACTGAACACAGCCCCTACACTGAACACAGCCCCTGCACTGAACACGGCCACTACACTGAACACAGTCCCTACACTGAACACAGCCCCTACACTGAACACGGCCCCTACACTGAACACGGCCCCTACACTTAACACGGCCCCTACACTGAACACGGCCACTACACTGAACACGGCCACTACACTGAACACGGCCCCTACACTGAACACAGCCTCTACACTGAACACAGTCCCGACACTGAACACGGCCCCTACACTGAACACAGTCCCTTCACTGAACACAGTCCCGACACTGAACACAGCCCCTACACTGAACACAGCCTCTACACTGAACACAGTCCCTACACTGAACACAGCCCCTACACTGAACACAGCCTCTACACTGAACACAGCCCCTACACTGAACACAGCCCCTGCACTGAACACAACCCCTACTCTGAACACAGTCTCCACACTAAAATCTGCCCCTACACTGAACACAGCTCCTACACTGAACACTGCACCAACACTGAAAACAGCCCCTATACTGAACACAGCCACTAAACTGAACACAGCCCTTACACTGAACATGGCCCCTACACTGAACACGGCCCCTACACTGAACATGGCCCCGACACTGAACACGGCCCCTACACTGAACACGGCCCCTACACTGAACACGGCCCCTACCCTGAACACGGCCCCTACATTTAAAACGGCCCATACACTGAACACAGCCCCTACACTGAACACGGCCCCTACACTGAACACGGCCACTACACTGAACACGGCCACTACACTGAACACAGCCACTACACTGAACACAGTCCCTACACTGAACACAGTCCCTACACTGAACATGGCCCCTACACTGAACACGGCCGCTACACTGAACACGGCCACTACACTGAACACGGCCACTACACTGAACACGGCCACTACCCTGAATGCAGTCCCTACACTGAACACAGCCCCTACACTGAACACGGCCCCTACACTGAACACGGCCCCTACACTTAACACGGCCCCTACACTGAACACGGCCACTACACTGAACACGGCCACTACACTGAACACGGCCCCTACACTGAACACAGCCTCTACACTGAACACAGTCCCGACACTGAACACAGCCCCTACACTGAACACAGTCCCTACACTGAACACAGTCCCGACACTGAACACAGCCCCTACACTGAACACAGCCTCTACACTGAACACAGTCCCTACACTGAACACAGCCCCTACACTGAACACAGCCTCTACACTGAACACAGCCCCTACACTGAACACAGCCCCTGCACTGAACACAACCCCTACTCTGAACACAGTCTCCACACTAAAATCTGCCCCTACACTGAACACAGCTCCTACACTGAACACTGCACCAACACTGAAAACAGCCCCTACACTGAACACGGCCCCTACACTGAACACGGCCCCTACCCTGAACACGGCCCCTACATTTAAAACGGCCCATACACTGAACACAGCCCCTACACTGAACACGGCCCCTACACTGAACACGGCCACTACACTGAACACGGCCACTACACTGAACACAGCCACTACACTGAACACAGTCCCTACACTGAACACAGTCCCTACACTGAACATGGCCCCTACACTGAACACGGCCGCTACACTGAACACGGCCACTACACTGAACACGGCCACTACACTGAACACGGCCACTACCCTGAATGCAGTCCCTACACTGAACACAGCCCCTACACTGAACACGGCCCCTACACTGAACACGGCCCCTACACTTAACACGGCCCCTACACTGAACACGGCCACTACACTGAACACGGCCACTACACTGAACACGGCCCCTACACTGAACACAGCCTCTACACTGAACACAGTCCCGACACTGAACACAGCCCCTACACTGAACACAGTCCCTACACTGAACACAGTCCCGACACTGAACACAGCCCCTACACTGAACACAGCCTCTACACTGAACACAGTCCCTACACTGAACACAGCCCCTACACTGAACACAGCCTCTACACTGAACACAGCCCCTACACTGAACACAGCCCCTGCACTGAACACAACCCCTACTCTGAACACAGTCTCCACACTAAAATCTGCCCCTACACTGAACACAGCTCCTACACTGAACACTGTACCAACACTGAAAACAGCCCCTATACTGAACACAGCCACTAAACTGAACACAGCCCTTACACTGAACATGGCCCCTACACTGAACACGGCCCCTACACTGAACATGGCCCCTACACTGAACACGGCCCCTACACTGAACACGGCCCCTACACTGAACACGGCCCCTACCCTGAACACGGCCCCTACACTTAAAACGGCCCATACACTGAACACAGCCCCTACACTGAACACGGCCCCTACACTGAACACGGCCACTACACTGAACACGGCCACTACACTGAACACAGCCACTACACTGAACACAGTCCCTACACTGAACACAGTCCCTACACTGAACATGGCCCCTACACTGAACACGGCCGCTACACTGAACACGGCCACTACACTGAACACGGCCACTACACTGAACACGGCCACTACCCTGAATGCAGTCCCTACACTGAACACGGCCACTACACTGAACGCAGTCCCTACACTGAACACAGCCCCTGCACTGAACACAGCCCCTACACTGAACACAGCCCCTACACTGAACAGAGTCCCTGCACTGAACACAATCCCTACACTGAACACAGCCCCTACACTGAACACAGCCCCTACACTGAACACAGTCCTGACACTGAACACAGTCCCTGCACTGAACACTGCACCAACACTGAACACAGCCCCTACACTGAACACAGCCCCTACACTGAACACAGTCCCGACACTGAACACAGTCCCGACACTGAACACAGCCCCTACACTGAACACAGCCCCTACACTAAACACAGTCCCGACACTGAACACAGTCCCTACACTGAACACTGCACCAACACTGAACACAGCCCCTACACTGAACACAGCCCCTACACTGAACACAGCCCCTACACTGAACACAACCCCTCCACTGAACACAGCCCCTACACTGAACACAGCCCCTACACTTAACACAACCCCGACACTGTACACAGCCCGTACACTGAACACAGCCCCTGCACTGAACACAGCCCCTAAACTGAACACAGCCCCTACACTGAACACGGCCCCTACACTGAACACGGCCCCTACACTGAACACGGCCCCTACCCTGAACACGGCCCCTACACTTAAAACGGCCCATACACTGAACACAGCCCCTACACTGAACACGGCCCCTACACTGAACACGGCCACTACACTGAACACGGCCACTACACTGAACACAGCCACTACACTGAACACAGTCCCTACACTGAACACAGTCCCTACACTGAACATGGCCCCTACACTGAACACGGCCGCTACACTGAACACGGCCACTACACTGAACACGGCCACTACACTGAACACGGCCACTACCCTGAATGCAGTCCCTACACTGAACACGGCCACTACACTGAACGCAGTCCCTACACTGAACACAGCCCCTGCACTGAACACAGCCCCTACACTGAACACAGCCCCTACACTGAACAGAGTCCCTGCACTGAACACAATCCCTACACTGAACACAGCCCCTACACTGAACACAGCCCCTACACTGAACACAGTCCTGACACTGAACACAGTCCCTGCACTGAACACTGCACCAACACTGAACACAGCCCCTACACTGAACACAGCCCCTACACTGAACACAGTCCCGACACTGAACACAGTCCCGACACTGAACACAGCCCCTACACTGAACACAGCCCCTACACTAAACACAGTCCCGACACTGAACACAGTCCCTACACTGAACACTGCACCAACACTGAACACAGCCCCTACACTGAACACAGCCCCTACACTGAACACAGCCCCTACACTGAACACAACCACTCCACTGAACACAGCCCCTACACTGAACACAGCCCCTACACTTAACACAACCCCGACACTGTACACAGCCCGTACACTGAACACAGCCCCTGCACTGAACACAGCCCCTAAACTGAACACAGCCCCTACACTGAACACAGCCCCTACACTGAACACAGACCCTACACTGAAAACAATCTGTAAACTGAACACAGTCCCTACACTGAACACAGCCTCTATACTGAACACAACCCCTACACTGAACACAGCCCCTTAACTGAACACAATCCGTAAACTAACCACGGTCCTTACACTGAAGGGGCAGCACGGTGGCATAGTGGTTAGCACTGTTGCCTCACAGCGCCAGGGACCCGGGTTCGAATCCGGCCTCGGGTGACTGTCTGTGTGGAGTTTGCACATTCTCCCCGTGTTTGCGTGGATTTCCTCCGGGTGCTCCGGTTTCCTCCCACAGTCCAAAGATGTGCGGGTTAGGTTGATTGGCGGTGATAAATTGACCCTTAGTGTTAGGGGGATTAAATACGTGGGGTTACGGGGATAGGGAGGGATATGTGTTGGTCTAGGTGTTACGGGGTTCGGGTGGGATATGTGTCGGTGCAGGCTCGATGGGCCGAAATGGCCTCTATCTGCACTGTGGGGTTTCTGTGATTCTGTGATTCTGTGAACACAGTCCCTACACTGAAAGCAGCCCCTACACTCAACACAGCCCCTACACTGAACACAGCCTCTACACTGAACACAAACCCTACACTGAACACAGCCCCATACACTGACACAGCCCCTAGACTTAACATGGCCCCTGCACTGAACTCAGCCCCTACACTGAACACAGCCCCTACACAGAACACAACCACTACACTTAACACAGTCCCTACACTGAACACAGTCCCTACACTGAACACAATCCCCACACTGAACACAGTCCCTAAACTGAGCATAGTTCCTCCACTGAACACAGTCTCTACTCAAATACTGCCCCTACACTGAACACAGCTCCTACACTAAACACTGCACCAACACTGAAAACAGCCCCTACACTGAACACAGCCCCTAAACTGAGCACAGCCCCTACACTGAACACAGCCCCCACACTGAACACAGCCCCTACACTGAACACAAACCCTACACTGAACACAGCCCCATACACTGACACAGCCCCTAGACTTAACATGGCCCCTGCACTGAACTCAGCCCCTACACTGAACACAGCCCCTACACAGAACACAACCACTACACTTAACACAGTCCCTACACTGAACACAGTCCCTACACTGAACACAATCCCTACACTGAACACAGTCCCTAAACTGAGCATAGTTCCTCCACTGAACACAGTCTCTACTCAAATACTGCCCCTACACTGAACACAGCTCCTACACTAAACACTGCACCAACACTGAAAACAGCCCCTACACTGAACACAGCCCCTAAACTGAGCACAGCCCCTACACTGAACACAGCCCCCACACTGAACACAGCCCCTACACTGAACACAGTCCCTACACTGAAGACAGCCCCTGCAGTGAACACATCTCCTACACTGAACACTGCACCTACACTGAACACAACCCCATACACTGAACACATCCCCTACACGGAACACAGCCCCGACACTTAACACGGCCCCTACACTGAACACAGTCCCTACACTGAACACAGCCCCTACACTGAACACAGCCCCTACAGTGAACACAGCCCCTACACTGAACACGGCTCCTACACTGAACACAGCCCCGACACTGAACAGAGCCCCGACACTGATCACAGCCCCTACACTGAACACACATTCACACTCACACACTCTTACAAACTCTCACTCTCACATACACACTCACTCTAACTCACACTCTAACATAGTCACACACACACTCACTCTCACTCTCACACACACACTCTCACACACACACATACACACACACTCACACACACACACTCACTCTCACACACACTCTCACTCACATACACTCACACACACTCACACACACACTCACTCACACACACACACACACACACACACTCTCACACGCACACTCACACATGCACACTCACTCACACTCACTCTCACACACACACTCAGTCTCACACACACACTCATACACACTCTCTCACTCACACTCTCACACACTCACACACACACATCACACACACTCACTCTCACACACAGTCACACACACACACACTCACACACACACACACACACACACACACACACGCACAATCACAATCACTCACACACACTCAAACAAACTCACTCTCACACACACTCTCGCACACACACTCATTCATACACACACTCACAAACACTCTCATGCATATTCACACACACCCAAACACACAGTCTCCCACAAACACTCTCTCTCACACACACACTCACATACACTCACTCTCAAACACACACACTCACTCAGACACACTCACACACACACACGCACATTCACTCTGAAACACACTCCCACTCTCACACACACTCACACACCCTCTCACACACACACTAACACTCTCACTCAAACTCTCACACACACACTCACACACACTCTCACACTCTCACACACTCTCACATACACTTGCACACACACACATTAACACTCTCACTCACACTCTCACACACACACACTCACACTCACACATACTCACACACATACTCACACACACTCACTCTCACACACACTCACACGCATGCACCCTCACACACACACTCACTCAGACACACACACCCACTCACACACACACACTCACACTCACTCTCTCACACACACACTCACACACCCTCTTAGAGTCTGACACACACACTCACACATACACTCTCAGACACTCTCACACACACACTCACTCACACACCCTCTCACACACACTCTCGCACACACACAAACACACACTCACTCTCACACACAAAAACTTGCACACACTCACTCTCCCACACACTCACACACACACTCACACACTCACTCAGTCACACTCACTCTCACACACACACACTCACACACACACACTCACACTTACACACACACACTCACTCTCTCACACACACACTCACACACCCTCTTAGAGTCTGACACACTCTCACACACACTCACACACACTCACACATACAATCTCAGAGACTCTCACATACACACTCACACACACACCCTCTCACACACACTCTCAAACACTCTTTCACACACTCGTACACACTCACACTCTCACACACTCACTCTCATACACACACTCTCACCTACACACTCACACACATTCACACTCACACACACTCAAACTCACACACACTCACTCAGACACACTCACCCACTCACACACACACACTCACACACACACACACACTCACACTCACTCTCTCACACACACACTCACACACCCTCTTAGAGTCTGACACACTCTCACACACACACACACTCATAAAACCTCACACATACAATCTCAGAGACTCTCACATACACACTCACACACACACCCTCTCACACACACTCTCAAACACTCTTTCACACACTCGTACACACTCACACTCACACGCACTCACTCTCACACGCCCACTCTCACACACTCACTCTCATACACACACTCTCACCTACACCCTCACACACATTCACACTCACACACACTCAAACTCACACACACTCACTCTTACATACTCATTCTCACATACACACTCTCACATGCACACTCACGCTCTCACTCACACTCTAACACAGTCACACACACACTCACACACACTCACTCTCACAGGGCAGCACGGTGGCATAGTGGTTAGCACTGTTGCCTCACAGCGCCAGGGACCCGGGTTCGAATCCGGCCTCAGGTGACTGTCTGTGTGGAGTTTGCACATTCTCCCCGTGTTTGCGTGGGTTTCCTCCGGGTGCTCCGGTTTCCTCCCACTGTCCAAAGATGTGCGAGTTAGGTTGATTGGCTATGATAAATTGACCCTTAGTGTTAGGGGGATTAAATACGTGGGGTTACAGGGATAGGGTGGGATATGTGTTGGTGTAGGGGTTACGGGGATCGGGTGGGATATGTGTCGGTGCAGGCTCGATGGGCCGAAATGGCCTCTATCTGCACTGTGGGGTTTCTGTGATTCTGTGATACCCTCACTCATACACTCGCTCACATGCACTCATACACACACTCACACACTCTCACACACACTAAACACACTCTCACACACTCACACTCACACTCAAAAAATCACTCTCACATAAACACTCACACACTCACAGGCTTTCACACACCCGCACGCACTCTCACACACTTGC